>NC_132839.1:42816385-43131254 GCF_048164855.1 Canis lupus baileyi | reverse complement strand
TCAATGCAGTAGAATAAGAAATTGGAATGATAAAAATAACCCAAGAGGAGGCAGTAAAGGGAAGAAGAAGTGGAACAGGTGTGACATGGGTTGATCTGTGTCCCCCAAAAAGATACGTTGAAGTCCTAAACCCTGTACCCATGCATGTGACCTTATTTGGAAATAAGGTCTTTGCAGATGTCATTGGGTTAAGATGGTGTCATGCTGAAGTAGGATGGAACTTAATCCAATATGGCTCTGTCCCTATTAAATGAGAAAAGACCCAGACCTGGAGGGAACAGCCCACATGACGGCAAAGGTGGAGATTGGAGCCATGCAGCTGCAAGCCAAAAGACCCTGGGCATTCCAGGGATCAGCGGCTGTCATCAGAAGTTAGGAAGAGGCAAAGAAGGTTCCACGCAGTCTCAGAGGGAACGTGGTCCTGCTGTCTTCTGGCCTCCAGGACTTTGAGAAAATAGGTTTCTGTTGTTCTAAGCCATCCAGTTTGTGGTACTTTGTTATAAGCACCATGATAATTACTTTTATGTATCAGTTTGACAGGGGCAGAGGGTGCCCAGATATTCAGTCAGTTACTTGGAATGTTTGCATGGGGGTGTTTCTGGGTGAGATTAACATGTGAGTTGGTATACGGGTAGAGCAGATTGTCCTTCCCAATGTGGGTGGGCATCACCCAATCTATTAATGATGTGGATGGAAGAAAACTCTGGGTAAGGAAGAATTGTTTCTCTCTGCCTCCCTTTGAGCTGGCACGTCAATTTTCCATAGCCTTCATGCTTGGAATCAGACTGGAACTTACACCATCAACTCTCCTGGGTCTCCAGCCTGCTGACTATACATCTTGGCCTTCTCGCTCTCCATAATTGCAGGAACCAGTTCCTTATAGTAAATATAAATATATACATATCCTTTTGGTTCTTTTAAAAATAAAATACAACCCAGACTAATATTGGTAGCCCTAGAAAACCAATATAAGGTAGAGTCATTGGAAAGCACAAAATAAGATGCCAAACTTAACACAAATACATCATAAAATATAAATGAGTAAAAGCTTCCATGAACCAACAAAGAGCGTCAGACTTTTTTTCATTTCAACTATATGCTATTTTCAAAAAAACCCTCTAAAACAAAAGGCCACCAAAAATTAAAATGAAAAGGTTGGAGAAATAACCAAAGGAAGCTGATGTGGCTATATTAATGGCAGATAATATACTATTTAAGGGCTATCGTCTTCCCAGAGATAAGATGATCACTTTACAGTGATAAAAAAATTGGTTTCACCAGCAAGATACAATTTTTAAGGGTATATCCAATTAGTGTTATAGCCTCAAGATATAAAAGTAAAATTGGACACATTTTACAGAGAAGGAGACAAAGCTTCCATCACTGTGGGAAACTTTTAGCAAGAGGGATAAGCGGCTTAAAAATACTTCCAGAGGGGTGCCTGGGTGGCTTAGTCAGTTAGGTGTCTGCCTTTGGATAGTGTCATGGTCCCAGGGTCCTGTGATCAAGCCACACATTTCACTCCCTGCTCTGCAGGGAGTCTGTTTCTCCCTCTTCCTCTGTGTGCGCTCTCTCTCTCTCTCTCTCTCTCTCTCTCTCAGGTAAGTAAATAAAATCTTAAAAAAACTCTTCTGGAATATATTAAAAGGTTAGATATAGTCTATACTATAATAATGCAAGCACAAGTAAATTAAAGAAATTTGTAGAACTGATTTTTTTTTCTACTAGCCTTGGTATGAGTTCTTAGCCAAACTGCAAGATGAACACAGTGGTGAGATAATGAGATCAGAAAAGACATCATGTTATAGTTTCCAAGAATAGTCTTTAAATAAGGGTTTATATTTACTGTCCCTAATGATGAACATCATCCTAACTGTGCATTGCTCCCCGTGACACTTGCTAATGGTAATATGAAGTCATTATGATTTGTTTGACACTTGAAACTTACATCCACTCTTTCAGGAAATGGTGTTGGAACAGTCGGATATTCACATTAGGGGAAGGGAAAAACTCTGTGCCCTACCTCAAAAATTTAAGACCAGAGGGATCCTAGACCTAAATGTAAATGCTAAACTTAGAAGTGTAAAACTATAAAACATAAGAAAATATCGTCCTGACCTAGAAATGGACAGATTTCTAGACACACTAGGCTATCCATTAAATAATTAATTGATAAATTGGATTTCATCAAAATTTAAGATTTTCCATCAAAAGACACCATTAAGAAAGAGAAGAGGCAAAGCACAGAGTGGGAGGAAATATTTGTACCATATTCTAAAAAGAAATCGGATCCATAGTATCTAAAGTACTCCTACAAGTCAATAAGAAAAAGACAACCAAGTTTTAAGAAATGGATGCAATAAGTGAATAAGCACTTTGCAAAAGAAGATATCTAAAGGACCAATAAATATGCATGCCATTTCTACTCATCAAGGAAATGCAAGTTAAAACCACACTGTGATATCAATAGACAGCAGTAAGAGTGGTTAAAATTTAAAAGACCAAGGTCAAGTGTTAGCAGGGATTAAAACAACTGAACTCTCATCTATTTTTGGTGGGAGTATAAACAGAAAAGCTGTTTGGTGATTTCTAAAAAAATAAATATACAGCTACTCTATGAAGCTTGCACAAGAACGTTTACAGCAACTTTATTTATAATTTCTCCAAACTGGAAACAGTCCAAATGTCTGCCAGTAGGAGAATAGATTAATAAATGGTGGTTGATTCATATATTTGCACATTGGAATTATACTCCACAGCAATGACAAAGAATGAAGTATGGATATCTGCAACAACTTATATTTATCTAAAAAACATTGAGCAAAAGAGGGTAGACACAGAAGATGTATGATTCAATTTATATAAGGTTCAGGACAGGTTAAACTAATCCATGGTGGTAAAGGTCCGAATAGGGGTTCCTACTTTCTGCAAGTTCCAGTTTCCCCTGGAAAGGGGAACACAATGGAACTTTCTGAGGCTCAAGATATGTGTTATATCTGGATCTGGGTCAGAGTTATATGAGGGGATACATAAATAAAAATTCATTGTGCTGTACACATAAGACTCGTGTGTTTTAGTGGATGTAAATCAACAAACATCTAGAACATGAAGATAAGCTTCTACAATTTTCTTAGCAATCTTTAATGAGACAGTCTAAACTTCAAAATATTTCATTAGTTGTAATGATAAAGTTTAGACACCTCTTCTAAGGTTTTTGGTGCAAAAGCCCCAAACTCATATATCATATGTGAATTTTTCTTCGTCACATAAAAATAGCAGAAATACATAGAAAAAGTAAAGACAAACTAAAATGCATTCATTTGTCAGCAAATACTGCTGAAAGATATAGAACATATTGCTGAAGATTTGGGAATACAAGTATTTGAAAAATATGCAATATGGATCATTTGCTATATAGTTAGATGAGAGTACGGTGTTATTTTATTTTATGATATTTGCTAAATTTTGTTTCAGTGATGAAAACATGAAGAATTTTGTTGTTTAAAAGCTGTTAAAGTAAAGATATAGCAGACATATTCTCAATAGCACATGAATTTATTAAAAATGGTGTTTTGTGGAAAAACGGTAGATGTAACCACAGCAGGGATGGATGGCTGCATTGACTGCAATTTTTAATAAAAGTTCCAGGGTTGGGTTTCAGAGCCAGCACTATAAATGAAGACCATTCATTCCAGGCAAAGCACTGCATGAAAGAATTGAAAGGCAAAAGTACACAAAAATGATACAAGGTGTCATCAGTACAGTTAATTTTACGAAAACAAGAAGTTTAAAGTATAGTCAAATTTATACACCATTACAGTGCCAGGTGGTAACCTTAAGAAACAGATGTCTTTTTTGACAAAAAGAAAAATTCTCCAAATTTTCTGACCTTTTCTGGGATGACAAGTGGCTTTCGATAATATAGGCTATATAGGAGGTAAAATTGAAGAAAGAAACAGATCAGATTGGGGTAAAGATGCTCCTTGGAACAATGAATTACAATATAATTTGAAAGAAACATGCTACTTAGAGATCATTTCGAAACAGATGTTTTTAAATGTTTCCAACATGATCCAATTTTAATTTTTTTTTCCAGTTTTAATTTTGTTACAAAACAGATACGTAGCTGGTCGCTGTGAGGCTAAACTCCACTAGGTACATATTTTAAGATTTAGAAACAAAGGATTTATTTTCCAGATGGAATATTTAGTTGGGTTTTGTACCCAATTATTAAAAATATAAAACTGCATTGTTTAATGGGTGTAGAGTTTCAGTTTTGCAAGATGAGAAAGGTTCTGGAGGTTGGTTGCAAAAACAGGTAAATGTACTTAAAATTACTGAATTGTATGCATAAAAGTGGCTAAGATGGTGAATTTTATGTTATGTGTAGTTTATCACAATTCAAACTATAAAACTGGGACACTTTCCAATTCAGTTTCAAGAATAACTGATTAACATCAAAGGAGATAGAGAAATACCACATTTCATAAAAATTTTTTGATCGGTTGATAAGTGGGATTGGAAAACGAGAGTCATGATTCACTATGACCAATGATGCCTGTCTGCTGTTTGGAACCAGGCATCTTTTAGAATTATCTGACACAGCTCAACAGTTATTAAAACCAAGTCCTCAAGTAAACTAAATTTAGAACCAGGCTTTGACATTACAATATTACAGAATGGTAAACCAATGCGGCACATAGCAAAATATTTTTAATTCATATCACTCTCTAACAATGGTAATTTATGTGCAATATTTTAGTGATAAGAGATTTTTAGTATTGTTAGTAAAATAAAAAATTAACTTAAGCCACATTTAGCTATTATTCATCCTTTTAAAAGTCTATTTTGTGATGGCTTATGGTAGGCACAGCTATTATTATTATTACAGTAGAACATGATGCACATTTGAATAAACAGTCACACTCGTATATATAGAGAGAGAGGCTGCATGCTCACAATATTTTCCTGATGGGAGTGCTCAGTTAAAACACTCTGAGCCCCTCACTTGGTCTGTCACTAACCTCCTCCTTAGTTTTCCTCCTCCACATCCCTCCAGGCGCTTGGCCAGGTGATGCTTTAAGTGAGTCAAAGGCCAAGGAATGGCTGTATCCCAGTGGCTCAGGGTATCTTAGGAAGGCCTGGAAGTTTCTCTCTTATATCAAACCAAAACCTGCCTCCTGGAGCTTCTGCTAATTGATTCTCATCCCTGATCTTAGAGTCCACAGCACATGTTGGCTCTTGCTTAGCTGGAGTGCCCTTCAACGGGCTTGTAGACCATGACCCTACCCTCAGACTGGTGTTTTTAGAGTAGATTCTCACTCATTTTTGGTTGTCCAACATCTCACCTCATTCCTAGCAGCACTAGAGTCTCTTCCAGGGTATTACCTGAGCAGCCTCTTTTTAGGAGGAGATGACTACCACCCCCAGGTTGGGCCTCTCTGTCCAGCCTCAGAGCAACTAGGGAGCATGCATGTGAAGTTCCAGCACTTTGCATCTTGAGTAAGGGACACAAAGATGGGACAGTTGGAGCTCATATCTTTCCCCAGGGATCCTTCTTTTCTTTTCTTTTTTAAGATTTTATTTATTTATTCATGAGAGACACACAGAAAGAGGCAGAGACATATGCAAAGGGAGAAGCAGGCTCCCCACTGGGAGCCTGATGTGGGACTCCATCCCAGCATCCTGGGATCATGACCTGGGCTCAAGGCAGATGCTCAACCACTGAGCCATCCAGATCCCTACCCCCCAGAGATCCTTCTAAAGGTCTTATGTGCCTTAGCATGATATCAACAAATACAGACATATCTCTAGACTTCCTGTTCCTTTCTCAATAAACAACATCACATGTGGCTGAAATCTAGTAGTTATTCTTGAGTCTTTCTCTTTACACTCATCTAATCCATCCATGCTGTCAGCTCCACCTCCAAAGAATGTCTTGGGTCTGGCCACCTCTTCCTTCCTACTGTAACAGCTCCTTCACACACATCATTGCTGAAACCCCTCCAGTAGCCTCATACCTAGGCTTCCTCCTTAGGTCTCTACAATCCATCCTCCATCCAGAAGTGAGAGTAATTCCTTCACCATGTAAAGCAGATTGCATCAACCCCATGTTCAAATCCCTCCAGGAGCTCACCATTTCACTCAACAGCCCCAGTCCTACCCATGCCTGTTCCACCAGCAGTAACCACACCAGCCTCCACTCCATTGCTGGGAGTGCTCTTCCCCCATATTTGCATGGCTCCCCACTCTCTTCATTCAGAGTTCTTCTCTGATGGCTTTGTTGGAAGAACATGCCCATCTCCCCAACTAAAATAGAATCCTTGTGCTCTCCATACCCTAGGCTTCCCTAGTCTCTTTTTCGTGAACTCTCCCACCACTTTTCATTCTGGTTATTGCTTATTCCTGCAAGGAATGCCAGGTCCATGAAAGGAGCACACCATCCAAAGCACTAGAATGATGCTCAGCACATAATAGGCACTCAGTAAGTGTTTGGTGAATGAAAGAATGGATGATTCCTGCTGTCTGGGTGTGTGGAGCCATTTTGGTTCCTGTCTAATTCCCAAGCCTGGGCTTTCAGCCTATGATGGGCTTCTGAGCTCAGAGAACCTCCTAGTAAATGTCCTTCGTGTTTGAGCTTGCTAGAGTTCTCTTCTCACTCACTCCCATGAGCCCTAATTCATATACCTTTTAAAAGCAAATACCCTCGGGCACCTGGGTGGCTCAGTGGTTGAGCATCTGCCTTTGGCTCAGGTCATGATCCTGGAGTCCTGGCATTGAGTCTCATATCAGGCTCCTCACAGGGAGCCTGCTTTTCCCTCTGTCTATGTCTCTGCCTCTCTCTGTAGTGTCTCTCATGAATAAATAAATAAAATCTTAAAAAGAAAAGAAAATAAAATACCCTCATTTCTTTCAGATACTCTTCATAGTGTCTCATCCTACCCTTGAGATGGAAGGTCAACAGGAATAGGGCCATGAGGGTCCGCCATGCCCTTGGCAGAGGTGTGGGAAGATCTGCGGTGGGGGAGGCAGAGAGTGGGAGTCCCACTGATTTTAATTCCTGTCCCCTCCAACACAGCCACTACCTTCCTAGGCCCAGCTAGCATCACCTCTCCCCCTGAACCCCCACAAGAACTTCCTCCCCAATCTCTTCTTGTAACTCTGGCCCGCTCTGAGTCATGCTCCACACCGCAGCCAGGGACCTTCTTAAAACGTGAACCCAACATGCCACCCACCCCTCAAGGGCTTCCTGGGCTTCACAGAGCTCTCTGCACAACGTTCTGTCTGGCCCAGTGGCTTTCAGCCCCATCCCACCGCGCACACATGCAGGTCAGCTACTCTGACCTCCTCCTAATTCTCAGATTCCTGTGCTCTCTCCAGCCTCTGCCCCTTTGCACATCTTGTTCCCTCTGGCCCACCTTCTTTCTCAACTCAGATATGGGGTTCACAGAGCAGATGCTATCAGCGCCCACTGAATCCTGGGGCTTTGGTGCAGGGGTCCCTCCCTCAAGCACCAGCTTCTCTCTGCGGGTCCTCTGGCTGCAGCCAAGCATTCAGTCAGGTCTCTGGCTTCAGGTTGGAAGTGCTGGATGGGGGAGGGATGCTCACCTTTCAACCAAAGAGGGACAGAAGTTGGTGAGAAACACCCAGTTTGCCACCACCACTCAGTGGCAGGACACTTGCGGTCTACATGGTCTCCAAGAGTATCCTCAGCAACACTGAGCTCCAGTTGTCCGTGGTGATCAGAGTCCCATGATATGTCCTTTGTTGTCTTTCTTCCCTTGGGTCACTCCCTTTCTGTATTCACTCTTCAGAGGAACTGCTCAGATCCAAACCCGGTCGGTCCCAGGGGCTGCTTGGTGGTAGGGGAACCCAGGCAAAGACAGATACCCCCATTATATGCTTTACAGCACCAGGTACTTCTCCTTAACAGCATCATGTGTAATTTTTTAAAAAAGATTTTATTTATTCAGGAGAGACACAGAGAGGCAGAAACATAGGCAGTGCCCCTATCGTGTGTAATTTGAACTAATATGCTTTATGCTTGCTCTGTTAAATGTCTGTCTTTCCAAAGGACCAAGCTTTGGAAAGACTGGCAAATCCAGTCTGTCTTGCTCCTTACAGAAGTCACAGGCCCCAGCACTCTGCCTGGCACCTGGCAAATATTCAGTAACTACTTGATAACCGAAAACACAAATTACCTGGGCATGGGATGGAAATCTGGTCTTACCCACTTCCTCTCTGTGTGACTCGGGGCAAGTGACAACAGGATCTCTGTCGGCTCCAGTTCCCTCTGCAGAAGATGAAGCTATGATGTTGGCCACTCAGGCTGCTAGAGGATAAAACAAAATCCTGTGTGAAAGAACGTAGGAGGGACCCCTGGGTGGCCCACTGGTTGAGCATCTGCCTTTGGCTCATGTCGTGATCCTGGAGTCCCAGGATCAAGTCCCGCATTGGGCTCTCCACAAGGAGCCTGCTTTTCCCTCTGCCGAAGTCTCTGCCTCTCTCTGTGTGTCTCTCATGAATAAATAAATAAAATCTTTTTTAAAAATTAAAAAAGAAAGAAAGAATGAACATAGGATATAGCAAATGCTCAGTAGCTGGCAACCAGTATTACCATCTGAGGTCTACAACAGACTTGCAGAGGAGAAGCACCTGACAAGCAAATGACAGTGCTCAGGGCCAGAAAATCAGTGGAGGGAGACAGCTAGAAGGGAGGACACATTCTGGATATACAAACACCTGTTCAGGTTGGTTTTTACCTGGTTTTACCTGCTCCCTGCTCATGTGGTGGGGCATGACGTTAGAGTGTTTTTCGGCAAATGGACACCATTGATTGACCTCAAAGGACAATTTCACTTCAAGTGCCTACCTCTAAATGGGATCCAAAGTTTCTACACTAGCGATGGGGACAATGCAGGATGGGGCATGTGCACGAGGCCCCCTGGAGCCACACCCCAGGCAGAAGGTGGGCAGCTTGCCCACTTCCCAGCCCTACTCTTGGGTGCCCAGCAGCACCTCCTGTCCTGAATATAGGACATGCCTCAACTGCAAATTTAATGGCAGGAAAGCCACACTTTGGAATTTATCCAGTGAATGTCCTCAAGCTTGGCTGTTTGAGAAGTGACCAAAGGTCCATGACATCTAATAATTTGCCAATTTGATTTGAATTGCATCAGATTGGTGAGAAGAACAAATATTCATGCAGTTTGGGACCAAACCTAATCAACAGCCTGGCATCCACTGCCATTATGGGTTTGTAACTTTTTGAGTGTTTTGTGTGAGATAACTCTCATTAGGCGTTTGTAGAGATCTTTAGTTCAGTAGGACTTTATTTGTACATTAATTTATATATCAATATAACAGTACAGATATCCACTATTACATATATTTTTAAAGATTATTATTTTTTTATTTGAGAGAGAGAGAGAGCACACAGAGGGAGAGAGAGAGAGGGAGAGGGAGAGGGAGAGGAAGAGCAGCAGACTCCCCCACCGAGCAGGCAACCCCATGCAGTGCTCCATCCCAGGACCCTGGGATCATGACCTGAGCCAAAGGAAGATGCTTAACCAACTGAGCCACCCAGGTGCCCTCGCTATTACACATATCTGTATGTATTTGTATTGTCATGGCATTTTGTTATGTATTAATTATGTTTATCTTATTATACATTATATCATTAAAGCATTTTGGTATCGCAGGACCCTGAAGATTTCTAAAGATCTTCAGACACAATCCTTGACATCAAGGTTTTACTCTATCATTTACAGTCAGCTAGCTGACTTGAAAGAGGAGAATCCTAGGTCCCGCATATAACTGGAAATAGTTCTAGATACTTCTCCCCTGTCTGACTAGTAAAGATTCTTTGCTGCAAAAATGTTCACCATTAAGGTTTTCTCTCTAACATCTTTCTGATTGATGGTGCTACATAGTCAAGGAAGAGTGAACATCTGTTATTCTTGCCTACCTGGCATCCCTAGCCTCTTTTAATAAAAGAAACTCCGATTCTTCTTTCAGGGACCCAAGTTTTCCTAGACCTGATCAATGAGGACTGAAAAGGGTCAGGGAGATAGCCAATCTGAGAATAAAGTCATCGTGGAGAAAATTTGAGCTGAGATATAAATAAGGCCAAGTCCAGATAATATTGTGGAACCTCGGATCAAGCCAGGTCTGAAGGCTTCCTCTTTCTATTATCAGTTTCATGAGCCAATTAAATATTTTTTAAAATTTATTTATTTGGGAAAGAGAGAGAGAGAGAGAGAACGCTCTCATGAGCAGGGGAAGGAGCAGGGGGAGAGGGAGAAGCAGACTCCCCACTGAACAGGGAGCCCGACTCAGGTGCTCAATCACAGGACTCTGGGATCATGACCTGAGCTGAAGACAGATGCTTAACTGAGCCACCCAGGTGCCCTTTTCATGAGCCAATTATATCTCTTCTTGCTTAACCCAGTTTGAGTTGGGTTTCTGCCTTTTGCAAAAACAGAGTCATGACCAGTACAAAGAGCCATATCTGCCCTACCTTTAGAAGGGTACCATGGGGCTTTGGGAATTTAGGCAGATGACCATCAGGAGATCTGCAGGTGACTGGTTCTTATATCTAAAGGTATAATCAGCCCTACCTGATTGTGTTCCACAGTCACCCCAAAGACATATGAATAATAGCAATTATTCATATTATGGAGGCAGTTAAAACCTCCACTCCTATAACAACACTTCAGCTCAGCACATAGGACTATTTATGATCTCTTCTTTTCCTCCAGGCTGCCCATAATCAAAAGGACACAGGAATCAGAGTCTGGTCCTGCCAGACTGTGTAACTTTGAGTAATTTGCTTAACCTCTCTGATTCTGAATTCCCTCTACATGCAATAACTATCTACATCCTAGGTTTTCTGTAAGGATTCAGGCATGTACGTAAAAAGCCTTGAGTAATCTGTCGCCTCCAGCTGGCACTCAAACAGAGGTAGCTGATTATACTACTCCCTAGACATTTATTGATCCCCTTCTGGATGCCAGGCTCTGGGATAAAGGTTTTACAAGCATTATTTCACTTAATGCCCCTCCCCCCACGGCAACCACCCTGAGAGGTATGCCCTAGCGTGCTCCCCATGGGCCACTGTCTTCAGCTCTTTGCATATGAGAAAATCATCCAATCCTCCCAATAGCTGGAGCAAAGAGATTAAGGGGCACAGCCAAGGCTGGGTTACTCTTCCTCGGGCCTTGCTGGGTAGCAGGGTGCCACTGCCCCTCTAAACAGGGCAGTCCCTGAGATGATGAGACATCAAGGATTCAGTTATAACTTCCCCTCCCAAGTGTGGTAAAGTGTCCCTTGGACTCCACCTGCCTCAAGACACAGTCAGAGAGCAGAATCCAAGCAACTGAATGGAACCAAATGGAGACTTGGGAGTTTAATGGTGGGAAGCACTGCAGGAGGAGTGCAGAGTGGGGACTTACAGGACACGGCTGGATGGGGTGCTAGCTGATCTGGCAAGGGACAAGACAGTAGTCGTGGCTGCCACATTCCTGATCCTGTCAAGGACCCTCTCTGGCTCCTGTAATGAAGACTTGAGCTCTGGATGTCAGGGCAAACCCAGACAGCGCTTGTTCTCACTGAAGCTGGGGACCAATAAAACACTGACTGGAAAAGAAATGGTCTACAAGATTTTCTTGCTCTAATTTTCCAGCAGAAGTATACTATGTAGCAAAGCTTCTTGGAAACCTGGAAACCCCCCAAAATTGGAAGAAGCAGCTTTCTCTCTTTTACGATTTCATGAAGAGGGAGATAGAGGAAAAAACACATTTCTTGGATATAACTTTATTCACACAAACTTTCTTTAAAAAAAAAAAAAGAAAAGAAAAAGAAAAAGAAGAAAACCTGGCACCAGTTCATCAAGCATGAAACTGTCACTCCATTGACTCTTTAAAAAGTTACCTGTAATTGTGTGGCCTGGAAAATTAGTTTATCTCCAGATGAGGAAACCCAAAACTGGTCTTCTGGGTGAAAATTATTGCCCCCTTCTCCCCAGGAAGCAGATGGAATGAACCCTGGGAAGGGGCAGAGTTGTTTCAGGTGGGACGCCCTGCCAAACAAAAGGGCCCCTACCAATCGCCCCAAATGGAAAATTGAAGTTAGCAACAGCTTTTCCCCCGCCCTCACCCTGCAGGCCCCTCTTTGGGGCCCTCTGTGTAGCATCAGGTACTAGCAGCGGCTGCCCCAGAACCGCCCCCGCCCCCGCCCCCGCCGCGAGGCCTTAAAGCAGAAGCTAACGCCCCCTGCCTCCCCGGATCTCGGGGCTCGGTCCCGCCCCTGGGGAGCACCTGCAGCCACCAGCCTCACCTCCACAGGTGGTAGCTTTCGCCTGTCTTGCTGGGGAAATGCAAATCATGCTCCTGTTTGGGTTCTTTTTAAAAGATCTTCGGAGAATGACACATCTTTACTGGAGCTTTTATTCGGAGGGTCACTGGCGAGGTCATTGGGCTCCTAAAGACGGGCCAGGCCCTGGCTTTGAAGTGTGAAGGACCACGGTTCAAATCCCAGCTTTGTCTGTGTGACCTGAGCCTCTGGGAGCGAGGCGGAGCCCGGCGAGGGTCACTTCTGCGCGGCTGACGCGTTGTGACGATCGGCACAGCGGGGCGCGCCGGGCCAGCCCCCGCCTCCCTGCAGCGCCGCCGACGGGCCGGGGCGGGGGCCGGGGCCGGGGCGGGGGCCGGGGCGGGGGCGGGGGCCGGGGTCGGGGCCGCGGTCGGGGCCGCTCCGCCGCCCGCTCACCTGGGACGCCGCCGAGCGGGCGGGGGGGCGGGGCGCGCAAAGAAAGGGGCCCCCGGCGCTGCTAAGCTTCCTGGAGCAGCCCACCGACCTTCCTCACGCAATTTGCATCCCGGCGGCCCCTGAAAGGGACGCCCGCACCCGCCGCTGCCGCAGCAAACGGGTCACATGAAACCTGCACGGCAAAGTCACACCCTCCACCGAAGCCCATCTTCCGATGTTGCGGCTTCGACTGTCGCATTAAAAAAGGCGTTGTTAAAAAAAAAAAAAAAAAAAGGCGTTGTTTTCTTCCTCTCGCGCCCTGCCCCCGCCCCCGGCCGCCCCCGGCCGCCGCCGCCGCCGCCGCCGCCCCCGCCCCGGCGCGCACACAAAAGAAGCCCCGGAGACCGCGGTACCGGAACCCCGGGCCTGTTTACCGCTTCGGGCGCCTCCGCGCGGCGCTGCCCGGCACCGCCACCTGCCGGCGGGAGACGGCACCACAGCGGGAGCCGCCAGCCGCCGCGGGCCGATGACCCAACGCCGCAGGCATCCGAGGATAACCTTTCCCCTTTCTTTCCAAGACCAAATAAGGGGGCGCTTCCCTCGGCTGGCGGGCCTGCGGCGGTCAGGCCCAGGGGCGTGGAAAGGACGGTCCGGGACGCGGCGGACGGTCGGCGCAACAACCCACCGCATTGTCCCCGTGGCGGGCGGCGCTCCCCCCCCTGCTCGGGCGGGCACGGCCCGGGCCCAGGCGGGGCGCCCCCTGGGCAGCCCCTGGGCACCCCCCGCCCCGCGCCCCCCGGGCAGCACCGCGGCGCCCGCCGCCCGCCCCCGGAAGGGGAGGGCCGGGGAGCCCCGGCAGCGCGCCCTGCAGTCCCCCCGCGACCCCGCGGGGCCCCCGAGCCGGGCGGGGGGCGCGGCCCGAGGGGAGCCAGGCCCGGCTGCCGGGGCTCGGGACCCGGGCATCAGCCCCGACGGAGGGCGTCGCCGGGGGCCCACGGTGCTCGGTCACCGCAGAAACCGAGATTTGACCTATATTTTCAAATATGGCCCCGACTCTAGTTTTCCTTCTAGAAATCAAAGTGAGAGAGGCTGACCGGTTAATCTTCCTACGGCTTCGCGTTCCGGGAGGCCATCCAGAGGCTTGGGCAAGGCGGGAGGTCCCGCTGGCTGCGCGCGGACGCCGTGCCAGGGTCTCGGGGCGCCCTGGGCCAGCAGGCCGCGGCCGCCCCGCTCCGGCCTCCTGCCCACCTCAGGCCCCCGGCCCACCCACTGAGGCGGACCACAGTCGTCAAGATCTTCAGTGTGGGGGGTCCCGGGGTGGCGCAGCGGTTTGGCGCCTGCCTTTGGCCCAGGGTGCGATCCTGGAGTCCCGGGATCGGGCCCCACGTCGGGCTCCCTGCATGGAGCCTGCTTCTCCCTCTGCCTGTGTCTCTGCCTCTCTCTCTCTCTCTCTCTCTCTCTCTCTGACTAAAATAAATAAATAAATAAATAAATAAATAAATAAATAAATAAATAAATAAATAAATCTTCAGTATGCTCACCGTTTGGCTATCTCACTCTACTTCTCTCAGTTTTATCCCAGGTAGGTAACGGGGAGTACGTATCCAGATGATGGTCACAGACCTGCTTGTGACAGCAACAACAGTTGGCCGTAATTGAGCATCTACTCTGTGCTGGAAACGGTTATAAATGTTTTGTGGAGGGACGCCTCTCTGGCTCAGCGGTTTAGCATCTGCCTTTGGCTCATGTCATGATCTGGGGGTCCTGGGATCAAGTTCCGCATTTGGCTCCCTGAGAGGAGCCTGCTTCTCCCTCTGCCTATGTATACTCCGCCTCTCTGTGTGTCTCTCATGAACAAATAAATAAAATCTTTTAAAAAATGTTTTGCAGACATCTGCTCACAATATCCCTCCGCAGTGGGTATTACTAATAACCCCGTTTTATAGAGAAGGAACCTGCACTCAGAGGTTGGATTCCCAGTGAAGATCGCCCAGCCAGCCAGTGGGAGAGCCAGGATTTATGCTTGGACCGTTGGGCTCCAGAATCTGTGCCCTTGACCGCAACACTAAATGTTTATCAATGGGGATTTGATTAATTTAGAGTACATCCGTATAATGGAATACTCTCCAGCCACTTAAATGGTGATGTAGATTGGGAATAATTGGCATGGAAAAATGTCCATGACATATTGTTGAGTGAAAACAGCTGGTTAGACAACAGCGTGCATAACTGGTTCCCTGCAGCTGTGCAGAAGGGCACGTGGCAGTGCTAACTGTGGTCACCTGGAGGTGGTAGGATTTCAGGTGGTGAATTCCACAGGTATGTTTCCTGTATTGTTGAGCCCTTTCTGGAAATGAGTGTATATTATTTTCTAGTAAAAAGAGGTATTTTATTAAGAAAAAAAAAAAAGGAGGGATCCCTGGGTGGCGCAGCGGTTTAGCGCCTGTCTTTGGCCCAGGGCGCGATCCTGGAGACCCGGGATCGAATCCCCCACATCGGGCTCCCGGTGCATGGAGCCTGCTCCTCCCTCTGCCTGTGTCTCTGCCCCTCTCTCTCTCTCTCTGTGTGACTATCATAAATAAATAAAAAATTAAAAAAAAAAAAAAGGAAATGGCATTTCTCTGACACACAAACACCCATGCAACCACCGTCAAGGCTGTCCCCAAATCCTCCCTTCTCCAGAAAGCCTTCCCTGATCCCTACTGTTGGAAGTCACAGGTCCCATGAATGAGAGCTTGTGTCCGGGCAGATATTTAGCTACATGAGCACATACCTATGCCACCACGTAACCCATACATTCAGAAAGGGAGCTACAAATTGTTGAACTTCTCCAGTATGCCCCTTAGTACCTTGCATAGCACTTTACCCATTGCAGGATTCAAATAGTTCATCTCTAGATTGGTATGAACTGACGATGATGGAACAATCCACAAAAGAATGAATGGCATAGCTGGTTGATATCTGCTGCTTTGCACACAGTAGGTGCTCCTGTTTATTAAGTGAATGAGCTCAGAGCTGCTCAGCCCCAAGTGGCCCTTCCCCTTGAGAAATCAAACTGAGCTTCTTCTCCTTCCTCAGAGACTTCCTGTCTCCCAGGTTATTAATCACCTATATCAGGCAACCCCTCAGGAGGAACTGGCTCTGGTTAACTTAGTGGGAAAGGGCAGCTCTTGGAATTGATTGGAAGGCTGGAGGATGGGCAGGAACGAAAGAAGTGAGGCAGAAGGAAGACCCAGTCAAGGTCGTGAGGAGCCTCCCCTGGGCACCGCCACTACCCCCAGTGGACAACCCCTGCTGTGGCCAGAGGCTACTGCAGTAAGCAGATTCTGGCTTGTCCCTTTGTCTTGGATTCCTTGCCGGAGATTCAAAGCCTCAGATAGGATAAGCTGGCTCAAGCCAAGTGATGGGCTTAGTGGTGTGCTGGTAAATGTTTAGCAACCTGTTCTCCAGTGGGAAGAGCTCTGATCTGGGGCAGTTTGCTGCCTTCTGTGGTGTAAACATTCCTATCACCAATTTTTATCTGCCAACCATTTAATACCCACCTCAAAAGAATCTGGAGAATTTAAGTATTGATTTTGGTAGGCTGGTGAATCTTGCTCTAGAACATCCTTGTGTGTGCCTCTGACTGAGGCTCCAATTGTGGGGAGACCCCCTCGACAGGAAGGGGGTGGGATGCTAGGCAGTCCAAAAGAAAACAGTGCATACTCACATCCCAGAGAGATCCAGGGCACTACTCAGTGGCACGACCCAACGCATAGATTAATGGCTATCCCTTCTATGGTTCATAGGTGCTTTTAGAGTAATAACCAAAGGAAGATGAATGATAGAATTTAAGATGGTAGAGATGTTCTGGGGCAGAGACGGGTGATAGGAGAAATGTTCAAATCTGCTTCCTTCAGATCTTTAATAGCACTTCTGCTTATGCTTATGTGGGCGGCCCTGCAAGACCTAGCCCTGAATTATCCAACCAGTAGCCAGAAAGCAGTGAACCTTCTCCAGAAGAGGTGTACCCCTTTTACCAGGTCTCAAGTTCAAAGGCAAGAATGATGAGAATCATGGCTACTGTGGTGGACACACACCTGTGTGTACCAGGTACCATGCTAACCTTATTCCTTTGTCTAGGCTGTTTTTGTAAGGATAGATCACTGATAAACAATTCCACTGGGATTGGATCCCTTGTCTTCAAGATTTCCTGAGCAGCCGTCAGACACCCAACCACTGGATCCTCTTTATGGCATGGAACATATGTCAAGCACTCCGTGGGGTCCCGTTAAAGCCCCACTCTCTTGACTGAGGAAAGGAGTTCCACTCCTCTTCTTATGGGTGAGGGTGTTAGTACTCTTAGCTCAGTCTTCTGCAAAGAGATGCTTTTTGCAAATGGTATCTCATAACCAACAACTCAATCCTTCTATACCCTCCAGTTGGTCTTGGTTTCAAGAGTCATACAACTGGTTTTAGGCTTATTGCTTTGGAATGCAGCCTCTTTGGGTCTTGGTACCTCAGTCGAAGTTCCAATTTAGCATCTTGCAAGAATCTCCCAACTGAGTGATAATTACAAGGATCTTGGCTGATAATTTTGCTAAATTGTACGCTAAGGATTTTGGCATCTTTCTTTACATGACTTTATAAAAATACAGACTCAAACCATTAAGAAATTTAGACATTTACTACCACATGAGAGGTAGAAAGCACTGGTAGAAAGGGCAATGGGTTGGTTCTTGGACAAACAGTGCAAGAAATGTCAATGGTAGTTTTAATCATGATCTGGAATCTTAAAGGATTACCCAAGTACTTGTATTAAGCAGAGGGAGGGTGGGGGCTGATGTGAGTCTGGGAGCACATGCCAAAGGCAAGGGAACTATGACATTGGCTGGTGGGGAGAGAAGATAAAATGAAGCCATACTTCCACTGCCTCCTATCCTCTCTTTTCACTGAAGTAGGAAGAACTATTGAAAAGGCCCCCTTATAGAGGCTGGGCTTCACCTGCCCTCCACCTCTACTTCTGTCTCATGGTATCCTAGAGGGGAAGGTCAGTCATCAACCACTAGCCATGGCCTGTGCTCTTCTGCCAAGAGCCTGTTTGTTCTCTGAATCTTGTCTGCATCCGACAGTTTGGGATAGGTCCTGATGTGGTAACAAACAACCCCCAAATCTCAGGGGCTTAAAATAACAAGGGTTTATTGCTTGGTCATACTAAGTGCCCATTGTTGGGAGACTGGAGGCTTTGCCCTGAGTCATCCTCACTCTAGGTCATAGGTTGACAAAGGAACCATTAGCCAGCACATTGCCAACTTCATGGCAGAGGGCAAGCGAGCTTGGTAAATGGTGCTCTGACTCAGAGCTTCTGCCTGGAAGTGACACACAATTGCTTTCAGTCACATTTTATGGGCCAAAGAGAGTCACATAGCTGACTCTGTGTCACATGGCAAGTCACATGACCACCTTCAATCCTATCATTTCCAGGGGAAAAAGAATGGGCAATATTTGATGAACAGCACTAAGGACTAACTCAAGAGCCTTTCTCTGAGCCTTACTTAAAAAAAGAAAAAAAGAAAAAAGATAAAGTTTCCAAATACTCAAAAGCAGAGAGATTAGTACAGTGAACTCCCATGTCTATATTCTGAAAGATGTTTTCTTCAATTGCTCTGTTATAACAGGATCACTGTGATAAAGCCTACAAAAAGCTCATCTCATCCAACCTGTATGGTAAGCTTTATTATTTGTTCTATTTTACAGTTGAGGAAATGGACACTCAGGAGTTAAGTGACTTGGCCAAAGACACACAGCTGGTGAAGACAGAACTGATGACACACTCACCCCTGGCAGGGCTGCAGGAGGGTACTACAGAGGCGAAGGGAGCTTAAATGGAGGCCATGGCAGGAAAGGGGGGTGTCTTTCTTTACAAAGGGCTAGCTGCTGTGTGATCTTGGCTCCCCTGCCAGCCAGCTTTGCTCTAAGGCAGGGGCTTAATCACGACCAGTTAGAAGAGGAAGCAAGACACAAGAAACCAGAAGGGTCCTGTTCCCCAAGGAGGTATAGCCATGAAATGGGATAATGAGGGCCCATGGACATCCATTTAACTATTTACTCTTATGTGCATTTATTCAATAGATATTTACTGAGTACCTACTCTGGACCAGACCTGGGAAGACAAAGATGAGTGAGCCAACCTAGACCCTTGCCTCCACAGAGGAGAATCCTGCTTCTTCCAGCTGGTTGACTGGATTTTCTCAAATCTTAACTGGAGCCTCACTTTTCTAACTTGTGCAAATGGGCATAATAATAGCTTCTACGTAGCAAGACTATGTGAAGATTAAATGAACTCATACACATAAATAACTGGGATCCATTAGTGTCTCCCATGCCAATGGGCAGGGACAACATTTGAAATATCGAAAAACCCAGAAGGCATAGGCACTGTCTAGTCAGAAGAGACCTCTGACTGATCAGAACTGGGTTAGCCAGGGTGCTGAATATCAGCTTTGGTATTGCTATGTTTTCATAAATAGATGTTTGGAGAGCTCCAGTAGCCCATACACCATGATCCAATGAAGGAAATTTGCCCAGAGTCAGCTGACCTCTTGACTCCTGCTGGCTGAGGCCCATCTGTGTGCTCCTGGTCACCAGGGGCTGGCAAGCATATGTGGGTGGACCCCACCTCTACTGCCCCTTACACCCCCCTCCTTCTCTTCTAAGTGCGGGGCCAAGAGTATTTGGAGAGTAACAGAGTATAGAAATAACCAGATACCTTTAAAGCCAATGTCGTTTGCTCCAGTGGGTGCTTGGTAGAGATGAAGGAAAACCTGGCTGCTCTATCCTCAGAGTAACAAGCCCTTCCTCAAGGACCTGCCATGTCCAAAGCTCACGCAGAAGAAAGAATCAGCCCGTGTATCTGCTAGAAGGATTGAGGTGTAAGCAAGAACTTCCCCCACTGCTACTATGAACCAACCTGAAATAAATTAATTTGTTCTGCACTAGTTACAGACATGTTACAAAGCTTCATCTTTTAAAATGGCAGCAAATGTCTTCTAATATTAATGAGGACGATTCTGAAACAACAAAGTCTCTAGAAAGGTTTTTGTTCTTCCAGAACATTAGGCTCCCCGCATTTCATTACCCACTGAGGGCTCGCCCTGTTCTCCCTCTTCCATGGGATCAAAAACCGATCTGTTCCCATGTTTGTGTGTGGCTATGAGTTTAGACCACATGCAAGAAATGAGAGAAAGTTTGGAATTGGAATTGGGTCGGATTGGGGAGAAAAAAATCTGCCAGCTCTGTTTGGAGAAACTCACATGGAATGATAAATTGAGGTGAGCAGCTCTGACAGTCACGTGAAGTACTAATGCATCATAGTGAAGTATTTTATTTTATTTATTTATTTATTTTTAAAGATTTTATTTATTCATGAGAGACACAGAGAGAGAGAGGCAGAGACACAGGCAGAGGGAGAAGGAGGCTCCATGCAGGGAGTCCGATGTGGGACTGGATCCCAGGTCTCCAGGATCACGCCCTGAGCCGAAGGCAGGCGCTAAACCGCTGAGCCACCCAGGGATCCCCATAGTGAGGTATTTAAATCACGATTCTCAAAATTTTTTGCCATCTGACTGCAACCTGAGAGTGGAGAGATCCCTGTATGGGCTCACGCGGAGCAGTGCAGCTGGGGCCTACCTACCACCTCTCCACTGAGCCTCTCACTGGGATTTGGAAATGCTAATGAGTTATGTGGCACGTGACTCTCTGAGGATGCTATTATTACACCTACGTTACAGATAAGAGATTGAATCATCAAAAAAAAAAAAAAATCAGTGATCTGCCTGGTGTCAACCTAGAAGCCACTGGTAATGGTTTGGAAGGATCCCACTGCTTCACTCTGGCTGATGTAAGATCACTGTTTCCCCAGGCCAAGGTTAACAGACAAAAGTGGGACAGGATCACTTCTTAAACTCTCTGACCTGTCCCCACGGTGTGCGAGAGAAGGGAGAGTGTGGGAGGAAGTCTCCCGGGAAGGGGGGATTGGGACAGATTCCTAATAGACAAGTGAATGGCAGTGTGGCTCCAGGCTGCAACAGGGGCCAATCCTTCAGAGTTGCCCCCAAACCTATTCCTTCCAAACAGTGGCCCTGAAAGGGGTTGGGTGCTGGAGACATGGGGCAGGCTTTGCGTTGCTCCCTCTCTAATCAGCTTCCATATTGAGACCAGGAGCCTGGGACAAGCTTGCTTTTCCCAAAGACTGCTGAGAAGATACCACTCACACTGGTTTGAGCTCAGACAGGAACCAATGGCTGGGCAACTTTGGGAGGATGGTTGATCTTGAAAACGTTGCTGTTTCAAAATTGGGAGGGGTTTTATGTTTGCATAAACATAAAATGGGATGGGAACCTAAGTGCATCTTTGGAATGGTGTTACCTGGGTTCTGGAAAAGCCATTCAGGGAAGAATCCAAACATTTAGCAATGCAAGTGTTTGAACATCTGCCCCGTATGAGTTCCAGGGGTCTTGAAAACAAAAGCTGCCAATTACAGACCACATTCAACTTTTGAATATATCTGTGTGGCTGAGACAGTGTTTTTGTTTGTTTGTTTGTTTGTTTTTTTAAAGTTCACTTTTTAAAATCTGAACCTCCTACTGCCTTAGAAAAATCACTGCACCTGCCTTTGTGGGTAGCCCCTGGGGCTGCCCCTTCTAGTGAGGAATGAACTCTCCAGGGCTCTTCTCCCCCCATAGCACCCACATCACCCAGAGCCCCCCAGCTTGAAAGCTGAGCATCAGCTATCATTTATCACTTCATCTACACCCTTGATTTTATTATAGAAGACTCAGATTTTTCTTTGTAGCTGAGCCTTATTCCCAACATGAAAAAAGAAAGAGAAGAAGAAAGAAGAAGGAAAGAAAGAAAGAAAGAAAGAAAGAAAGAGAGAGAGAAAGAAAGAAAGAAAAAGAAAACAAATGAAAGAAAGAAAGATTGATGCCACTTGCTGGCTCCTTGGGGATATTTAAGTTTGCATCCCTTGATATAGAGGCTTGTCTCTCCTGGAGGCCAGATGCCAGCGAGGTGTCCCTTGGATTATATATTTCCTTTTTTAAAAAAGATTTGATTCACTTATTCATGAGAGACACAGAGAGAGAAGCAGAGACACGGGCAGACGGAGAAGCAGGCTCCCTACAGGGAGCCCGATGTAGGACTTGATCCTGGGACCCCAGGATCATGACCTGAGCCGAAGGCAGATGCTCAACCACTGAGCCATCCCAGTGTCCCATGGATTATGTATTTCCTAAGGAGGGAGCTGGGCCACCTGTGGCTACCAACTGTTATTTGTTTTCGAAGAAATATTAGTAATAAAGCTAATATTTATCGAGCACTTACTCTGTGCCTGGTGATTTTCCAAACTATGTGAATTAACTTAGGTAATTCTCCCAAAAATATGCACTAACAATGATTACTATTTTACAGAGGAAGAAACAAGCATCAAGAGCTTGAGCTACTTGCTGGGGTTTCTCGGTGAGGACATGGCCGAGCCAGGATTCACATGCAAGTTGGTGGGCCCCAGAGATCGTGCAGTTAGCCACTGTGCTATTCTTCTGGCATGTGTCTTTCCTGACCACATTTCCGTAGGTTTATCAGTCAGGATTGGCTAGCTACGTGCTACAGTAGTAACACCCGCCCCCCCGCCCCCCCCCCCCCCGCCAAATCTCAGGAGCTTGAAACAACAAAGGTTTATGTCTTGCTTATGCTACATGATTATTGATAATTGGCAGTGTGACATCATGTGTCACTGTCATCCTAGACAGACAGAGCTGGCCCACTTGGAACATTGCCAGTTGCCACAGCAGAGAGGAAAGAGCATGGCAATTGTGCATCAGCTCTTGGAGGCCTCCTCTAGAAAGTGACATTTATCACTCCTGCTCACATTTCCTTGGCTGAAGCAAGCCCAACTCCAAGATCCAGGGAGTGCAATCCTTATGCAGAGAAAGAAGCACCGCTGAACAGTCTACATAACAGGAGATGGAGTTAATCTGCAGGGGAGACATCCGTGAGCCTCAGAGAACACGCAAAGGTATGTGGAACCCCAGAGGACAAAGCTTGGCAGAGCTAAGAAGGGTGCCTTCCCCTCATCTCTGATCCTGCTTCTACTTCCTAGATGGGACCGATGGCTTTAGGAACCTTGGAAGGCCCGTCTGTCATGAACATTGGCATGGAAAGAAGCACATTCCTCTACCCAGGGCCTTTGCGTATGCTGTTCACTCTTCCTTGACCTCTCTTCCCCACTCCCTCATCTACTAGTTAATAGTCATCCTTCATATTTCAGTGACAAGCTCAATTCCTCTGAGAATCCTTCTTTACACCTTTCCTTGTGTTAGGCCCTCCTGTTATTGTTCTTCATAGTACCCTCTGGTTTTACGTCTCAGTACTTATTAAAGATTAACATTGCATGTTGATTTGTGTAATAATGTGATTCTCTTTTCTATAAGACTGGAAGCTTTACAAGGGCTGTCTTGGTCACTTTTGCATCCCAAGTGCCTGGCACGGTACCAGGCACATCACAGAGTCTCTCTTTAATACCAATTGAATGAATGACTGGGGCACATAGGATGACTGCAGATGATAAACGGGACTATCAGACAATGGGAGGCTCCCTTTGAGGACTCCAAGAAATAATTTAGGAGGAATTTCCTGAGGTCCTGATGTCCTGTAGTTGAGGTGGCGTCAGGACAAGAAAGAGTCCATAGGAAGGTGAGCCCTCTTATATTAGTGGTCCTCAAAAAGCAGAATGTGGGCCAAGGATCAGGATCAAGTAGTACATGTGAGTGGTGATCCTGGCGGATCCTAGCAGGAGCATGGGCAAGTGAGTCAGGGATGGGAGGAGCCAATGCCATGTCAAGTTGCCTCTGTGGGCCATTTATACACAGTCCGCTGGAGCACTCTGGGAGGGGTATATGTCACAACACTAAGGGTTATCCCATCTGAGGCATGGAGGAACTGGGTATTTATTTATACACCAATTCCAGTTGATCACTGGTGAGAGTTACTACCAGGGGCCTGGTAAGTGGACAGCAGAGCTGGCTCTTGCAGTAAAAGAAAAGTTCAGACAGAAATGCAGGTGCCATGGTGCCTGGGTGGCTCAGTCAGTTAAGCGTCTGCCTTGGGCTCAGGTCGTGATCTCAGGGTCCTGGGATTGAGCCCATCATTGGGCTCCCTGCTCAGCAGGGAGTCTGCTTTTCCCTGTCACTCTGCACCCCCCTCTACCCCACCCCCAGCTGCTCGTGCTCTCTCTCCTTCTCTTTCTTGTTGTTATAAGTTAAATAAATAAATAAATAAATAAATAAATAAATAAATAAATTTGTTTAAAAAAAAAAAAAAGGAAAGAAAGAAATGCAGGTGCCAGAAGTTGGGAGGAATAGGAATAGGGGATATGGGCAGGGCATAGGTGGCATCCACTTTACTTAGAAAGTGTGAAGTACTTCATTCTTCCTGTAGCATCTCCCATAATGGAGAGTGTAGTCTCTACTCCAAGGTCCTCAAAATCTATTTCACATTTTCAGCTCTCTGGGAATGGGCCAGAAAGTCCTTGCCATAGTCTCAGGCTAGTCTTGTGTAGAATATGTTTATGGCTAGGCCATATCTCTATGACTCTTTCATTCTTCATTCATCATTTCATTTAATAGACCCTCAAGCATTTATTGGGTCTCTTCTGTTTGACAGGCATGGAACTCGAGGCTGGGGTGCAAAATCAGATAAAACACAGTCTCTGAGAAATGTGTGGGAAATATCAGAAAGGGAGACAGAACATAAAGACTCCTAACTCTGGGAAACGAACTAGGGGTGGTGGAAGGGGAGGAGGGCGGGGGGTGGGGGTGAATGGGTGACGGGCACTGAGGGGGGCACTTGATGGGATGAGCACTGGGTGTTATTCTGTATGTTGGTAAATTAAACACCAATAAAAAATAAATCTATTATAAAAAAAAAAAAAACACAGTCTCTGCTCTGAGGTGTTTTACAAAGCAGTGCTCCAGGTTTTGGAGAGGTGCTAAATGCCAAACAAGATACTGTGTTAAATAAGTTTGGAAAGCTTTGCAAAGTATCACCTCTCTTGGATAATCCCAAAGCATGTTGACATAGTAAAGGCTTTGAGAAGGGCTGAAGAAAAGAAATTTGTGTAACTATTTCATTCAGGATTTTCCAAACTTATTTGACATTGGAACCCTTTAATACGAAATTGCCTATATCACCATCCCAAGGAACTAGAATTCTGTGGAATACACTCAAACAAAGCTTTTGGATTTCCACTCAATCCTTTGAAGGCCTAAATGGAACAAAAAGCCTGAGTAAGGGAGAACTAACTCTCTCTGTCTCATGGTGTTCTGACTCTGGACTTCAACTTGGACTGGAACTTACACCATTGTCTCCCCCAGGGTCTCCAGCCTCCTGACTCCATATCTTGGAACTTCTCAGCCTCCATAATTGTGGAGAAATGTATCATTAGGAATTGCCAATTCCATAAAATAAATCAAACATAGGCCTATTTATATACATTTGTATTTATTTATACATATATGTATAAATATTTATTCATATATGTATGCATATTTATATTTATTTCTATATACATATAAAATAGATGTACATACATACATATCTATCTATCTATGTATCTATCTTTTTATCTATCTATCTCTCCTGTTGTTCTGTTTCCCTGGAGAAACCCAACTAGTATAGATTTGGGTACAGATTTTTGGCAGGATGGTCCACCTCATAATTCTTAGACTGCTTTGTGAATGAATAGCTATGACCTCAAGTCTTTCACATGAATCCCCTGCTCTAGAATAAAGCCATCATCTCATTCCTTGGTGAGATGAAGTTCTTTGTTCTAGGAAACATGCAAATTGTACGTTCACTAGGAACACTAGAAATTCTGATGGGAAAAAGTCCAAATAGTGGAAACACTGATACAGTCATTACAGTTAGTTTTCAGGCTAATTTTATTGCAGATTTTTTCTTGAATATGTTTCTTGATTTTGCCCATAATCCTTACGAGTTAAGCGCTTACAGGAAATCAGCTTCTGGCCCTTTAATGAATCAACAGTGCACCACCAAATATTGGTGGTATTTATTTTGAGATCTTAATGAGACAAGATAAGCACAGAGATATTTGTTTTCTGGAAAAATCGCACTTTCCTGTGTTAGGGGGACAGGACTTTTGTTAATTTAATAGCTTTCTCCTGACTGCCTTATTTACTCCTACCACAAATCTAAATCTATGCATAGGGTTTAAATATTGCCCCCCTGGCTATTTAATACACAGTCAATTGTGTATTTTTAATTAGGAGATTTTCAGAGTGCTTCATACCATTTTACTCTTGCAGCCAAACAACAGAGGGTGTGGCCTTTCCACAAAGAATGACTTTCTGTAATTCATATCCAAGAAAAGACATGAAGACAGGAAGAAAGGAAAGAGCCGTGCCTCTCTGACTTGAGGGAATGTCAAGCTTAAAAGATAAGAATCTCTTCCAAGAACTTTTTAAAAAGATGTATGCTAACTACATGATACAGTGTTAGGCTACAGCCGGGTGGATTACTTGGTCACAGAGCTGGTGGACCAATCTCCCTTCCTGGATGCTTCCTACTTCCCCTACCAAACACTGCTGCAAAAACGGGCTGCTGCATTGTTGTCATGTGGGCAATACTCCATCTAGTGGTTAACAGGACAATTGCAAAAATACCTTCACAGATCACATGCCAAACTATTCCAAAACTGGCTTTTAGACCAAGTTGTCTGTGCCAGTGGTTCTCAGACTTTGCTACACCATAAAAAATCAATAGGGGAACTTGTAAGAATCTGATGCCCAGGCTATCCACCAAACCAATTAAATCATAATCTGGGAGGACACCTGGGTGGCTCAGCGGTTGAGCGGCTGCCTTCCGCTCAGGGTGTGATCCCCGGGTCCTGGGATCGAGTCCCGCATCAGGCTCCCCGCCGGGAGCCCGCTTCTCCCTTTGTCTATGTCTCTGCCTCTCTCTCTCTGTCTCTCATGAATAAATACATTAAATCTTTAAAAAAATAACATTCTGGGAAGGGGTGGTGGGAGGAACCTGGGCATCCGCATTTTAAAAACTCTCCAGATGATTCTAGCGAGAGAATCAGTGATTTTGCAACCAAAGGAATGTGTTAAAATGCAGAAAAACTTCCCACACTTCTTTCAGACTATACAGTTCATAAAAATATTTCCTGTATAGTGGTCTCCTTTCTTCTTCTTCTGCTTCTTTTCTCCCGCCCTTTCTTCTTTCTTTCTTTTTCTTTCTTTCTTTCCTCCTCCTCCTTCTTTAAAATTGGATCATTAAAAAAAAAAAGGGGGGGGATCAACATACAGAACACCAGAGAGGTTACAAACACAGAATTGAATCCGAGGGCTTGGATTCCAATCCCATCTCCATTACATGTCTGCTCTGTGATCTTTTGGTGCTACCACTTCCCCATCAACAAACGAGGACTGATAGGAGCCCAACCTCAGTCACACTGGATGTTTCCAGGAATAAACAAATACCTGTGAATCACTTGGAACTGACCCTACTGCATAATAAATATTATTTAAATGCATATCATTAAGAGTCTATAACATTACTTTGCAACTTGCTTTTTCTTTTTAAAAAATATTTTTTTTTATTTGATACAGAGAAAGCAGGAGCAAGGGGAGCAGTAGAGGGAGAGGGAGACACAGGCTTCCTGCTGAGCAGGGAGCTGGATGTGGGGTTCCATCTCAGGACCCCGAGAACACCATCTGAGCCCAAGGCAGACACCCAACTACCTGAGCCACCCAGGCGCCCCTGCAACTTGCTTTTTCAACCTAAAGCTGTTATGGGTACCTCATATTGTCCGCACAATAGATCTTACGTAGCTGCAAAAAACCATCTGTGAACATATGTCCTCGGAAATACATCATCCACCAAATGGAAATGCTGGGTTCAATGGTATAAAGGTTTGACATTTTAACTGATGTTACCAATGAGTTTCCTTTACTGAAAGGAAGGAATTTGCCCTCCCACTAGCGTTGTATAAGATTGCCTGTTTCCTCTACAAGCCTTATAATTCTTGCCAACGTAATTGGTAAAAAATGCTATCTTGGTGATATAAGTTGTAGTTTCCTGTCTAGAAGAGAGTGAAGAGATCTTTTTAAATGTTTACTGGTTATTTTCATTTCAGTTTCTGTGTATTCTGGTCATACCCTTTGCTCATGTTTCTATTGAGTTGAGGTTTTGTTTTTGTTTTTGTTTTTCTCTTTAAATCAGCAGCAAGATCACTTTGTATATTCTGGATATTAACTCATTAGTAAAAAAAATTGCAAATATTTTTCCATTTTGTTTTTGCATTTTAACTTTCTATAGTTGAACTTGTTAGTCTTCCTCCTTTTGGATTCTAGATTCCCTGTGTTGTATAAGTCTCTCTTCCTTCCCAATCTTGAGGCAATGTAAACTTTCTCCTAAATTTTTTCCTTTTTTTTTTTTTTTTTTTTGGTTTATGTTTTTCATTTCACACTGTAATCCATTCATTATGATTTTGGATTAATAACCAATTATGTTAATAGCACTAATTAAATAAGCTATCTTTTCACCACTGGACAAAAAAGCTGTTTTTACCATCTGTTAAATATATCCTCAGATCTTTTGGACTTTCTGGTGTTCTGATCTGTAAGCTTATTTATAAACTAAACCACATAGTTTAAAAAATTATTACATTACCATTGTAGAACATTTTATATCTGGTAAAGCAATTTTACCTTGATATGCTTTTTTGAAATTAAAGAAAAAAATCTTAAAAAAAATTTTTTTTTAATTTATTTATGGCAGACACTGAGAGAAAGGCAGAGATATAGGCAGAGGGAGAAGCAGGCTCCATGCAGGGAGCCCGATGTGGGACTCGATTCCGGGTCCCCAGGATCACACCCCGGGCGGAAGGTGGCGCCAAACCGCTGGGCCATCCGGCTGCCCAAGAAAAAAACCTTTTTAAAAAAAGTTGTCAATTCTATGGGGTGCCTGGGCAGCTTACTTGGTTAAGTGGCTACCTTTGCCTCAAGTCATGATCCTGGGGTCCTGGGATAGAGCCCTGAGTTGGATTCCCTGCTCAGTGGGGAGTCTGCTTCTCCCTCTGTCCTTTCTCTCACTAGTGGTCTTTCTCACTGGCTCTCTCTCTCTCTCTCTCTCTCTCTCTCACAAATAAAGAAATTAAAGTCTTTATAAAAATAATAAAACATGAAAAAGTTGTCAATTCTAAAACATTTAGAATTTCTTCATTATAAGTGCTAAAATGCTTTTTCGGTACAGCTCTAAGAAGACACATTGATATTCTGACAGGAAGTAATTTAAAGTAAATATTTATTTGAAAATAATTGGCACTCTTATGATGATCAATTCTTCCCATCTGACGATATGCTGTGCCTCGCTATTTATTCAAATACTGTTTTATGTCTTTAACAAAATGTTATCTCTTTCTTCAGGGAGGGTCCCATAATTTTTGGCAAATGTTTATAATGAAATAAGATAATGCCCACAAAGCATACAGTAACTATTTTTAAGGGTTAGCTATTATTATTGTTGCTGTTACTTTTACTATATTTATTTATAATCATTAAATAAAATTATAGAAAAGACAAAGCTTAAAAAATTCCATACTGATGAACTCACGTGGGTCCTCAATATTGTAAAAATGTCAGTTCTCTCCAAAACTGATCAATAGATTCAATGCAATCTCAATAAAAGTTCCAGAATTTGTGTATATCGGGTCACAAGTTGATTGTAAAATTTGTATAGCAATACAACGTGCCAAAAACAGGCAATCTAATCTTGAATAAAAAGAACAAAGTAAGAGGACTTACACTACAGGATGTCCAGTTTGGTATGAAGCTCAGTCATTAAGACAATGTGTCACTGGAGCACAATTAGACAAATACTCAGTAGACCAGAATAGAGAGTCTAGAAGTACACATACATGCTCAATTTATGACAAAGGTGACGCTTTTGTCATCAGAGCAAGGAAAGGATGATCTTTTCAGTAAATAGTGCTGAGTCAACTGAAAATCAATATGGACAAAATTTATGTTGATCTCTATAAACACACTATGCAAAATCAATTCTAAATGGATTGTAAATCTAAATGTGAAAGGTAAAAACAACAAAGCATATGAAAGATAACATAGGAGAATATCTTCATGATCTTGGGATAGGCAAAGATTTCTTATACAAGACACAAAAAACCCCATGAAATCTGAAGTAAAAGATTGATAAACTGACCTATATTAAGAACCTTTGTTCAGCAAGATACTGTTAATTGGTTCAAGATAAGATCAATCAATGTAATACATCATATTAGAATTAAATAGGCTAAAATAAAAAATATGCTCATCTCAATAGATACAGAAAAATCATTTGACAAAATCCAACATTGCTTCATGATAAAAAGGATCAACAGACTAGGAATAGAAGGGAACTTCCTCGATCTGATAAAAGCATTTATGAAAACCCCACAACTAATATATAATTAAGGTAGAAAGGCTGAATGGTGAAATGGTGAAATATCTAACATTCTTCTAAGATTAAGGACAAGGCAGGGATATCTACTCCCACCCCTTCTATTCAACATTGTTCTAGGAGTTCTAGTCAGGACAATTATGTAGGAAAGTAAAATAAAAGGTATCCAGACTGGAAAGAAAGAAGTAAAACTATCTCTTTTTGCAGATGACATGACCTTGTATATAGGAAATTTTAAGTAATCCACGTTAAAGGAATCTACTAGAAGTAATAAATGAGCTTGGCAAGGTTGCAGGATATAAGATCAATATACAAACATCAGTTGAATTTCTATATATTAGCAATTTCTATGTACTAGTAATGACTAATCTGGAAATAAAATTAGGAAAACAATTCCACTTACAATAGCATCACAGGAAATAACATACTTAAGAATAAATTTAACAGAGGTACAAGATTTACATACTAAAAACTATAAAATGCTGTTGAAAGAAATTAAAGAAGACCTAAATAAATGTAAAGACATCATGTTCATGGATTGGAACATACAATATTGTTAAGATAGCAATACTCCTCAAGCTGTTCAACAGGTTCAATATAATCCCTATCAAAATCCCAGATGCTTTTTCTGCAGCAATTGACAGGCTGATCCTAAAATTGATATAGAAATGCAAGGAACCCAGAATAGCCTTTACAATTTTGAAAAAAAATGATGTACACTTTCTAATTTCAAAACTTAATGCAAAGTTACAGCAATCAAGACAGTGTGGTACTGGCATAAGGATAGCCATATAAATCAATGGAATAGAATTAAGAGTAAAAAAATAAACCCTTCATTTATGGTCAGTTGATTTTGACAAGGATGGCAAGGCAATTCAGCAAGAGAAAGAAGAGTCTTTTAAACAAATAGCGCTGGGACAACTGAATGTCCACATTTAAAGAAATTAAATCGAACCCCTACCTCACACCATACCCAAAATTCACTCCACGTGGATGGTAGACCAAAGCTGAAAGTCAAAACTATAAAACTCTTAGAAGAAAACGTAGGTGCAAACTCATATAGCCCTGGATTAGGCAATGGTTTCTTAGCTGGAACACCAAAACCACAAGCAATCAAAGAAAGCAATAGATAGATTTCATCAAAATTAAAAATCTTGTAATCCAGAGGACACTATCAATAGAGTGAGAAGACAACCCACAGAAAGGGAGAAAATATTTGCAAATCATATATGTGATGAGGGACTTATGTCCAGAATACAGTGACTCTTATTACTCGATGATTTTTTAAAAACCCAATTTAAAAATGGGCAGAGGATTTGAATAAACATTTCTCCAAAGAAGCTATACAAAAGGCCAGAAGGTATATGAAAAGATGCTAAAATAATTTGTCATTAGGAAAAGGCATATCAAAACCACAATAAAATACCACTTCATATCCTCTACGATGGCATAACCAAAAGACAATAAGTAAGTGCTGGCAAGAATGTGGGGAAATGGGAACTCTCATATCTTACTAGTGTGAATGTAAAACAATGGGCTGTTTTTGAGAAGTTTGGCCATTCTTCAAAAAGTTAAACATAGAGTTACCATATAACCTAGAAATTCCACTCCTAGTTTTAAATCCAAGAGAATGGAGACATATGTTCACACAAAATTTGTACACAATTGTTCATAGCAGCATTATTCATAATAACCAAATAGTGGAAACAACGTAAATGTCCATCAATTGATGAATTGATGAACAAAATCTGTTTTATTTATACAATGGAGTAGTATTTAGCCATAGAAAGAGAGGAAGTGCCTAATTCTATAACATGGATGAACCGTGAAAACACTTTGTTAAGTGTTAGAATCCAGACACAAAAGAAGCATATTGTATGATTCTCTTTTATATGAAGTGTTCAGAACAGGCAAAAAATAGAGTAGTGATTGCCAAGAGGGAATAAGAAATTTCTTATGGGTTGATGAAATGGGGTTTCTTTTGGGAATGAGGTTTCTTTTGGGCTAATGAAAACATTCTGGAATTAGATACTGGTGATAAATACACAACCTTGCTCTGAAATGTACACTTTAAATAGGTGTGTTTTATGGTATGCAAATTACATCTCAACTTTAAAGAGACACCAGTAAGGAGGGGAAGAGGAAGACCTGGAGTAGGAGAAGATATTTGCAACACATATAACCAGAGAGGTATAACCATAGATACAATAAAGAGGACTGATATCTAGAATTTGTAAAAGAGAAAGAAGAGGTAATCAATGAGCAACACACACACAACCTTACAGAAAAAATGGACAAAAGATGTAAACAGACAGGTCACAAAAGAGTAGCCAATAAATATATCAAAAATCACCAGCAATCACAACGTATAACTCTAACCCTAAAACTACAGTCAACCCAAAACCTAAACCCTTACACTTATACACCTGTTATAATGACTACAATTGAAAATGTTGAAAAACTCCTGGGACATTACTCTTTTTATCACCCCCATAGGGAACCACAGCTCTGACTTCCAACCCCATAGCTTACTTTTGTTTGTTTTTGAATTGCATATTTGTTTGAGTATGGCTTCTTTGGCTCAACATTATGTTGTAAAACTAATCCATGCTGCTGCGTGCAGCAACAGGTCATTCATTTTGCTTGCTGTATTCTATTACCTTGTATGAACAGATCTCAATGTACATACGTATTATTTCTGTTGCTGAGTCTTTGGGTTGTCTCCAGTTCTTGGTTTTTACAAATTAACACTGCTATGTGGAATGAAAGAAATCAGATATGTAAGAATGTTTAGTCTGTGATTCTGTTATACTGGCTACACCAGTCTATGGTTTTAAAGAAAGGAGAGGCTGGTGCCTGGGAGGGGAGATGAGGGAGGCTCCTAGGTGCTGGTTGTCTTCTATTTCTTGATCTTGATACTGGAACCGGGTGTGTTCATGGTGTGATAATGTGAGTAGTGTGCAATTAGGATTTGTGCTCTTCTATACTTCATTTAAAGCCTACTTCAAGTGGTGCCTGAGTGGCTCAGTTGGTTAAGCATCCGACTCTTGATTTTTGGCTCAGGTCATGGTCTCAGGGTTGTGAGATTGAGCCCTGCATTGGGCTCCATGCTGGGTGTGGACCCTTCTTAAGATTCTCTCTCTCTCTCTCTCTCTCTCTCTCCCTCTGCCCCTCTCCTCCCCCTCTCTCTGAAAAAATAAAGTTAAAAAATAATAAAACCCACTTCAAAAACACAAAATTCACTTGGAACCCAATTGAGCAATATATTTCTTTTGTTACCCATAAGTTACTAAAGCTGCTTTATGAAAATGAGTAAGCTGGAGCTTCTCCAGACAGAGGCCAGCCCTACAGGTATTTCTCTTGGGTATTTATAGGGTTGAGTTTTCCTGCTAGGTTACCATGCCTTTTGGTTTTAGTTCCTGGATATCCTATGTTCCCTTGATTCACCAGCTATATATAGTACTTCTTTGGATCTTCACCCCATTCTCAAAGTTGGTGGTGGTGGCTTTTCTATCCTTGACTGTAAGTACTAAGAGTTGATAGTATGAATGACAGTAGAATCCATTAATTTATGGACTTCTTTTACTGTAAGTAAGTAAATTGTTAGCAGTGATGCAGAACTGGGTGCCATGGTCATAAGAAAAATAGTTATGCAATGGAATATTACTTAGCCATCAAAAAGAATGAAACCTTGCCATTTGTAATGAGGTGGATGGACCTAGAGGGTATTGTGCTAAATGAAATAAGTCAGTCAGAAAAAGACAAATATCACATGATTTTTTTTACTAATATGTGGAATTTAAGAAACAAAACCGATAAACATGAGGGGAGGGAAGGAAAAATAAGACGAAATGAGAGAGAGAGGCAAACCATAAGAGACTCAACTATAGGGAGCAAACTGAGGGTTATTGGAGGGGAGGTGGGTGGGAGATGGAGTAACTGGGTGATGGGCATTAAGGAGGGTACATGATGTGATGAGCCCTGGGTGTTATATGCAACTGATGAATCACTGAACTCTACATCTGAAACTAAAAATATACTATATGTTAATTGATCGGTTTTAAATTTAAAAAGTATTTATTCATTAATTGTCCTCATTTCTGTCATATAACTTAAAGATACTTGTTACATTATAAATCGCTAGATAAATCAGAATGAAAAGTCACATGGCAGTATTATTTCAACAGGCCCTGAACAACCACACTGGTGGAACATATCAGAAAAACTAATGACTTGGGGCTCCTGGGTGGCTCAGCAGTTGAGTGTCTCCCTTCAGCTCAGAGTGTAATCCTGGAGTCCCAGGATCAAGTCCCACATCAGGTTCCCTGCGGGGAACCTGCTTCCTCCCTCTACCTATGTCTCTACCTCTCTTTCTGTCTCTCATGAATAAATAAATGAAATCTAAAAAAAAAGAAAAGAAAAGAAAAGAAAAGCTAATGACTTTACACATGTACTTTACTCTATCCATATCTCCACTTGGCTTTCTGATAACCACAGTATTAGTTATATACTATGTATTTTCATTTATTAGGATTTTTTTTTAACAGTGAACCAAAAACCTGACACATGTGCCTAAATTCAATGCCTTTCAGAAGATGAGAAAATTGCTTGGAAATTGATATTTAGTTGATATTTAATAATGCCTATTAAATTGATATTTCATAATACAACCAAGTCTCACTTGTCTCTAGTGGGGGTGTACCTGTTTTTTATTATCCTACAATATTTTTTTTAATATTTTTTATTTATTTATTTATGATAGTCACACAGAGAGAGAGAGAGAGAGAGAGAGGCAGAGGGAGAAGCAGGCTCCATGCACCGGGAGCCTGACGTGGGATTCGATCCCGGGTCTCCAGGATCGCGCCCTGGGCCAAAGGCAGGCGCCAAACCGCTGCGCCACCCAGGGATCCCCCTATCCTACAATATTTTTAATTCCCAAATGGTTCCTTGAAATCACCCTACATCCCTCCCTGTCTGTTCATCTTTCCCACGTCTGTCCATAGTGATTCCTGACCAATTGTGGGCTCATTCCCTTCCACTCCACTCCCATCATGGCACCCAGTACATCCTGTCAGGCTGGCAGTGCCCACCTCAGGAATCAGAAGCCATCTTGGACTGCCTTTTGTCCAATGACCAAACAGACCCTTAGTTTAGCAATACTTCCTCTCTTGCCCTTCTTGTCCAAGGCCTTTCTGTGTTAGATTCACTGAGACAGTCAGAAATTTCCCTTGAAATCTCATCACTTTCTCCCAAGAATCCCCTGTCCTTCGGGGTGCCCCAACCTCCCTGGGGTTCCTTTGCCAGGAACAGAAGCCCTTCCTTGGAAACCACCACTCTATTCCTGGCATCCTCAGCAACTCTTCTCTCCACCAAGTGTGAATGAAGACTCATTTCTAGTCTGGGGGCCAAGGGCAGAGAGCAAAAAGTGCAGTCTTTCTCCAGAAGAATCTGGAGTTCTTCTGGATCTACTACATAGCCATGGCTCCTTCTATAACTCCCACAACCCACGGAAAAGCCAAGACCAATGCCCTCATCTTTATTTTTCCTTTCTTTCTGCTGAGTCATCCTTTCCCTGAGCACTAGGGGACGGGGGGGTGGGGCTGTTATTTCAAATGTTATCCACTGTCACCCCCAGGATCAGCCCTGGGTCTGTGGTACTTCATGTACAACCAAACCCTGGGTAATTATCTCATCTCCACCTGACCCTATAATCATGTTGGCTCAGGCATCCTAACATGGTGTCTTGCTTTACAAAGTTCAACATAACTTATTTCTGGATTTGTGTGTTACCTTGGGTCATCTTTGTACTGTGGCCCTCCTCTAACTCAGCAGGTGAATTTTGCATCTGCTGCTCTTCACTGAGATCCCTGTGGGGATGCTAAGGCGGTCCCAGTGAAAAAACATACTTAGGACCGAAGACATCTCCTGGAACTTTTTACCCTAAAGAGTTACCTGACCCACCCTGTCACACTTAACAAATTGTTAACTCCGTGGCTTGGTTTTGTGGCTGCAACACATCAATGACATTTGCTTCCTTTCTTCGTGATGGTTATATTATGAGAATGAGACCATGTTTCCATCACCAGTAAAACAATAGTTAAGATACCTTCACAACTATTACACATCTATCCTGAGACTCAGCTTCAGAAAAAATAACCCTCATGTGCTGTACAAAGGGGGAGAAACGGCTCTTTAATACGCTAGAAAATGCCTGTTTCCCTGCCTTCCAAAACTCCATTTCCTAGTATTTCCATTTTGACTGGATTTCTGTTCTTCATTCCCCAAGCATATCTTTATTCCATTAACAAAGAAAGCACCCACATAGAGGAGCAAAAGTGTGTTCAGCTGTGTGTGGTCTAAGACTTTCAAAGCAATCTCTTCAGAGGAGCAAGGGATCTGCCTCAGGAGTCTTAGTGAAGTAGCCAGATTTGCTTGAATCCATAGGAGGTTTGCAGCCACAGCTCCCTCTGGTCTTGAGTGTCCCTTGCATGACTTGACCAGCAGGCTGGGCATGGAGTCAGCTTCTCCCTTGGCCCTCTGTCCTCATACATTTTATTTTTTGGCCCAGTCTCCCCCTTTATTCAGTAGCAATGCCAAAGCCTGAGATTTCTTTCATTGTCAGTATTACTTACCTAGGAAAATGCAATAACAGCCTGTCCGATGAAGGGGATGCTTTGAAAGGAACACACTTTCAAACTCCCAGACTCATCTCCCACCCATCCATGCCTCTTATCCTAATTTCCTTATCACATTCACCTCTGTCCTTTTTTTTTTAATATTTTATTTAATTTTGAGAGAGAGAGAGAGGCAGAGACATAACATAGGCAGAGGGAGAAGCAGGCTTCATGCAGGGAGCCAAATATGGGACTTGATCCCAGGACCCTGGGATCATGGCCTGAGCTGAAGGTAGACACTCAGCCACTGAGCCACCCAGGCATCCCTCACCTCTGTCATTTCAATAAATCTCTCTTGCTGATGTCCTTCAGGAAGCCTGAAGCAGGGGTATGTGAGTAAATCAGACCTCTCGATTTGCTTTACCTGTTTCAGACATTCTCCTTTGCCTCTTGAACCCTTTTTACACTCCTCCCAGACTCATTACCTCCCCTGTTTTCCACTCATATTACTGAGGCCATAAGCTGTTTGTTTTTCATATGAGGAACTACTGGGGCTCATACCTACAGCCAGCGGAGATGCGCACTTTTATTAACCATGCTCTTAATTTTCTTTCCCACCACCCTGTTTGTTGTGGGACTGTGGTCTCATTTAAGACAGAAAATCACTTATTGTCACTTATTTTTTTTCTTGTTGATTTTTGAAAATCGAAGTATAGTTGATATACAATATGATATATTAGTTCTAGGTGTACAGCACAGTGATTTGACAATTCTATGCGATACACAATGGTCAGTGTAATTACCATCTGTCACCATTCAAGGTTATTACACTATTATTGACTGTATTCCCATGTTGTACTTTTCATCCCTAAGGCTTACTTATTTTATAACTGGAAGTTTGTACCTCTTAATCCCCTTTACTAATTTTGCTCATCCTTCCACCTCCCTCCCCTCTGGCAACCACCAATTTGTTCTCTTTATTCATGAGTCTGCTTCTATTTTTTGTTTATTTGTCTTTTAGATTCTACATAAAAGTGAAATCATTTGTCTTTCTTAGTCTGATTTATCACTTCTTGTAACTTTAAAAGATGTCCCTTAAAAAAAAAAAGATTTTATTTTATTTATTTTTTTAATGTAGACTCCATGCCCAGCATGGTCCCCAATGCAGGGCTTGAACTCACAATCCTGAGATCAAAAACTGAGCTGAGATCAAGAGTTAGATTCTTAATCAACTGAGCCACACAAGAGCCCTTAGATTTTATATTTTTAAGTAATTTCTACACCCAACATGGGGCTCAAACTTACAACTCCAAGATCAAGCATGCTCTACTGACTGAGCCAGCCAGGTGCCTTAAAAATCTTTTCTCATTGCCAGGCTGTCCCTCCCCAGCCTCCAGCTATTTTTCTGGAGATGACTTAGCATGCTTCTCATTGCTGCCCTGCCTTACATACCCCTGGGATTTCACTGGGCCTGTGGCCACCTGGGTAGATATGCGCAAGTGGTACCACTGCTCAAGACAAATTTCTCAAGATGAACCTGTACAGAAAAAGGTGAGCCTGTACCCTGTTTTTATTCACCACTGAAGAAATATAAATTTTGCAAAAATGAAGAACATCTGTATTATTCCAATCACCTAATTTATCCATATTTCTACCCTCATCTGAAATAAAGGATTCAGTGAAGCAAAATCAATATAGCTTTGGGAACTCTTACAAACATAGACAAAATAAATATTGTTACTTGAAACATATTTTGACATATTTTGTATTCTCTGTGGATTCTGACTGAGATGGAAGGGGAAAGACTGAAAATTGTTATAAATCAGGCTTTTCCTGAATGCAATAGCTATATTTCCAAATAGTGACTTTTTAGGCTTATAGGATTTTAGAGCCTGAAACAGTTCATATTAGTTCTCTATTGCTACATAAAAGATGATCTCAAATCAACAAATATTTATTATCTCCCAGGTTCTGAGGTTCAGGAGTCCAGACTTGTTAGCAGGCTTATTCTGGCTTGGGTTCTTTTAAGCGGTTGCAGTCAAACTGTGAGCCAGGCTGCAGTCAGTTTAAGGACTTGGATTGGCGAATCCACTTCCAAGCTCACTCCTGTGCTGTTGGCAGCCTTTTGTTCCTTGAAGGCTGTTGGCCTGAGGCTTCAGTTCCTCACTGCAGGCTTCTCCAAAGACTGGCATTTGACCTTCCCGAGAGTAGGCGATCCTAAGGAAAGAGTGACAAAGAATAACCCAAATTCAGGTGTCATGCCCACTCTCCCTGGTACAGTCAGGGAGTGAATAACAGAAAGCAGGATCCTTGGGAGCCATGACGTGGACCGGATAGCATAGAACCTTAGAGATAACATAGTCCAGTTCCCTCAATTACAGCCACGGAAGCTGTGGCCCAGAGACATGAATTGAGTTGGCCAAGTTCATACCTTTGGTTGATACCCAAACCAGGACTTGAACCTGGAGTTTCCATATTTCAGGACATTTCAATTTAGCAACTACCTATTTTACTTGGTGATTGTCAAAAGCAAAGACCAGACTAGGCAGCATAGAGATTCCAGGGTGATGAATATACTCATGATTCCTGCCCACCAGGTCGTAGGCTGAGGGAGGAGCAGAATACACTGAATGAGATTACCTGGGAGAATGGAGAACATTTCCCTGGAGTTACAAATGAAGACCCTAGAGTTCAGACCTGCAGTCAGAAGCACCATCAGGGAAGATTTTGTGGATATGGTGATATTTGAGTTGGGCCTGAAAATAAGGGTGGCTTTAGGCTAATGGGGACAAGTGGGGTGGGGCTGGGCTGAGAGACCCTGATGTCTCCAAACCTAACTGTATGAGGTTCAAACACAGCAGTATTAGTCACAGGCCCAAGCTCTGAATCATTTTATTGGCTACTGATGACTAAAATTTGGGGTTGTCTGGAAGGAGGACTCAGATGGCTTTTCTGAGAGTGCCACTTGCCTTAGCTGCCACTGCTGTTTTTACTGGTGGAGCTCATACTCTGTGATCAAGAAATTAAAGCAGCTACCTGACCATGGCTATCTAGGTCATCAGACAGTCTCCAAATTCAGTGGAGAAAAGTGTAAGTACAGTTGGTGAGTCAATGTTCATTTTGGAGAATCATCTTTGCCCACTGATTTACCTGCCTGTGAGTTGGTCTTTTTTTTTTTAATATTTTATTTATTTATTCATGAGAGAGAGAGAGAGAGAGAGGCACAGAGACACAGGCAGAGGGAGAAGCAGGTTCTGTGCAGGGAGCCTGACATGGGACTTGATCCTGGGACTCAAGGATCAGGCCCTGAGCTGAAGGCAGCGCTAAACCACTGAGCCACGAAGGCTGCCCTGATTTGGTCTTTGAGATGTCTTCCTGAACAGGTGGTAAGAGGTTAGAAAGCATGAACTAGGGCTGGGGGTTGCATTTCCCTGAGAAAGACTATGAACTTTCAGAAAGGTGGGGGCAGTGGGATGACTAATGGAGGTCAATTAAGAATGTTCCATAGCTGACACATTAGCCATCACATTTAGAAAAACCACGGATGTTGACAACTGCCAGGTCAATGTTACTGATTAAAATTATAGATAGCATCATTTAGATGAGGAGTTTTGAAGTTATTGTTAAAACTCCATCAATGAGTCCTAATGTTAAATTTGTAGATCCAAACCACCATTTAAGAAAGATAAAAACATTGGAGGGATAAGCATTGTTTTGTAGAACTTTTGTTTCAGTTACTTTCATGTGTGTTCAATGTAAGCTGTATTTCCTTTCCATTGTGGTCACCAACAAAGCAGTTTGAAGGCCACCGATGGATAATGATTTGTTCACTATGAGAGGAGAGAGAGGCAGCCAGGTCCAACAGATCATGTTGGATTCTCTGCTAAAACCCAAGAGTTCACTATGGGAAACATACCACAGTGAAAAGGGACATGATTTTAAGCAGGAGTGAATGCAAACATGGAAAGCTTTATCAGTTATGTGCTTATTTAAAAATATTCTAAAAAAAATATTCTAGAAACCTATAAATGACATTTCAAATGGGTAATATTGTTCCATACAAATGTCTTTAAAAAAAGAAAAAAACAACTTTGGGATGCCTGGGTGGTCCAGCAGTTAAGCATGCCTTCAGCTTGAGGTGTGATCCTGGGATCCTGGGATCCTGGGATTGAGTCCCACATTGGCTCCCCGTGGGAAGCCTGCTTCTCCCTTTGCCTACATCTCTGCCTCTCTCTCTGTATCTCTCATGAATAAATAAATAAAATCTTTTTTAAAAATAAAATAAATAAAAATAAGAAAATCAACGTTATTGAGGTATCCTTGACATACAACAAGATTCATTCATTTTAAGTGTGTAGTTCAAGGAGTTTTCACAAATGTATGCAGTGGTGTTCCCACCACCAAAGTCAAGGTATGGAATAGTTCTATTACCCCTGAGAAGTTCTCTTATTTCCCTGTTTTCATTCAAAATCCTTCTAGCACCCCCACTTCTGGGGTGCAATAAAGAAGCCAAAGTATCTAGAGTTGAAGTGCAAGGAAGAGCAGATCAATATGTATTAGGGATCTATGTCTTTTTTTTTAAAGATTTTTTTTATTTATTCAGGGAGACACGCACACACACACACACACACACACACACACATGAGAGAGAGAGAGAGAGAGAGGCAGAGAAACAGGCAGAGAGAGAAGCAGGCTCCATGCAGGGAGCCCAACGTGGGACTCAATCCTGGGACTCAGGGATCACACCCTGAGCCAAAGGCAGATACTCAACTGCTGAGCCACCCAGGCATCCCAGGATCTTTGTCTTGTAGAGCCTTGAAGATCATAGGAAGTCAAGGATTTTAGATTTAGTCTGAATGAAATGGGAAGGTATGGGAGGGATTTGAGCAGAGGAGTAATCTGAATTAGGTTTTGAAAAGACTACAGAGAAACTACATGTACACCAGGGTTGAACAAATAAGTTAATATACTGTGGATAAGAAGAACTAGGCTTCTCACTGTCAGAGAAGGAAGTTATAAATAAATAAGCAAAGGGGGGAAAGAAGGTTATAATGAACCTTGCGGGTTGGAATTGGAAGGATCAGTATGGGCTCATGTTTGTAGATAGCTAGCTAGATGACAAAAATATAGACATATGTGTACACATGGGTTGTGTGTACATTTTGCCATTTTAACAATATTAAATCTTCCAATCCATGAACATGGGAGTCTTTCCATTTGCTTAGGTCTTCTTTAGCTTCTTTAGTTCAAGTTTTGCATTTCTTTTTTTTAAAAGATTTTATTATTTATTCATAGAGATGCAGAGAGAGAGAGAGAGGCAGAGACACAGGCAGAGGGAGAAGAAGGCACCATGCAGAGAGCCTGACATGGGACTCGATCCAGGGTCTCCAGGATCACGCCCGGGCTGCAGGCGGCGCTGAACTACTGCGCCACCAGGGCTGCCAAGTTTTACATTTCTTTTGTTAACTTTGTCCCTATGGGTTGTTTTTTTTTTGGGGGGGGGGTTGGAGTGTGTGTGTGTGTGTGTGTGTGTGTGTGTGTGTGTGTTGGTGCCACTGCAAATGGAATTGTTTTCTTAACTTAATTTTTGAATTGTTCCCTGCTAGCGGGTAGGAGTATTGATAGTTCCTGACATGCTGTCATGGTGTGATGGCTAATATCTTGGTAAATTGAGACAGATTACAGGCAGAAGGCAGGCATTAGCTGATGCAATATTGTGGGCTTTTGAGAAGGTTGGAGAAAACGTGAACTAGAAGGAGTGTGGAATTCAGTGATTTTCCAAGTGCCACTGAGTCACTAAGAGAGAAAAATGTCCATCTCAAACCTATTCCTCAGTGATTGAAAGCCAAGTGTGAGAGTTAGAGCACCTAGTCAGTTGTTCTCCTGCAGGCAGGAGGCAGACAGAGGGGAAGACGAGGTACAATACTTATGCATAGAGGGGGTAATAGTTCTGAGAAGCCTGCATTCTCATTCCAGGCAAGTTTCCTATATTGAAGTCAGGGCACCAATGGGGCAAGAGTGGGACTCAGAGATTTGGGACAGAGGTACTTGGGTACTGTAGGCAAGAACCTAGGGCCTCCAGATTCCCCTGCACCCACAAAGTGACCCATTCCCACTGGTGGAATATAAAACCCCCTCCCATCTCCTTTGAGAAGATGATACAGAGGCCACACATGAGGCAGGTGCCTTCCAGGACAATGCTTGCCTTTGGGATTGACCACCACCTCCCTCCTGGCCTCCTGGACCTATATCTAGGGAGAAACCTCAGCATACCTGATAGGGGAAGTGCTGGGCCTGCATAGGAAGGAAAGGAGTTCAGCCCCAAAGCTGTTCCAGGCCCTGGCTGTCAGCAGGGATGAGCTGGGAACTGGGTCAGGACCAGCTAGAAAGCTGGGTCAGGGGGCATCTATTGGTGTGGGGGCACCCTCCTGTCACAGGGGCCCTGGACAATTGTGCCAGCCTGCTGTTGGGCCGGTCCACTTTAAATGAAGTAGAGATGGCAGTAGGATGGGAGGAAACTAGAGGAAGGGAACAAAAGATAGCAGAAGTGGGTATCAGTCCAGAAACACAGCAGGCTAGCCATGTTTGTGGAGGCTGTGTGGACACTCCATCTACCAAACTGGAAAGGCACACACGGGCGAGGGGCAAGACATCATTGAGAAGCTCCCTGGTGCCTGTCTTCTGCAAGAGGACAGACAACCGGTAGGAGAGGATATAGAACTAGTATCTCTGATAGGGATAATAATGCAGTAGTACTGCTCATACCCTAGCATGCATTAAAATCCACTGGAGGGGTCGTCAAAATACAGAGCATTTGAGACAGTAGGTCTGAGCTTGGGGCTGGAGAATGTACATTTCTAAAATGTTCTAGGTGCTGCTGCTGGTGCTAACCCAGGCACCGCTGACACGCTGTGGACACAGGCCTGGTGGAGGGCAGGTGGCAGTCTTGTAAGTATCAGAGGCAAGATGAGTACAATTACCATAATGAGCTGCAAGGTTGGAAGGGGTAGGGGAGATGACCTAAGGGATCTACAGAGATGATTCACAGAACATGGTGTTCCTAGGGGAAAGATAAATGGGGCTGCTGACAAAAATATCACTAATAAATACATAATCAAAACCACCCCTATGCTAAGTCATCACTCAATTTTCTTATGGTAAGTCATGGCCCGATTTCCAGTCCTGAGTCAGTTCTCACACCCAGAAGCCACCCGGTGAAGGCAGAACCTGGCAAACTCCATGGTAAGTCAGTACAGTTGCGTTCCGCAGAGCCTTCCCCCAGGGAATGACAGCCATTCATACTGGAGAAAGGGGAACAGCACTTCTTTCCAAAGTGTTTGAGTACCCAGAGCCAGCTCCAAATTACCAGATATTCAGGGACCCAAAGCACCCGTATGGCTCTCCTGTTAAGAGTAGGAATATGTAAGGGTCATGTCCGAAACAGAGCCCTGACCCAAGACACAACAGGCTCAGAAGAGCAATCTGAGATGGAATTACCCATTTGAGGGTCACTGGCCTGTGGTTGATATGTAAAGCCATGAGACTGGATTGGAAAATCAAGATGGAGGCAGAGAGAAGTCCTGCTGAGCAACTGGTGGTTGCCAAGAAGGAGAGGAAGCACACACTTACAGGGCTACTAGGGGAAGACAGCAGCCCTCCTTGAGCCTCTGCACTCCCCAGACCCTGGGTCCCAGAGCAAAGGGGTTGTGTCTCCCTCTGCTCTGTGGCCCCAGGGCCCCAGCTCAGCCTCCAGCACGGAAAGGGGACTAGCTTTTGAATGATCTGGTCATGGCCACCATCAACAAACTCCACGGAAAATGTATTTTTAAGGGCAGTAATGGCAAACGTGCTGTTCCTCGTTGATAGAAGATTCTTCTTTTTTTAGTTCTGAGGATGAAATGTGAGTCTTGTTTCTCTTGGGAAGATTAACCAGGGGAGGTCTCTCTGCCATTTGGGGCCCTTCCCAAGTTCATTTGTAATGTATATGACACGACTTTCCAAATTAGGGGAGGGAGGTTATGCAGGTTAAGTTACTGTGCATTTTTTTCATATGACAAATGCTATTTTTGCACCTTTAAAAAGGCAGCCTATATGTATCCCCAGTAAACACCTGCTGCGCTCCTACGAAACAGTGATAAACAAATGATCTGCTTTCTTGAAATAGCCAGAGAGCTGTGACAGAGTGGGGAACACTCCCAGCTCCAAGCAAGAGTGGCTGGATTCAAATAGTTTTTTGAATGTATTAGGGCATAAAGACGCCTTGTCCTGAATGCCTTTATATTCTCTATTTAGTCTCCGTAGCAATCCTATGAGGGAAGAGTTATCCTCACTTTACAGACGAAGAAATGGAGTCTGGAAGGTTCCAAGACTAGTCCCTGCCTGCTCTCCTGCCCTCCCTAGCCCCACTAAGCTGTGGACTCCGCTGAGCTGTGTGTCACCTGCGTTGGCCCCATCTACCTGGCCTTCCTGGTAGACCCCTGGCTATGAACTTCTGTGTCATTCCTGGGCTTCAGGGATCCGCCCAAAAGGATGACCAATATTTTCTGGGTGCTGTCCGCCAGGTGCTATGCGACAAGTTTCTCATAGTATAACAGCCAGTCTAGTGGAATGAGTATGAGCAGGGACGGCTCAAATCCTGTACTTTTTACTTGCATGGCTTTGGGCAAGTTGAATGCTCTGTGGCTTAGTATCCTCGCCATTAAAATAGAATTGCTAATACCCACTTCATACATTGCTGTGCTGCTGATATGAATTAATCCACGTAAAGCCCTCAGAACTGTGCCTGGCACATGGTAAAGTCTATGCAAGGACTAGTTCATCCAACCCACAGGCTCTCTATGTGTTACTCTGTCTTCATTATTATGTGGATAAGGAAATGTGCTCAGAGAGGTGGTGGTGCCCAAGGTCCTGCTGGTAGTAAGGGCCAGGACATGAAAGAGCTCAATCTACTCTATGCCACTGCGCCCAGCTCAGACCCAGTGCATTTCCCCCACCCTGCATCCTTCATTTTCTACCTCGCCAAACCTGCAGGATAGCAGGTGTGCCTCCCAGACCAAATTTGGGTGTGCAGGCAATAATAACAGATCTGTTTTTCCCTATATTTCAGCCTGATTTCTATTTAGGGCCCCAATTTCCATGAGGGTGATGAAAACTCATCCTCTATCAGTTCAAGGCTCTATCCTCCTTCCTTTGGGCTGCACTAGCATTCTTGAGGACTTAACCAGTGCCAGGGCACCGAGGTTGAGGCCTACCTGGTCCTCGTGTCACCTGCCTGTGCTGGCATCCACCAGCTTTCCACTTCACCTCACAGGCCCTTGGTCTTCATCCACCGAGGCAGAAGCTGGGACGGTGGGCTACCATGGACAGTTGAATGGGTTGCCTACGGCAGAGACATACCTGGATGATGAGATGAGTGGGAATAAAATCCAGACTGTGCTGTGCTTGCTAAGCTGTGGATGTAGGTACAGGACCACTTCTCTCCTGAGGAAAAGATACTTTTTCTTTGCACCAACAGACTACCCACTGGCCAGGCCATGTACCTCTGACTCTTTCATCTCCTTTTTCTTATTTGCACAGAAGGCATCTTGGAGCTGGTTGTGGCCCTGCTGGAGTCACCCCATTCTGTGTCTAAGTGGCTCCCTCAGGCCCTCTGCCACTTCTGGGTGGTGCTCTGTCTCCTGGCCTCCCTCATGCTGGGAGTGGACACCTCCAAAAGATTTCCCTGGCCATGACTGCAGCCCTGCCCCTCAGGCCTGCCATCCCCCCTCCAAGGATGCACCTGGGGAGCTGGGCACAAGGCCCCTGCTCTTGGAGCTCACGATATAGCTGGGATTTTGCTGTCTCCCTGAGGCGTTGCTGGGAAAGGAGTACAAGGCTCCCCTCCCTAGAAGCTCTCTAGGATCTACTGTGCTTTCACCACTGCCCTCCATTGCTCCTCCCATCCCCCACCTTAGGGAACCGTTTCTGGTCTCCTGGGAGGAGAGACTTCCCTCAGCCTTCTGCTCTGAGGCCCTAGGATTTCCTTCCCGATTTTGATCTAGTCAGGAGTCCTCTTCAAGCCCTTAAAACTCACCAGGAAGACATTTCTGTCCTGGCTTTCTGCCTCCCCTCAGGCAATGGATTGAAGGGTGGCATGAACTGTTCGAGGGGAGTCCATAATCCTCCTCCCCCAATCCTTCCACCTAGCTTGGGAGGCCCACCTCGGGCCCCCGGGGCACAGTGTTTCGGATCCTCCAGGTAGAGAAACCACCTGCTATTCCCACTTCCCAACCCCTACACAGGCCCTCCCTGCTTCTAGAGCTTTCCCTGAAATTCTGCTGGGAGCCCTCTCTGCTTCTGGGCCGCAGCGCCTCTGAACACAGACTGGAGCCGGTGCCCGCCGCGGCCCTGGAGCCCTTTCTAGGCTCGCCATCCTCTCGCAGCGCCCCCTGCCGGGAGGTTGGGAGAACTGCCGCTCTCCCTCAAGGTGCGCGGAAAACTTGCCTAATTTTATTTTTAACAATGGCTGTTTAACAACGGACTCACAAAGTTCCTGAAAATTTAACATTTGGCTCTTACAAGCCGGTAAAGCTGGGCCCAGCACACCACTGCTAGGCCGCAGTGACTCCTGTTTCCACAATGAGAAATCTAAATCTAAATCTGCTAAATCTAAATCTGCTCTACCGCATCTGCAGGAGATGGGAGGACGGGAAGAGGGAAGGTTTGGGCTTTTCTTCACCTGCTCCCTCCTGGGATGCATTCTGCAGCTCCTGATCCTCTAGGGCCCCCCTTCCAGAGCTCCAGGCTCCTCCAACACTTCTCCCTTCTTCTGCCCCTAGGGTGCTAACAGCTCTTTGGCTTCCAGCTCTTGCTAATTCCTGATGCTTCTGCATCCCATCTAACCCTTTGTAAAGTCTTCTCGTTACATCCCAGTAACCATTCCCTTCCTTTTGAGTGTGCCTCTGTTTCCTGGCTGGACCCTGCCTGGTCAAATCTGCCCCTGTGGTCACAACTTCTAATACTTCTGTTCCCAAATTTAGGGACTGTGTGTCCTCAGGCAAGTTGCTCAACTTCTCTGAGTTATAGTTTTGTGAGAATTAAATTGATGCAGCAGGACATTATTTTGAGGGATTAACCAGTTGTACTTTTGCTTTTCTCTTGCTATTGCCCAGTGCCCTATTTCTCTTTCCCCAAAGTGGGCCACTGTACCCCAAACCAGTCATTTCTCAAGGACAGAATTTAGAGCAGATTTAGGGGGAAAGTTTCGGCTTTCAAAGTTTAAGACCATGATGGGCATCCAGGCAAGGGAAACCTAATGAGTCAGAGCAAAGCATCCTGCTGGGAGACCCACTGGGTCCTGAGAAGGCCCTTCTCACCTGCCAAGCCAGGAGAGGTGGGCCAGCAGAACCTCTGGTAGCCTGGGCGAGCTGAAGAATTGAAAATAAATGGCAGTGTGCTGAGTCCAGGTAGCTGTGTGAGCTTGCCACAGTGCCCTGGTGTCCCGGCGTGGTCCAGGAAAGATGCTTGTTGCTGATAGGACCCCTGGACAGGTCTGGGTAATGACATCGTAGCAGCAGTGTGGCCTGAGAAGCAAGGGCCAGGTGCAATGTGCACCTGGGTGAAAGGGAGAAGGGTGAACAACAACAGGGGTCCAGAGTCCCTGCCCCAAGCCTTGGCCCCTTCTTTTCCTCCCCTAACTTAGCCTTGGCAGAAAGGGGGAGGAATTCTAAATCGAAAGATACTTCTACTACCCGCAGAATAGAGTCTGTGATACGAGTTCTCTAGAAAAACAAAGGGCCACCTCTGCCCCATTTGTGGTTGGAGATTTATGCCTGTCACAAGGAGAGCCCTGGAAGCTGTCTCAAGGGACCTGCCCTGGACCAGCTTGCTGACTAACTCACCTTTCCATGCCAACTGCAAAGTCAGTGGATGACTCTCCAGGCCTCCCCTATGCACTTCTGTCCCCACCAATCCAGGGGTACTCCAACCAAAGGCCAGCTGCGTTTGTTCTCATGCTCCCCAATGCTACTGGTACCTGTTCGTTGTCATTTGTAACTTCAATAACTGTCATGAAAACTAATGAAACGCAAGCGTGCGAAAGAGAGCTATGGTTTCTGTGACAATTAAGTGGAGGCACGATGTTGGAAAAAAGCAGCTGTCCCATTAGGCGGAACAGTGAGCACTGTAAACGTTTGGTGAAAATTCTGCACTCGGAGAACTTCACAATCTTTTGTAGTTCCCGCTCCAAAAGAAAGAAACTGATACTGGAAAGTGTAGACTATGTCTTCTACGGGTAGTTTGTACAAGGCAAACGTGGACCTCTAGTCAACCTATAACAAAAGAAAGGTCTTGGCTGTATACAGAAGCCCTGGCAAGTGAATGTGTATTTATGTACTAGGTTAAAATAGAATATTTAATGCACATCCACGCATGCGTATGCATATGTATGTGTATTAGATTTGCGTGTGTACATTATATGTACGTATATAATTTTTAGGCCTCGGAGCTTCAGAACCGTGGATGAGAAGTCTCAAGTAAGTGATCAGCTGTCTCACTTAGGGGCGGCTCCTGTGTCTTTCCATGGGCGCCGGGACACTGGGGTGCTGCAGGTGCGCGTGTCGGGGCAGCAGCGGGGAGCTCTCCTCCGCGTCCCTTCTCCGAGGATCCCTGCCCAGAGAGCCTGCCGCCCGCCCGCCCGCCCGCCCGTTACTGGGCTGCTATTGGGCGGCCGGGCCCGGGACTGCCCGCGGGGGCCGGGGCCGGGAGCCCGCGCCGCGCCCGCGTCACTCCGGCAGGGGGCGCCGTCCGGCCGCAGGGCCCGCGCCGGGCCGCGCTCTCATTGGCTGGAGGCCGCGGCCCGCGCCCGCGCCCGCGCCCGCTCCCGCCCGCCGGGTCCGCTAAGTGGCGCGGCGCGCCGGCTCCCGCCCCAGTCTGCGGGCCTCCCGGGCAGCGGCGGGGCCGGAGCGGCGCGGACGCGGGGACAAGACCGGGGCAGGAGGGACCCGGCCGGCGCGGCAAGATGCTCTCCTGGCGGCTGCACACGGGCCCCGAGAAGGCCGAGCTGCAGGAGCTCAACGCGCGGCTCTACGACTACGTGTGCCGGGTGCGGGAGCTGGAGCGCGAAAACCTGCTCCTGGAGGAGGAGCTGCGCGGCCGGCGCGGGCAGGAGGCCTTGTGGGCCGAGGGGCAGGCCCGCTTCGCCGAGGAGGCGCGCGGCTTGCGGCAGCAGCTGGACGAGCTGAGTTGGGCCACGGCGCTGGCCGAGGGCGAGCGCGACGCGCTGCGGCGCGAGCTGTGGGAGCTGCGGCGGCTGGGCGACGAGGAGCGCGCGGCCCGCGGCCGCCTGGACGCCGAGCTGGGCGCGCAGCGGCGCGAGCTGCAGGAGGCGCTGGGCGCGCGCGCCGCCCTCGAGGAGCTGCTGGGCCGTCTGCGGGCCGAGCGCCGCGGCCTCGAGGCGGCCCACGAGCAGGACGTGCGGGAGCTGCGCGCGCGCGCCGCCCGCCTGACCCTGAGCTACCGCGCCCGCGCCCCCGGCCCCGGCCCCGGCCCCGGCCCCGCCGCGCCCCCGCCGCGCCTGCGGGAGGTGCGCGACGGCTACGCGCTGCTGGTGGCCGAGGCGTGGCGGGAGACGGCGCGGCTGTACGAGGACGAGGTGCGCGGGCTGGAGGAGGCGCTGCGGCGCGGCCAGGAGAGCCGGCGCGAGGCCGAGGAGGAGACGCGGCTGTGCGCGCAGGAGGCCGAGGCGCTGAGGCGCGAGGCGCTGGAGCTGGAGCGGCTGCGCGCGCTGCTGGAGCAGGAGCTGCTGCGGGTGCGGGGGGAGTACGAGCTGCAGGCGGAGGAGCGGCAGGTGGGTGCGCGGGGGCGCGGGCGCGGGGCGGCGGGGCGCGTGGTGGGGCCCGTGGTGGGGCCCGTGGTGGGGCCGGCCCGCAGGGCGTCCGCCCGGCCCCAGCAGCTGGCGCTGGCGGGGACCACCCCACCCACCCGTAGGGCCTGGCTGAGGCCTCGGCCCGGCGTCTCGCCCCCGGGGGGAGAGGAGCGCAGTTTGCGGGGAGTGCGGTCCACGGGCGGGGCCCGTCCCCAGGCAGCGCTAGGTCCCTCCCAATGGCCCGTGTCCCTTGACCTAAATCACACAAAAGTCCGCCACGCAGCCTCTCCGACTTCCAGAGACGGCTCAGCGGCGACAGCGCATTCCTTCTCGGGGGGGGGGGTCTCCGCGTTGGAAGGTGTCTAGGCGGCGTCAGGTCCCCACCGGGGAGCCATTCAGAATGACAGCCCCCTCCCCCGCCTGTGGGGCGCCCCTGGGGAGAACTTAAGTCGTTTCCTAAACCGGTTCTTACTTTGCCCGAGTGATTTCCCGGCAGGAGGCAGTGGATTGGGCTCTCCGGGCCACTGCCTTGTTTGCTCTTGGGAGGGGCAGCACTTTCATGCAGAAAAGAGCTCACTCCGAGGTGTTTTTCTCACGGTAGGAGCAGACAGCAGGGCTCTGGGTAGTGTAAAAGTCGTGGAAACGTGCTGGCCCCTGTGGCAGGATGTTACTACAAGTGCGGGGTAACATAAACAGTTACTGTTTCAGAGAAGCAAAGCCCAAACGTCTGACACGGACAGGGAGGGTGACACTTGTGGCCGATTATTGTCTGTACACCCAGTCCAGTCCTAGGATTGGCCCTGGTCCTGCCTGGCCGAAGCCACATTTGCAAATATCCCCCAATCATACTATCAGTGGTTCTCAGGTTGACAGTTTAAGATAACATCCACACAAGTTCAGAAATTTTATATATATATAAAATATGTAAAATCTTATATATATAAATCTTATATATGTCTTATATATATAAGACAAATATATATATTTTTAAAGATTTTGTATTCATGAGAGACACACACACACAGAGAGAGAGGGGCAGAGACACAGAGGAGAAGCAGGCTCCGTGCAGGAAGCCTGATGCGGAACTCAATCCTGGGACTCCAGGATCACGCCCTGGGCCTAAGGCAGGCGCCAAACCACTGAGCCACCCAGCACCCCCCTTTTTTAAATACAGGAAATAAATGGAACACGAGCCTTTTTTTTTTTTAATATAGGAAGTAAACAGGCCACAGTGATCATGGCCTCGAGGACTATGGTAGTGTGACAGGTGTCCACCAATAATCAGCAAATATCTAGCGACTACTCCTAGTTCTGAGTACTGCGTCGGTGTTTCCGTATTCAAAGAGCTGGAGTCTAGGGGATCCCTGGGTGGCGCAGCGGTTTGGCGCCTGCCTTTGGCCCAGGGCGCGATCCTGGAGACCCGGGATCGAATCCCACGTCAGGCTCCCGGTGCATGGAGCCTGCTTCTCCCTCTGCCTGTGTCTCTGTCTCTCTCTCTCTCTCTCTGTATGACTATCATAAATAAATTAAAAAACAAAAAACAAAAAACAAAAAACAAAGAGCTGGAGTCTAGATGGGAAATCCTATGAAGCAGTACAATACTAAATTGTTTGGAATTTACTCTTTTGGAATGTGGGTTTTGTTGGGCCTCTGCCTCATAATTTTCAAAAGCATTTCCCTCCCCACTCAGGGTTGTAGGTAGAGCAAGGACAGGGACTGGCTGAAGTGTGTGCTGATTTCCAGAGCTTACTCTCGATGCCTGAGTGCTCCCTTCTCCAATGATGGCAGCCAGAAATGCTAGTTCCATAGGGCCCCATGCTCTGTGTTGGCTGGAAGTTAAAAAGTATCTTGGTGGAAGCTTTCACGGAGCTTTTCACCAAACAGAAGTGCTTGCCAAACTTAACAGTCCACGGAGCCTTGAGCCTGGCTCTAGGGAACCCCAACTCCCGCCCCCAAGGCCCCTGCTGTGCCAGCAGGTTTGGAAACTGCTTCTCTGAGGTGTGTTGTGTGGGCAAAATCCTCAACCATTGGAATCATAGCTCACTTGGCTTGATTTGGACCTTGAAGCTCTGGTTACAGGGTTCCTTTTTAGAAGTAGGACCCTGTCCCCCCTAAATAAACCTTAGTGCAACCACAGATATGAACAGAGACTGCAGCAGAAGTAAGCACCTGGGATGTGCATTCAGAATCACTGTCCTGCTCTTTGATAGAGGAGACCAGGGCCCACTGGGGAAGTGCCTTCCCTGGGGTACACCTGACGGGGACTAGGATCCTGCCCTCAACAGTCTGGTAATACCTCTTGCATTGAAATTCACTTCTTTGCCCTAAAGTAGGGAGCAAGGAATGCCCACAGGACTTGGATTTTTTTTCACTTCCAATTTGTCTGGTTTCATTGTATTGTTTTCTTACATGGATCTTGAATCTATCCCAGTTAGCCTTAAAGCAACCGAATTACAAATGGCATTCCCAAAGATTCAACACCAAACCATTAGTATTTTTTTTAAGGCTAAAAATACTAGGAGTTTTGTTAAGGAGTAAGTGTCCATGAGTTAACCCCAAACCCTTGTTTTTTGTTTTTGAAATTCTATCAAAACGTGGTGGGGCTAATATACTGTAGTAAATGTTTCCTTCCTAAGAACTAGCCTGTATCAAGCACTTCTCATGTGCCAGGTACCACGGGAACCAGGCCCTTCACACGTATTCACTCTTAGTCCTCACCTTGACCTTAGGAGGTGGATACTCCTATTAGTCCCATTTCACAGATGATGAAACTGAGGCACTTAGGTCACCTAGTGTGTAAGTAGCTAAGTCAGTATCCTCTTCAGGTGCCAGTGTCAGAGCAAGTAACCAAGGATCCACATTTCTGCTCTTCTCTGTTCCATAAAAGGTAAACATTTGACCAGCATTCTCTCTGCATTCGTAGAATAATGATAGTTGTTTTTCCTTAGGGCTAGCCCAGAGGTGCCCCCTAAGCTGAAATCCCAGAATACTTTCTGACTCTTCCAGTTGGCTGTTGTCAGGATAGTTTTAGGGTCATATGTGTTTTATTTCCTTTTTGTGTAGCCTGTGGTTTAGTAGGAACCGTCCCCTCCCTCACCTGGAGGCAGAGCCCCCACGCAGTGTCCCCACTGTCTTCCTGGCTCTAGGCCTCCTCTGTAGCCTGAGTGAACAAGATGCTGGCTGGGACTGTCTTACTGAGAAAAGTGGTTCTTCTGCTAAGGCCTCCTTGTTAGGCCTTCTCTTTCTTAGGCCCCTCCCCCCAGATCTACCAGAGAGGAGTTTGCTGAACTGACAGCCAAATCCCCAGCATTTTATACGTGGTTTAGATCACTTGAAGCCTGAGTGATACACTCTGTCTCCCAGTTCATAGGAAGGAGCTTTGGACAAAAACTTAAGATGTTTGTGGTTTATGCCAGCCTTACCTTAGAAACACTGAGATTTTTGCTCTTGAAACTGAGCTCTTAGCCTTTTGAGGCTGACTGTCAAAGGTGTCTATGTCTCCAAAATGTGACTGAATGAGAACTTTCTTTTGACTGGAATGGGGATGGGTTAGCCACCCTGCCTGAGTCTGAATTTTGTCTCTGCCACTGTTTGGGTCTGTTTCCTTATTTGCCAAACAGGGGTAATAAAAACAACTCACAGAGTGGACACATTCAGTTCATTCATTCATTAGACTGCTATTGAGCACAAAGTGTGCCAAGCTTGGTTCTTTTTTTTTTTTTTTTAAAGATTTTATTTATTTATTCATGAGAGACAGAGAGAGAGGCAGAGACACAGGCAGAGGAAGAAGCAGGCTCCCTACGGGGAGCCCAATGTGGGACTTGACCCCAGGACCCCAGGATCGTGACCTGAGCTGAAGGCAGACACTCAACCACTGAGCCACCCAGGCGTCCCCCAAGCTTGGTCCTTAAGTGATAAGGATATAGCAGTGAACAAAACAAAAACAGAGAAAATCCCTTGCCTTCAAAGGTCTTGAGGGGGAAATAGTGCACGGTGTCCAGGAAGTGGATGTGGTGGGGTAGGGTGAGCAAGGGGGAGAGTAGCGTCTACAGCACTTGGGCTTTGGCTCTGAGCAGCAAGGGGAGCCTCTGGATGACTCTGCGCAGAGGTGAGTGGTGACCTCACCGTATCTAAATGCGATTGCTCTGCCAGCTGTGTTGGACACAGACTGTGGGACAGGAGTGGGAGCAGGGAGCACTTTTTAGGTGGCTTCTTTGCCAATCAAGGCAGGAGGTGCTGGATGCTTGGACCAGGGGCAGCTATGAGGGGCTGAGAACGAGCTCTCTGAGGTTGAAACCCACAGGGTCTGCACAGATGGATCAGATGCAGTAGAAGAGAGGGAAAGAAATCAAAGTTAACTCCAGTGCTCACTTTTCAGTCTAAACCACTGAAAAAAGGGAGTGATCCTTGCTGACGGGGGTTGGAGCAGGAGATTTGGTAGCTCTTGGTGGGAGATCGGAGTTCACTTTGAGGTGCCTCTTAAATACCCACTAGGTATTGTAAGCGTATTGTCTGGACTAGAGCTATACAAACTTAGCATTCCATTGACTCGTGTTATGATGACTACATTTAGTTTTGGTGTCTAAATGAGGGTATCACAGTATTTAAATTCCCTCAAGCTCTCCCAGTCCAGATTCTGAGTGACTGTGACATTTGCAGGCTCTTCCTGTTTTGTCTGTGTGGCTTGCTTGGAGGAGAGCAGCTCCAGTTGGGTTAAGAAAAAGGGCTTTCTCTGGACACCTAACAGCAGCATGCTCTCCCTGAAACAGACCTCCGTTGCATCATCACTTGTGATGCCATCCAAAAGGTCCCTAAATAGCAATCCAAAGAGGTGACCTCTCTACCCAGCTTTTATAACATGAGGTGGAACTGCTTTAGCTTGGTTAGAATCAGCAGCTGGTGTCTCTTGCTCCAGTACCTCTGGCCTGGCCCCCAGTTTGAGAACTTCTGGCAGAGTCAAAGCCAAGTTGAAGCTTTCTTCAACCTGAAGGATTGGTTACAGTTTCTGTTGGAGACTGTTAGGAGCCAATAAGTCTGACTGGTGTTCCTGGTTCCAAAAGTCAAGTCATTTTCCTTTGACAGTTTAGGGAGAGTTGAATCACATGGAAATGCAGTTGGGACTATACTTATTTTGACTTAAACAGAGTTTGATTTTTTTCCCCCCTTGATTTTGCGGGGCACAGACCTACTCTGTGCCCTTTGGGAAGAAAGAGAATCTTCATTTCTACCTCTTTGGCATGACTGGGAGATCCTGACCTGCTCAGGAGGTTTGTGGTTGGAGAAGCATGTGCATAAGATACTTTTTTCTAAGCAATTTTAATAGTAATTGAAGTTCCCTCTATAGAACAAATTAGTACGATTTTCAAGTTTTGATATTCAGGTTGAATTTCCTGTAGTAGGATGGAGTACTCTCTGTATTTTTATAGCATACCCTACACTCAAACCTTGTCCCTGGGATTATCCTCCCTCTAAAATGGGGAACATGGGATTTGAACACAGGACTTAACTATAGGGATGCCTGGGTGGCTCAGCAGTTGAGTATCTGCCTTTGGCTCAGGTCGTGATCCCTGGGTCCTGAGATTGAGTCCTGCATCGGGCTTACCACAGGGAGCCTGCCTCTCCCTCTGCCTATGTCTCTGCCTTTCTCTGTGTGTCTCTCATGAATAAATAAATAAAATCTTTAAAAAAAAAAGATTTAACTATACAGTGTCTGAATGTCATGGCTAAATTCTGGCAACTACATCACTTACATCAAGACTGGCTAGTGATCCGCTTTGGCAAACCTCTTTATCTACTTATAATGTCAGTTTGGGAGGATATTAACATAGATCTAAAATAAAGAAAGTAGGGGCAGCCTGGGTGGCTCAGCGGTTTAAGTGCCTGCCTTTGGCCCAGGGTGTGATCCTGGGGTCCCGGGATCGAGTCCCATGTCAGGCTCCCTGCATGGAGCCTGCTTCTCCCTCTGCCTGTGTCTCTGCCTCTCTCTCTCTCTCTCTCTCTCTCTCTCTCTCTATCATGATAAATAAATAAAATGTTAAAAAAATAAAAAATAAAAAAAGTAGATCTATCCTGGGATGCTAGCTAGAGGTTCTTAAATTTACTCCTTTGTTTTATTTTTTTTTAAGATTTTATTTTATTTATTCATGAAAGACACAGAGGCAGAGACACAGGCAGCGGGAGAAGCAGACTCCCTGCAGGGAGCCCAATGTGGGACAAAATCCCGGGTCTCCAGGATCATGCCCTGGGCTGCAGGCGGCGCTAAACTGCTGTGCCACCAGGGCTGCCCTACTCCTTTGTTTTAAAAGCTGAGAGGTTTCAGGTTATTATTATTTTTTTAAGATTTTATTTATTTGAGAGAGCGTGAGCACAAGCAAAGGGGGAGGGAGGGGCAGAGCCGAAGGAGAGGAAGAAGCAGACTTCCCACTGAGCAGGGATCCCGATGTGGGGCCCGATCCCAGGACCCCAAGATCATGACCTGAGCCGAAGGTAGACGCTTCACCAACTCAGTCACCCAGATGCCCCTTTCAGTTTTTGTTTTTAGCATGAGAGAGAACACAGAGAGAACCTAGAAACAATCATTAACTGATATAGAACTCTTAGGGAGGAAGGATTATTTACATGCCGATTGTGCATCGTTTAAAATGGTAGATCCAGTGTGAGATCTTTGTTTATTCATTGCTTTTGCAGATCTTACGTATTTATTGTGGACTTTTTAATGTATTGCCTGGTACCTTTGCTGGAGGGATTACATGGGGAATGGAAATAGATCCCCTCTCCTGATTGTCTTACAATTTTTGAATTCCACAAAGATAAATGTCTAAAGATGTAGCCAGTTTAGTTAATTGTATTCAGAAATAAGGCTGTTTTCCATTACCAACCAGAAGTTAAAGAATATGGACTCATTTCAGTGTTTAAATATTTGCTCAGTTAATTATTCCCCAGAGCAACTATAAAGCATTAATGCAAAACTGTAACACGGAGTAATGCAAGACTCTAAAATGGGGCCAATGAAGTCACTGTGTGTACCAACTAAAAGATATTGCTGATTTAAAATAGCACATTTTGAGGAGATTGCACCGTCTCCATCACTTCAAGTCCAGTTCACCGATTGTGTGCTGTGTGACTTACAGGGGATGGGCGTTTTTCTAGAGATGGGGGGTGCAGGTCATGTCCTTCAGTGTCTCCCTGCCAGAAAGAGAGGGACAGACAGAATTAGCAGGTGTGAGTGGACACACCGTAAGGGCTGGAAACATGACGTCAACAGGTGCCAAGGGAGTGCTCAGGACCGACATCTGCCAGGTACAGTCCAAAAGAAGATTCATATTTTGGTCTGAATTGACATTTATGCCCTGAAGACATTCCTGTCTTTTCTGGGTGAAACAAAGAGTTCTGTGAGTGTACCTGCTTCTTGTTGGGGGAAAATCATGAGTACAGGGGATATTCTGTTTCAGATTGGAGCAACTTCTGTTGCAGACTCCCTGCTTTCTGGTCTGGGCTTCCTTTGAGTAGCATCCGCGTTGACTGGTGGGATGTGTTGACTTTTCCTAAGTAGCCTGATGTCTGAACTGCCACGTTTAATGAACTTCTAAGCATTCCTTCTTACTAAAGAGTAGGAACAGAGAAGCCAGTGTCCTGTCAACATCATCCGTATGTAGTAAAGAAAAAAAAAACTTCCATGGGGAAGGAATACTCTATTTAAAATCACTCCTTACAATGATTACATGATTAATAAGCCTAGAGATTTTTTTTTTTCCTTTTGCATCCTGAACTGTTGGTACCTGCATTTTGACCACATGGAGCTCCAGCCCTCCGATCTAAAAGCCCTTTGTTCTTTTTAGAGAGTGATCACCTGCCTGGAGGATGAGAAGGCGGCCCTCACCTTGGCCATGGCTGATCGGCTGCGGGAGTATCAGGAGCTTGTGCAGGTGAAGAATGGCCTCAGCCTGGAGGTGGCCACGTATCGGTAAGGATGCTGTGGGGGGACTGCCTTGGCGAAATCACCTGGAGCCTCTGGGGTCCCTGTAGCTTTGTGATAATCAAAGAGCAGACCCCTGGTGTGGCCTGGCAAGGAGTCCAGGGCCAGAAAGAGAGAGAGAAGGAAGAGCAGGGCCGCACTTAGACCACCGAGCAGATGCCCCTCCACCCCACCCCACCCCACCCCACCCACGATGCAACTAGCAGAACTCACCCCCTTGCCTAGTGTTCGTGTGTTCTGGGTGCCGGGGACAAGTTTTGCTCATGTCAACACCTTGGATCCTGGGAATTAGGTACTGTGATTCCAGGGGGCGTGAGCTTTGCTCAGAGAAGTTAGGGAGCTAGAGAGTGGAGGCCAGAACTCAGACCTGGACAGGCCTGAGTCTACATGCCGGCTGCTCTGTTGCTTCAGATCCCAGGGCTCTGACTCGACTCTCCATGGGTTTGCCCTGAGTAACTGCATTTTTGCCAGAAGACGAACATTGTACTGAGGCAGCTGGCTTTGTTTGTCAAGACGATGACTTGGGTGTCGGGAGAGGGAGTGGGTGGTGGTGGTGGTGGTGGTGGTGGTGGTGAGCAGTCCAGATAAAAAAGTCTCAAAGCCTTCAAAGGGGTTGGATGCTGGGTTGGGCAGAGAAGGCAGTCCCGAGTCCCTGGAGCCACCTGTGGGCCAGAAAGCAGTGCTTCTCCTTGGCAGTGTCCGTCCTGCCTCCGGGGGTTAAGCAGTCTTTGGTTGGGGTGGGGCTCCTTATTCCCTGCAGATTTCATGCTCAGTGAGGACTGGTACAGGGAATGGCCAGATCTCAAACACTGACAGCAGAAGGACTTTTGAGACACCCAGATTCCCCACTTTGTGAGGATAGTAACAGCCACTAACATGATTGAGCGCTGACTGACTGCCTTTGTGGCTGTTGGCTGCCGCGGTACCCTCTCTGGTGGGTGGGTACCACTTGCGCCATTCATAGGGTGAGGGAGGGGGGCCTGGAAGCCAGGGGTCCAGGCTGGTGAGACAGCTGTGCCTCACCCACCAAAGCATGTAAAGTGGTCACAATGTCCCCTTTGTTTCCCGGAAATGTGAGAGTATAACTTAGTCGTGAGTCTGAACAAGCTATGGAAACTTTGCCTCTCGGCAGGGGAGTAGAAGACGTTATAGGAAATGCCATCTTCCGACAGCATTACTGCTAAGAGATCAGGGGAGTTGAACCTGGAGAGGATAAGAAGGGGGCTGAGTCCACTTCCTTGGTTAGGGGCGGAGCTGGGACAGAGCCCAGGCCTAGTTCAGCACTCCTATGGGCTGCCTAGGGGCCCTTTCTCATCCAATCTCAGTGGAGCTCCTGGGCCCTGCAGTCTGGCTTTTTTGGGCCATGTGCCTCTCCCTAGTCAGGGGGATGGCGTGCTCTGGAGCCTGGACAGGGCCACCCTCCTGTGAGCTACATGGATTGACACGGGGGTGGGAGGTGCCCCAAACTGGCACCATCCTAGAGCAGATGTTGGGGTTGCCCCAGAAAACCCACATCTGTGCCCGTGTTCAGTGACCTCGATGTCAGGCGACTCTTTTCCCTACAGAGGCAGTTGGATTGTCCTTGTAATGGTTCTGTAGGTGGGATACGGAGACTTTGATCTTGTGCTTCTTCTCTCTGGGATTTGAGCCCTTTTCTTCTTCCCTTTGTCTTACTCCTTGTTCTCTGTTGGGAGGAGTCAGAGGGCTTGGTGGGTATCTTGCCTGAACATCTGGGGCCTCACTCTTTGGAGAGGCAGGTCACAACCCTGCTCGTTGAGCTTTTTTTTGAGGGCACTGATGGGGAAGCCTTTGTGCTCACGTCAGCAGTCTGTCGGCAGGGACAGAGTTTATGGCTTCTGTCTGTTGCTGGCGTTGGTCTAACCCAATTAGGAATTGACTTGGCTACCTCCTAGCCATTGAGAAGGCATCAGTATTTTCCGGAAAGTGGGTGATTGATTTCACTGTATGTCTTTCTGAAGTCCAAGTTTGCACATGGAAAATGAGGAGCCTGGCCCTGCCCAGCTACAGATGACAGGCCCAGTGCCTGGAATAGCTACAGACCTTCCCGCCTCCTAGGGCTCAGGATTTAGTCTGGGAGATGTCCACAGATATAAAAGCTATGGGAGGGGTTGCCTGGAGGGCTCACTCTTAGATTTCCACCTTCAGCTCAGCTCATCATCCCAGGGTCCTGGGATTGAGCCCCACCTTGGACTTCCTGCTCAGTGGAGACCCTCTTCTCCCTCTTCCACTCCCCCTGCTTGTGCTCTCTCATTTTCTCTCTGTTAAATAAATAAATAAGATCTTTAAAAAAAGTCATTCAGGCAGTGGAATATAACCCAGTTCTTCTTAGGCACCAAAAAGTCTAGCATCTTTATCACTGTTGAGTGTCCTGCAGAAGAGCCCTTGTCATTGCTGATGTGACTCTTCCTATATTTTGCCCTGTTGTCCAAAGGACAGGTATGAAAATTCCTACTTTTGCTCTTCTGACCCTTTCACAGGTGCCCATTTAGTCTTTATAAATCTCTACTGCTGCCTTTGAGGAATTTGACCTTCCTTTCACACCCTGCCCTAGTGTCAAGAGAGAGACTGTCAGCCTCTTGGGGTCCATGGCCCAGGGCTCCATGCAGTGTGACTCCCTGCCAGCCCTGTCCAGAGGGTCTAATGTGGCTGGCAGTGTGACTGGCATGGCCTCTCTCCTGAGATCGTGTAGATTTGCTCCACATCTTCCCCGCAGTGGCTCTGCCCCCAGCATTGCGTAGCTGATGGTCATTATGTTGACCTAGCATCTCGTGTAAGGAAAGGGGCTGTGGCTCCTCAAAGTTGGAAGCACATCCCAGTACTGCTGGAATTTGTCAGCTATGCTGAAGCCAGCTCTCAAGTGTCATGGACAATTCCAAACCCAGATAACTTGGCCCTTTCTGGTAACCTTCAGTGTGAAGAAGAAACAGTAATAACAAGATAGTATAATTTCCAACGGAAGTGTAGACTTAGAGTCTATAAGTAAACATGCAATTTAATAAAATAATGAAATTAGAACAAAGCAGACCTCGGCGTCTGAGGCTGGAGGGATCTCATCAAACCCTGCAGGCCAGTTGGTAGCCAGGGAAGACACTGGTGTCTGGCCTCACAGGCGAGTGTGAGAATGAGCCCTCTCCTCCCACACTACAGCTGATGATTGGCAGCATTCCAGGCTGGCTAACACTGAGAGACCAGGGAGAGTACAAGAGAAGGTGGCCTGGCACAGGGGACCCATGTTTGCACTCACCTGCCTGTCACCAGTGGAGTCGTTTTGGGTTGAGGGTGCTTGTCCACCACCTGTGTCATCATGAGGCTTTTCCTGGACTGTGAGTGTTTATCACACTGGCAGCCGAGTGGTTAGAGGGGAGATGCTCTGACAGGACAGGGTGAGGTTCTCAGCCGCATCTGAACCTGGCAGTCACCTAGACAGCCTGTTAAAGCATTGGCCCCTGGGCCCATTCCTAGATGTTCCAGTCAGCTTGGTGCTGAATGGGCCTAGGTGTGGTGGTTTTACAGCTCCCAGGAGGATTGTCAGGAGTGCAATGCAGATGCAGGGCCTCACTGCTGCAGGGGTCCACGGGCAGCATTGGCATTGCTGGGCATCTCAAGCCTGTGAAACTGTAGAATCTCAGGCCCATTCTGGACCTTCTGGTCAAAGCCAGCCTTCTAACAAGATGCCATGTGGTTCAACAAACACACTGCTATTTGCAGAGCAGTTCAGGAAGCATCCTGAAAGCACTAAGCCTATCTGTCTCGCAGTAGTCTAGAGATGAGGTGAATGATGGGCAGGCTTAGTGGCGTGCGACGTGCTGTGGGGGAGTGGTGGATGAGACATGCAACACGGGCTTCCAGGAAGATAATTTGGGAAGGGCTTCCAGGCAGAGGGGCCAGTCTGGGCGAGGACCTGAGCACTGAGCTAGCATGGCATCTGTGGCAATGCCAGGCATTTAGGCTTCCCGGGCAGCTCGGGGGCCTGACACGGAGGGTGGTGTGTGATGGGTGGGCAAGAGCCGCACCTGTGAAGCCAAGTGCCCTCAGGCTGCTCTAGAGACACTGGCAGGCAGGGTGCCACGCCAACTCAGAGGGGTTCACAAACCCTCCAACCAGTGTGGCTTGGCATTGAGGGTCATGTGATGTGGACAAGGCTGCTTAGACCTAAGTCACCTCCTGAACAGTAGGAAACAAATGTCTCATAAAACACACGAGTGTGAGGTTTCTAGAGATGAGAAGGGAGTTGTGAGGATCGGGGAAGGCTTCAGGAGGGAAGTGAGATTGAGCTGGGTCTTGAAGGATGGTGGAGATTTGAACAGATATGCAGGAGAAGGGGTGGTGGGGAATAGAGAGGTGGCATGTGGGGAGAAGCTGACACGGGTGGCCGAGGGAGGCCCCCTGCATAGGCTGAGCAAGGCCCTGGAGCCTGGCTGGGAGGAGTGCAGAGGTTCCTGGGTGGGAGCATGGGAGAAGGCACCGCTCAGCACACGCTCTTGTGGAGGAGACCACCAGAGGCCAGCCCTATCCATGAACTACCTGCTCGTTCCAACTTAGTTCATAATCAGAATGCGGTGAAAAACTGGGGCAGGAGTGCCCCAAACCCCTCCCTCCCACTGCCAATGCAAAGATCTGGCTCAAAGGCTGAAGATTGAGAACTTGCAGAAGCCCAGCCAGAAAATAAATAGTCTCTCCTCCCTACCCCTCCCTGCCCCCCCCAAAATAAAGATAACAGAACCCAGTCATTAGGAAGAAGCTGTTAGAAAATATAATGGAAAAAAAAAAGAGACTTGAAACAAAAAAATCTAAAAACACCCAGGAATATACCAAGTCCAAAGCCCACAAACCTGCGGGCTTTGAAAACTGTGTGCTCAAGAGGCCCAGCCTGGCATTTTGATCTGGGGGACAGACAATGCATTCTCCCTCAAAATTTGAAAAAGAATTGCTTTTTTTTTTTTTTTTTTTAATGTTTTGGGACTGAAATCCGTAACAGTTACTCTAAATGTCACTTGAAGAAATGGAAAGCAGGGCAAGATGATTTTTTTTCTTAAAGATTTTATTTATTTATTCATGACAGACACACAGAGGGAGAGAGGCAGAGACACAGGCAGAGGGAGAAGCAGGCTCCATGCAGGGAGCCTGACCTGGGACTCGATCCCAGGTCTCCAGGATCAGGTCCTGGGCTGAAGGCAGTGCTAAACCGCTGAGCCACCTGGGCTGCCCCAGGGCAAGATGATTTTTCAAATGGAAAGCACTGAAGGGAGTCTTGGCTGGCCAGATGCAAAAATGCAACACAGAGAAGTATTGCCTGGATTCTTTTTTGGGCAAAGTCCTTCTTAAAAGGTTAGGTCGGAAACAGCAACATCAAAACATATCCTTTGTTCCTCCGTACAGTGGGGACATGCAAACTTCCCGTTTCCTCTTTCTGTGGGGCTGGGAGCAGAAACAGTGCTTTTCACCCGGAGGAAGTCAGTATTCAGTCTCTGGATCTGGATCTGGACTGCTAATAAAGCAATAGAGCTCACTCCCCACTGCTGGCGATTCATCATCGTAGTGGTATTTCTGGTCGTTCTATTATTGTTTTAGGCCCGCCTCCACCTTCTCATGTACCTGTGCAAAGGAAAGCCCTTTTTTGGAATTTCTCAGGCTCTTGAGGAGATACATTTTATTTCGCTAAACTGGATCCGACACTTTTTTTTTTTTTAAGATTTATTTATTCATGAGAGACACAGAGAGAGGGGCAGAGACACAGGCAGAGGGAGAAGCAGGCTCCCCGTGGGGAGCCTGATAGGGGCTCGATCCCAGGACTCTGGGATCATGACCTGAGCCAAAGGTAGACACTCAACCACTGAGCCACTCAGGTGCCCTGATCCTCCTCTTTTGAAAACTTATCACCAGGTATTAACATGGAGACTTTAGCTGGTTTATTAGGTAGAATGGCTGAAATTAGTAAAATCTTGTAGTTTCAAGGAGAGGAGACACAGAGGAGTAACCCATACGTTTGGCCTCCCCCCTCATCACTGCAGAAACCAATGGCGCTCTGACGACCGGGATTTTCGATTACCGAGTCTCATTCCCTCTTGGGGTACTTCAGTTAGCTGAATCAGCTTGCTTCTCGGGTTAGTGGAAGATGGTGGTCATGATGATTGTGACAGTTTATTGAGCCCCTACTCTGTGACAGCCACTATTGTAAGAATTTTCTAGTTAACAACCCCCACACGCCTGTGGATGCTGCCTGTTTCAGAAATGAGGAAACTGAGTCACAGGGGGTTTGAGTGGCTTGCCCAAGGTCACAGAACTAGGAAGTGGCAGGCCTAGGATTTGAATCCAGGCAACCTGACTCTGGAAGTTTCTCCATCGACCACTCCCAGTGCTTCCTTTCTCTATTTTATTAAGTAATCTTGGGCTCTCTGTTGATCATTTGATTTTTTTTTTCTTTCTTCAGTCTCTAGAACTGATGGGTAGGCTTTGATATGTGATTTAGAGCCACATACAGAAGGAATGACCAGAAGCGGCATGTATTATCTTCCGTGTGATGCCTGTGGTATGGGACAGGGCCTTTCCAATTGGGATGGTGATGCTGGTCCTCTCTCCTGGCTTCCCCCTCCTGTACCCTTGCACCCAGCCACCAGGCCATTCAGGGTGGTCCCTGGGTGGCAGGTGGTCCCTCACCCTCTCTGGAGCTTGGGGGTCAGAGGGGCAGTTCTGAGGCTCCTCCCAGCTCCATCACCTTTCCATCCCACCATTCCCTACCTGCGTTTAGCCAGGAAGCACTTTGTCGACCATCCCAGTAGGCTCCACTGGCATCATTTCTGGAAACATCTTCCCTCTTCCCTCACTCTTGTCTACATTTATCAGGGGCGTGCCTTGTGCCCCCCAAGGTGGATTAACAGCAGCCAGGCCCTGAGGTTCTGTTAGGATAATCTATCCTGGACAGAGAACCTCATCCCACCCGGGGCCCTGCTCCGATGGCTGGTGGGGTCTATTAGGGCCTGGAGCCTGGCCAGAGGCCACATTAGAGCTCACTTATGCACTATGGATTTGTCCTGGACTCCTTAGTGAGGCCAGGGACTTGGTTTTCCCGCACATGTTTGCTTATTTTCCTGCTGAAGAGGCTGCCAACCTGTGGGGCTAAAACGTTTGCTAATAGCTCGTGATTCAGGGGGTTGGCATTTCACACAGTCACCACAGCTTGGAGGCTGTTTTCTTCCAATGCTCTCAAAATAACCAGAGAATGCTCTACCCTTTCCTTAAAGTTGCATGAGTCCATTCCTTAAAAATGTGCCTTTTGGAGCTTTTGAGGAAATTTCTGGCATCTTCTCAGCAATCTTATTTGTGCCTCTGTGAGCTGTGCTGGTGGAGGGCAGGGAACCATGTGTGTCATGAGAGGTGTCTTTAATTAAGGAGTGAATTAAATGACGGTTGCCAGGCTATGTGCTGGGTGCTAAGGTGCAGAAGGTAGCACACGCCCCTGCCTTCCAGAAGTCAACCCTCTAGAGCAGGACTGAGTTCCTCCCTGGTGGGGGAGCTTCTCTGTAGGGGGTGTTTTGGTTGAAGTCCTCAAAAGATGCTAAATATGCTTGCATTAATACAGCCTGGGAAGGGGGCTGTCTACAGGATTTATTCTTTTGAAAGTTTGTACGAAATGCCGACCTCTCAGGCCTGGCAGGGAGGTCTGAGCAGCCTGCAGGAACGGGCGCCCAGGCTGCCTGGGTTCCATCTGACTCTCCTTGCTGGTGAGCTGGATGCCTCTGGCCGGGAAGCTGTCCCTGCACTACAGTCCTCTTACCTCTGGTGCCAGATGCTTTTTGTTGGCCTTGTGTGGGGGTTGCTAGAAGGGCTTCCTGAGGTAGGAGATAGGAGGGTCTGAGCCATGCTTGGTACCCAGTCTTAGCCAGGGCTGGTAACCAGCATATGAGCACACAAACTCCTTGGGGGACTGGCACCTGCTCCCAGATAACCAGAGCATCCTACTCAAGGTCCGGAACTCAGAAAAGTTTTAGAGATTTTATTTATTTGTTTATTCATTGGAGACAGAGAGAGAGCAGAGACATAGGCAGAGGGAGAAGCAGGACTTGATCCCAGCACCCCAGGATCACAACCTGAGCTGAAGGCAGATGCTCAATCACTGAGCCCCCCGGGCAACCCCTCAGTCAACATTTGATGGTGGTTTGGATTTCCCCTGAGAGGAACAAAAGCATTCCTCTTTGAGGGATGAGGGAAGATAGTTCCTCTGCCCCCGCAGGGGATCTTCTTTACCCTGACTGCCCTCATCCCCTGCCCGGCCAACCCCCCACCCCCACCCCCCACCCCCTGCCCCCTGCCCCCTGCCCTGTCACGGAGTTCTCTGCTGAGCTGGACTCCTCACAGGCACTTTCTGCCCTGGCCGTGGTGGCTCCAGCGAGAAGCCCTCTGGTACCTGAGGCTTCCTGCTGAGTGGGCCGAGGGAAGACCTGCGGTAGAACGTGGCCTTCTCACCCAGGCCTGCCCTGTACGCCGCAGTGTGCCGCCTCTGCTGCTGCTGTCATCCCGGGGCACAGACCCTCACGGAGTCTGGCTTCTACCCTGAGCTTTCCTCTTATTGTATACAGACCTCAGAATTTTCTCAGCGATGGAAGCTATTTGTGTTCCTGGAACCTAAAACGCTGGGTCATGAGGGTTGGGTTGAGATTAGTAGGTTGGTGTCCCGTTGCTTGGCTTTTGTCCCTAGTGGAAGGGCTGGGGCTCTGGATTGGGCCCCTCATCTTCCTGAATGCACCCACGTGCACCTTGGGGTAGACTCCCACTGGCTGCCATCTCTCCTTTTTGCCTCAGACGGGCCCTCCCGTGCTGTGCTCCGCCTGCCTGCGGGGTCCTTACATGGATGGGAACCACCACGTTTGAGTCAGTGGAAATAGAACTTGGCTCTGGTTTGCCTGCACTGCCCAGTCCCTGCTGGGAACTGGCGTCCCTCCTCTGTCCCTGTGCCCAGAAGTCATGGGTAAGAGAGCCATTTCCAAGTGGGCCCTGCCTCTGGTTCCCCTTTGCCATATACACTGTAGTCTTTGGAAGTGAAGGTAGTGACTTCACACGTTGCTCTAGCAACCAAGCAACTGTTGTGCCCACGGCAGCCAGTGCCTTGGGGGTTTCTCTGAGTGATGGACGCCCAGGGCTAACCTGTCCCAGCTTGCTGGGTCCTTTGGGGCCGAAGCCTGACACGCCACTCTGTCCTCAGGGCTCTGCGTTGTGCATATGAGTGACAACTTATGAAGACTCTTTGGTGTTAGGCTTGTAGATGTGGCCACAGGGATGGCCCAGTCAAGTGCTTTTTGCTGTTTTATTAGAGGAGATAACAGGATGCTTTTGTGGAGGACACAGGGTCACTGGGGTGGTGCTGGTGGAGGGGTGGCCTGAGCTCCTCCTTTTCCTCTTCTACCTGTCTGCTTTCCAGCTCTACCCTTCCCTTTCAGGGAACTCAGCGTGAAAATCACATATGCCGTCTGGCTGCCTTATTTACAAACAGATGGCAGTCCTTGCTCTGCTCCCAGTCAACCCCCAACCTGTGACTCCAGAAGGACCCCAGTGGGAGTTGTAATTATTCTGGGATCCTCGGACCTGGGGTCACCAACCCCCGACCTCCTATCCTAGGCCCACACCTTTCTGTTTACTCCTCTTCCTGGGTTTGGAAGGGCATTCTAGAAGGGCTTGCCTCTCCAAAACTTCTGAAGCCCTCACCCCTCCTAATGTTTCTGATGAGTTTTTTTTTTTTCTCCTTAAATTATTTTTACAGAGCCTTACTGGAAGGAGAGAGTGATCCAGAGATATTGATCTTGACTGAATGCATTGAAAACATGCCGCAAGGTAAATAGAAGAAAAGCTAATTATTTAAGATGTTTTCCATCTGAACAGGTTCATTCCATGGTTCAATAGTGCAGCTTCCTCTGTCTGGAAGAAATTGGGCTCAGATATGATTTTTTTCAGCTACGTGTCATTTATCCCTCTCTTAAGTCCCAAATAGATTTTATTTAATGGGCCATGGTTTAAATAAGAATATACATGTAAACGCATGGAAGAGTGCTTAGTAAACTCATTTATTCATCTAGCCAGGGTGGTGAGGGAGGAGCAGGGGTTGATGGGGAGGCCCAGAGGAGACACTGGATGTGTACTTGTTTATCACACCCTTTGGAGGGAACAGCCTTTACAGACTAAAGACTTATGGTTTTAACACAAGTCTGGGGAGGTATTACTTTGTGGAGCAGGGAGTCAGCACTCTGGAACTTGTTCCTCCATGAGGGGCGGAGGTGGGAACGGTTACACGGTTCGTATTACCCCAGGTTGGCCTGAGCAGCTCAGGTGGATGAATGCAACAGGTGTCCTTTGGTGCCCTGAGGTCTGTCTTGATTGAGGCCCAAAGCTAGAGAATAAAGCTCACATCCCTGTAGCTGCAGAACTGACAAATAAGCGTTCTTTAGAAAGACACTAATGGGGCCCTGGGTGGCTCAGTGGTTGAGCATCTGCCTTTGACTCGGGTTGTGATCCCGGGGTCCTGGGATTGAGTCCCGCCTCAGGCTTCCCACAGGGAGCCTGCTTCTCCCTCTGTCTCTCTCTCTGTGTCTCTCTTGAATAAATAAAATCTTAAAAACAAAAAAGATCTAAGAACCTGTAGGATAACGAGGGAGAGAGAAAGAAAGAAAGAGAGAAAGAAAGAAAACTTCTAAAGCTCCATAGTACTTAAAGCACTTTCTGGGTAAAGAAAGGCAGAGGGAATTACTTATAGTATATGCTCAGTGTATGCCTTCCTCATCAGAGTTTCAGTCTCCCGGGAGTATTATTGTATTCAAAGTCATGGCACATGGGGAATGCATGTATGTGATTCTTCTATCAGGAGGATATTTAGTTAACAGCCAGTCTGGATAGATAGATGGCAGATTTTTTTTTTTTAAACCAATACTGTCCATCTTTATTTTTCAAAATCAGCATCCCTATTCAGCACTTGACAGCTTTGAAACTTCACTGGGTTCAGAACAATAGGTTTGGTTCCCGGTGTCTGGTATCTGTGACTAGTGTGGATTTGGTCGTTGACAGTATCCAGCAAGTTTGCTTTCTGATTTGGAGGGTAAGGTTGAAAAAAGCCTTGATCTCATTCACCTGATTTCAAGGTTTACTTAGTGACATATTTTAGGGGAGGGTACAGGAATCTGCAAGTCCATAGCATCACTTCAGGGGGAGAGAGGAGGAAAGAGCTGTGGCCAGACTTGGAGACTTAGAGGAGAACCAATGGTTGAGGTCAAGACTTGCGAATCTTTTTTTTTTTTTTTTAAGATTTTATTTATTTATTCATGAGAGACACAGAGACATAGGCAGAGGGAGAAGCAGGGTCCCTGTGGGGAGCCCGATGCAGGACTTGATCCCAGGGCCCCAGGATCACAGCCTGAGCCAAGGTAGGTGCTCAATCACTGAGCCACCCAGGTGCCCTGTGTTTCAGATCTTTGACCAGCTGTGATCGTGGAGCCCAGAGAGAGCCCAGTAAGAGGGTGACTGGGTGCCTCTGTTAACTTGTTTTATTCATTAACTGTTTTGTCAAGCTTCTTAAAGGATACAGAAACCTTACAGAAAGCTAAAGTTAAATTTAGCTTAGTAGTTATGGATTATGCCCAAGCAAGTAGCATTAGAGTAAAGAGGACTGAAAAAAAAAAAAAAAAGAATAAGGAAGACCAGTAAATTAGGCTTTGAGCTTCCAGATAGTTCTGTGTCCTGTGCCCTATACATGCCCATTAACTGTTCACTGAATAAATGTACAGATGTGTTCCTAAATAATGAATTTATCAATGCTTGTGAATACCCTTATGTTTCTTTTGTAATACTGTCCAGAATAATGCTGGCCACTTGCCTGCAAGATGATATAGCCTGAAACCTGTCTGTCGTCTTCCATATTTCTTGGTGAACCTGAATTAAAAACCAGATGGTTCCTACACATTCCCAGGTTGGGGGGCGGGGGGCTCATCTCCTGAGGCTTCTCTGTTTAGGCTTAGTATGTTGATCTGAAAAGAGGAATCTTCATGGAAAATGCCCTGGCTTGGTGTTTCTCCCCTGTCCTGGGATCCATCCTAAAGGGACCCCTGGCTTTGGCTGCAATGACAGGGAGACCCAGCTAGGGGAATAGGCTTTACAGGACTTGGCCAGATGGGGTGTGGTAGGCACGAGGGGACACTCTCAGGGTGGAAGGTGTGCCTGACAACCTTCTAACCCCCAGCTGCCATTCGTAAGAGCAGGTACCTTTGTGGAGTTTGGATACCTCCAAGGGTAGCAGCCTCTGTGGATGATATGGAGCCAAGCAGGAAGCCCAGTGGCCTGCCTCCCAGGATCATGGCATTAAAACAGACCATAGTGTTGGTGACTGGTCAGCTTCCTGCTCTGGCTCATTTTCCAATGAGAAGTTTGTAAAAATAGCAGTGTAAAAATAGAAGAAGTCAGGGAGCCTTAGAAAAAGTTAAAATTCTGCAGGACTCGTTGGCTCAACAATGGAAACCAATGGGAAATAACATATGAAATAGTGGAGGGACAGGCCAGTTACTGTTAAGTAATCCTGGACTTTGTAATTATAAAGCTCTTCTCCATTGAAATAAGTCAAAGAAACTTAGATCAACAAAGTGGAAATAAATGTTTCCAGATCATCAAGACCTTGTGAAATTTCAGCCATGAAAACAGGCGCCCCAACCTCTCTGATGCATGTGCCCTGCTCTACGATCACACACTTGATAACATCTGTTAAGATTCATGACGTTTTGAGATCAGTAACTTGAGAAAAGTGTGGTGTCAAAGCAAGCATAGTGCTCTATTTTATTGTGGCAGCATAAAAAAAAAAAACAAAAACAAAAGAAATGATTTGGGGATTGAAAATCTCTCGTTTATAAGGCCCTTTCTGCTGTAATCTTGTGTCTTTATGACGAGGCGATAGGATTTGACCTTTGATGATGCTTTTAAGATGAAAGAAGGTAAAAAAAAATAAAAATAAAAAAATAAGATGAAAGAAGGTAACGATGACTGTCATTTTCTGCAGAGCTCAGGAGCACGCCCTATCGATACACCAACACGATGTTACAGAAGGAAAATGAAAGGAATCTGTTTGCGAGGCAGAAAGCCCTGGCGGCCAGCTTCAGCCACAGCCCAGTGCGGCGCTCTCACCTGGTGCCACAGTCCACCGTGGGAAGTGCTGCCGGAAGAGGCTTCCTAGGCTCAGAATATTCTTCCCGTACCACCAGCCGGCAGGAAACAACTTACGAAAAAGCTACCAACTCTCATGAGAAAACTGCCAAGGGTCACACCAGCTTCAGAACTTTCTCTCCCACGCGTGGTCTTTTAAGAGATACAGAAGCTCCCGTGAAAACATTCCCCGATAGGCCCAGGACTGCGGGTACGAAAGATGCCTCCACTCCTGAAGCCAAAGAGCCTGCCAATGCCCAAAAGTCCTCCCGAGAATGCCGGGATGATGTGTCAGCAGGTGCTTCCAGAAGCACCTGGTCAAGCGAGAGGACCGTCATTGTGGGACAGAAGACAGAAGCTAATGCCATGAGGGAGCAAGACAGAAACAGGCCAGGAGCTGTCCAGATGAAGCGAGAAGAGAAAATGTTCGATTCCAAGGAGAGGGCTTCAGAGGAGAGAAACCTACGGTGGGAAGAGCTGACAAAGTTAGATAAAGAAGCAAGAACGAGAGAGAGCCAGCAACTGAGAGATAAGGAGAGAGGGAAGGAGCCAGTGAAGGAAAAAAGTGCAAGAGAAAGAGAGGTGCCGATCAGTCTAGAAGTCTCCCGGGATAGCTCACCACAGGCGGCCCGGAGAACTTTGCAGACGCTGCTGCAGGAGGACGCACGTGACGGTGTGGGGACCCAGGAGGCCCGCTCCAGGCTGGGCCCCGGTGTCCCCACCAGCTCCCTGAAAGGCGAGTCCACCACCGAAACCGTGGCTGAAAACATCGTGTCCAGTATCCTGAAGCAGTTTACCCAGTCTCCGGATACAGAGGCATCTGCCACTTCTTTTCCAGACACGAAGGTCACGTACATGGACAGGAAAGAGCTCCCCGGGGACAGGAAAACTAAGACCGAGATCGTTGTGGAGTCGAGGCTGACGGAGGAGGTGGACGTTTCAGACGAAGCTGGCCTGGACTACCTTCTGAGCAAGAATGTGAAGGAGGTGGACATGAAAGGGAAGTCGGCCGAGCGGATGCTAGGAGACATAATCAACCTGGGGCTGAAGGGAAGAGAGGGGAGGGCCAAGGTGGTCAACGTGGAGATCATCGAGGAACCCATGAGCTATGTCAGTGGTGAGAAGGCAGAGTTTTCTACCCCATTCGAAGTGGAGGAGGTGGATGACATGTCTCCCGCCTCCAAGGGGCTCGTTGAGGAAGAAGAGAGTTATGGAGAAGCGGACGTCACGGTCTCTGGTCGTCAGCATAAGAAGACCAAGCGGCCTCCTGAGAATGAAACCCGAGTTGAAGAAGTCATGGAGGCCAGTGACTCGGAGGGAGGAGAACAGAGTTATTTTGTGTCAACACCAGATGAGCACCCCGGGGCGCAGGACAGGGATGAGGGCTCCGTGTATGGGCAGATCCACATCGAAGAGGAATCCACCATCAGGTACTCTTGGCAAGACGAGATTGTGCCAGGGACTCGGAGAAGGATCCAGAAGGATGCCGTGTCGGGGGAGGCAGTCGTGAAGCCAGCGGATGTCTTTGAACCCTCTCATGGGGAGGACGTGGGCTTTATTCACTGGACGGAACAGGTTAGAAGTGGTGAATTTCATGCCGAACCCACCATCATTGAGAAGGAGATCCAGATACCACCTGAGTTCCACACGTCCATCCAGGGGGCCGCCAAGGAACCCAGACGCCAGCTGGTAGAGGTGATCGGGCAGCTGGAAGAAAGCCTTCCGGAGCGCATGAAGGAGGAGCTCTCTGCCCTCACCAGAGACAGTCAGGGCAGCCCGGAGAACGTCTCTGTCGATGTAAAGAAAGTCCACACCGCTGGTGGTAGGTCCGTGACCTTGGTTGCCCAAGTCAACCTCTCGAAAACCGTGGACGCCAATCAGCTAGACCTGGAGGAGCTGAGCAGAGATGAGGCCGGGGAAATCGAGAAGGCCGTGGAGTCAGTGGTACGGGACAGCTTGGCCAGGCCGCCCGGAAGCCCGGACAGGGAGAGTGCAGCCGAGGTCCCGGCCGCTGGCCTTGGCTTCAAGCGCTGGGCCACCCAGGAACTGTACCGCCCCTCCGGGGAGGGGGACCGGGCCGGCCCGGCCTCTCCCGGCACCGAGGCCGCCGTGCCCCAGGGCCCCGTGTCAGCCACCGTGGAGGTCACCAGCCCGAGGGGCTTCGGCCAGTCACACGTGCTAGAGGATGTCAGCCGCTCTGTCAGGCGAGTCACAGTAGGCCCCGCCAGAGTCTGGAGGACGGAGCAAGTCTCTCGAGAAGGACCCACTGCGCAGGTGGTGGAGGTGAGTGGGGAAGGTGACCGACGTCAGGCAGTCGGCTTGGCCGGGGCCACCTGGTCTGGAAGGCACCCCACCCTGGGTCCTGATCAAAGACGAGTGTCCAAAGAAGTCGTCTTCCAAGGGTCTGTCCCTGCCTTTCAGGAGGTGGGGGGCCCAGGAGAGCCTGGCCCCATAGAGCTTTCCACACACACACACCCACACCTCAGAGAAGCACAGGGTTTGCCTCCAGTCTCGTGATGAAAGGGATATTGTTTCTCAGAGCCCCATTTCTGGGCGGGCACAGGTGGTGATTATTCTCAAACCGAAGAGTCAGTGGGGACCCAGCCTTTTGTAAAGCAACTTCAGGTTGACCCCAGAGAGGGGATCAGTGAGCACATCGGGGCACAGCCCCACTTCTAGACAGAAGGCAATGGGGCTTCTGAGAAGCTTCTGTGCCTCCCGAAGAGGGGTCAGGGAACAGCGGATCCATCAGGCGGGTCAAAGGCGGGTCTCCGAGGCATCAAGCCTCTGCCCGGAGAGAATGAAAGGACTTGGGAGGCAGTGCCCGCAGAGAGGGCTCGCCAGGCTCCTCGCAGGTACGCTGTGGGCAGGCAGATGCTGGTGACTGGAGTACCCAGTGGCCTCAGGAGGCCCGTGTGGGCAGGAGAGACGTTGGGCATGATGAACAGGCACCCTGGGCTGGGCCCCGCAGGAACCCAACCCTCTGAACAAGTTGTCCTCCGTGTCCCGTTCCTGGAACACTGGCACCTGCCGGTTCGGCGGGCTTCTCCGAACCAGGCTGACTTAGCAGACGCAGCAGTGCAGTAAGGCACGTTGCACCGAGACCCAAAGGCTCCTCTCTGTTTACCTTTCAGGTGGATGTGAGCGATGCAGAGGCGACCCCCCGCTGGACGCAAGAGACCACAGTCTTCTTCCCAGGGGGGACAGAAGCGGCAGTGCAGGGCGCCCCTGACCCCGGTGCCTGGAGGGACGTGGGTGGGGCAAGCGCCTGGGTGGCCAGTGTGAGTTTCCAGGGCTCTGCCGGGGACGGACGCCAGGTCCCCGGAGACCAGGCCAAGGAGCAGGCTGAGTTTGACAAGACGGTGCAGCTCCAGAGGATGGTTGACCAAAGGTCGGTGATTTCGGATGAAAAGAAAGTTGCCCTCCTCTATCTAGACAACCAGGAGGAGGAGAGTGAGGGACACTGGTTTTGAGACGTATGTTGTTTTCCCGAGGTTACTTACCTGGTAACGGGGCAGCACACAAAGGCCTTTACTAATTTGAAGGAGCGGGGCTCACTCATGTATTAAGGCTCCTTTTGTTTCTCCAAAGGGCGCTCTGGGCTCTGTCAATTTACTTAATAATCTGCAAAGTTTGCAAATCAACTCACGCCATTGAAGGCGTTGGGAGTTTCATTTTTGAGGCGGAACTTGGAACAAAATTAGTTTTTATGGCTTCAGTCTTAGAAGTTCCTTCTCCTGGACCAGAGTCTCTCCACTCCTAGAGACAATTTCTACCAGTTTTGCTCCTGGTCACAGAAATGCCTCGCATCTGTCTGAAATCACAATTAACTATCTGTAGGTAAGAGGTCTTTATGGTAACAAGATCAAAATATATTTACGAGTCCATCTTGCATGTGCGAATACGAAATAACAAATAACCTTTAAAAGGAAAAATGCATACATTTTTTCTCTTCTAAGTCTTCTCAAAAAGAATCCTCGGAAGGAAGCAGATTGCTTCTTCTATTAAAAAAATAAATTCTAAATGATTTTTATCTTTAGGAGAAAGTTAAATTCACTTTAAGACCCAAATGAATTGCTTTCTATGTGTAGAGCTTTAAAAAAATATATAGTGTTTTATTTATGCGAAGGACGGCCTCAGCCTGTTGTGGTATTTCAAGTCCACACACTTGCTATGTTTGCACAGGTCCCTAGGACCCTGCACTGTGCCCTGTGTGTAGGGAAAATGACTCTTGGGAGTAGCTTAGAGTACTTTTTTTGCAGCATTAGGTGGTTAAGTAGCACACAGTCTAAATAGTTCTTTTTTGTTACACCCAAAGTTCTGGAGTCTCCAGCTCCTATCAGAATATTCTTAAGCTTCTCAGCATTCTAGCCCTTAGCACCTAAACATTTAGTTTTCCTGGTGGGAGGCAGACCCTGAAGACCATAAAGAGATCGTTGATGCTCAGAGGAGAACTTGGCTTGCCAGATGGTCGGGTGCAGGGTGGACAGCGCCTCCCAAAGAGGCCCTTTCAACCCACCTTGAAAGGAGCCAAGGTCTTCCTGAGCTCAAAGACTTAGTGATGAAAAACCACTGCCAACCTCAAGGAAGTTTTTGCCTTTTCAACAGAAATCATTACAGTTGGGGTGCTTTGTTCAGGCAAGTGAATACTAATGTAGAATAGAAGATGATGTTTTGGGGGAAGAAGCTGGGTGCCCGTACTGCTGCCCAGCACTTGAAGCACCCAGGAAGGGCCCTAGCGGAAGGCAAGGGCCCTACCCTCACAGGCCACAGGATGCTGACCTTCAAATACGTACCATTGAGTTCACGATATTAGAGTAAAGGCTGCTTTACTGGGTTTGTTTCATTTTACATAGGGCATTGCTTTTAAGGCTTCCATCTTTAAAGGGATAGTCTCACGCAAAAGTAATATCTCTAGTATTAGCACAGTATTATTATAATCCAAGCTAGTTTCTTGCACATGTTGAAACTGTACTTCTAGCACAGAATCAATCCTAGAACTGCCAGTAGTGAGCTGAGGAATAAGGATTTGAGGTGACATCAGCCTCAGGTGGGGTATGGTGATGGGGTGGTGGTTATGAAGCACAAGGGTCTTCCCCCTGGGTGGGAGGCGGTCACACAGTGGCTCTCGGATCCTCTCGAGACCTCCCTGTCTCCTCAGCCCCCAGAAATGGCTACAGCAGATAGTTTAGGAGCGTGCATTTTCTTACTAAGTGGGAGAAATGCAGCAAAGCTTTCAGGATGATCTAATAAACACTGTGAATCAGAGTATAGAGAAAGTTGACTTGCAAGTTTAAACCTTTGTCATCTGCCAGATGAACTAGCGATTGTCACAAACTGGTACAGAGGTGACAGCTTTGCAAGCAAAGACTTCTCATTTGTAATACAGTCAAGGATGGGCTGATTTTATGTTAGCCATAATGGGTGATGGTATTTGTGTAAGTGATTTATTGGTCAGGGTGACAGCTTGCCATTCTGATGGTAAGACAGACTGATGATGGGGGAGTCTATGATGTGAGTGAGTCCGAGTGGCCTTAGTTTAATGTCCCTCTCCTGCCTTGTGATCTGGTAAATGAGTGTTGATGTGGACAGGTTATTAATATCATGACCCACCTCTATTTGGAAAAATAAATCTATCTTAGGTCTTAATTCATATTTCAATGTTAGATCACGAATCTTCAAGAAGTAGCCTGCCAAGGGTATTCACCAAGGTGGACTCCTGAGCTGTGTTTGGTTACTTGGTCTGGATCACCTAGGAGTAGGGCATGTCCTCCACCCAGTGCTGGTCACCCTACAGCTCCGAGTCCTTTAAAACCAGTCACTCTGGAGACACTAGAAATCAACTTGCAGTGGGGTGGGGTGGGGTGGACAGAACCAGTATTTACCATTGTGGAGACAAAACAGTATTGATAGAACGTTTTTCACCCTCCCACTGGTGGTTTCAGTATTGTTTCAAATGTATATTTAGGATGGAATCATCTAAGAAGCTGATCTTTCTAAGCTCCGGTTCCCTACAGAGGGAAATGTCACAAGAATGTATAAAAATAAAAATCTAAGGAAAAAAACCCTCCAAATTGTTCCTAGAGAGAGTGTTTTCCTGTAGGTGTTTTTGTAGTTTCTATTTAAACTCTAATTAAAACCTGTGTTTACAGCATTGTTTTTTAAATTTTTTTTTTAATGATGGCAGAGAATCACTGGGGGGAGAACATGCATGAGAAGTTCCAGTTCCCTACCCGAATCAGAATTTGATGTTAACACAGAACCAGAAAGCATGGCAGACAGAGCAAAACTCAGCTGCTCGTGTTCAAACGTAGACTGGACAGTTTGTGGTAAGAATGTGGTCATCACAGCCTGGAATGGAGGTGTCTCCCGGGACATAGGACTTTCAGTGCTAGACCCAGGACAGTCCTGGGCACACCAAAATGGTTGGGTCACGTAGGTGCAAATTGAAGGAGTTGGTTAATCATGGCCATTTCTTAGGCGCTTGAAAGACTTGTAGTTGTTTTGAGACCTAGGCACAGTTATTAGATACCCTGACCAGTGCGTAACTTTTTACCACAAAGACCATGAGGATCTATAGTCTGCTTCTCTTGCTGAAGTTAACACATTTAATAGATGGGAGACACTGGGGCAGGACGTGCCGAAATCCATTCTTTCCTGGGCTAAGTTTTTTAAAAATGTGTTTTAGTTTCTGCAATTGCAAGATCTTATCCTCCAAGAGATACAGAGGAAGTCACATCAGAATTCACTTTTTTCCCCAAAAGCCCAGCATGGACTGTCTGCTCAGGCTGATGCAACAGCACAGCACAGACTCACAGAGTGGGAGGCTCACACAGTGGACACCTCTCCCTCTGCGTTCTGGAGGCCGGAAGTGGAAGATCAAGGCGCTGGGGGCCTCAGTGCCCGGTTGCAGCTGTCTGGTTCGCAGATAGCCATCTTGCCGTATCTTCACGCGGTGGAGAACGCGGTCATCTGTCTCGTGTCTCTTCTGATCAGGGCACTACCTCCATTCATGGGACTCTACTCCCATGTATCCCATCACCTCCCAGAGGCCCCACCTCCTAATACTTTCACACTGAGGATTAGGGCTTCGTCATGAATTTTGGAGGCACACATTAAAAAAATAATAAAATGCTTACTCCACCATCCACATTGAAACCCATGTCTTCAATCAGATGGGACACTTGGTGAGTAGTGACCATGTCTCCTGCCTTCATCCCACAGGCCTATCTGGGATAAGTGGGAAGGAGTGGGAATGGCTTGTGTGGCCAGTTGTCACAACTTCCAAAGGGGACAAGGGACCCTGCCTCTCTCTCCACCCTGTCACAGGCCTTTTTGGTTTATTAACACCCTTCATTCTTGAGGTGGGATCCTGCACAAATGGAACCAGAGTGGCTCTGGGTTTCCCATTGGGTACTGGAGTAGAAGGGGGCCTGTGTGCTGCATCCTGTCGCCATCGTAGCACCAGCTTGCAGCCTTGTTGGATCATGGTCCATGGGATGACGGTGGGAAGGAGAAGGAACAGCACCGCGCACTGTGTGTACTCTACACCTCTTTCCAGTACCGGCTCTCATGGTTGCTGCATGAAGAAAGGTGCTCAAAACTTCCCACTCTGCTTTTCCATTCTCTAGCGGCAATGACCTCCCTGGAGACGGAAGACCACTGTGGACACAAGCGCTCGTCCTGCTCCACCCACCCCTCCCTCACGTGCTGAGCCCAGCTGAGCTATCTCCAGAGGGCAGCCATGTTCTCCTGCCTGGAGTAGAGGCCACAAGTCAGCAGCCCTCCCCTGCAGCCTCTCCAGGCTGGCCGCCTCGCCTTTTCACTGCCTCCCCTGCCCTCTAGCCCGTTTACCACCATTCCCTCCCTGCCTCGCTGTACTGGGCTCTTTCCCTCCGTTACCGACTAATTTCACCCTTATGTGTAGTAGGTAGTGTCCATGTTGGGTGGCAAGCTCTGAGGGGATGGGGACAGCATGTCTTGTTGACTCTTGTGTCCCCAGCTCTCACCACTTGCCTGGTGCACACTGGGGGCTCAGCCACTTTCAGTCAAGGCCCTTTGCATGGGTAAAGAAAAGCTTCCTCCTGCTCCTCTCTGGGCTCCGAGAACTCGGAGGCAGGCTCCTTTTAAAAACACATAACAGCCCCAGTACTTCCAAGATTCCTCTTATTATCATTTTATCTTCAATCCCTATTATCTTCTTATAAAAGGGGCTTTTCCCTGTCAGAACTTTATTGTTTCTAATCTGACTCCAGGCCTACACAAGAGGCTCTGTGTGTACAGATACTGTGCATGGTATTCACACACAGCAAGTTTCAAACTTTTGAAGAGAAGCCTTTTTTTAGCCCCCGGTAGTACTGATGGGTAAAAATTTTTGTTGGCAAGAAAAATCACTTGGGCGGTAAAAAAGAACAAAGGCTTTATAGAAGCACCAGATCGCCCGAAGGGTCTCCGAGGTCCCAGTGTGGCCCACCGGGAGTTGGCGGCGCAGCTCTGTTGCCTGTTGGAGCAAACAGCCTTGACGGTATTGAATCCCATCGCCCTGTGGGAGAGGTTTACAGGCTCCCTGGCCGTCGGCTCCCAGGCACGACTGAAGCTTTCTCTGGGGCGGGGCGGGGCGGGGCGGGGGCCTCAGTCGGCTGCGCTGGGCCTGGCCTTCCCCGGCGCACCGTGCTGGGCCGCGCTGCCGCAGAACGCCGCTTTGGCTCTGGGGGTCTGCCTGGGTTTCACGGCCACCTCCGGGGCCCTGCAAAGGAGAAGGGGGGTGAGCGTGCTGCCCCCGGCCCTGCACACGGGCACCCTGCAGCTCTCGCCGCTGTGAAGGGAAGCCCAGCGAGGGGAGAGCCCTGGCTCAGGGACAGAAAATGCCAATTCCTTGGGCGCACTCGCGCGGAGCCGCATCAGCCGGAGGCTCTGAGGCAGCGCCCCCTGCTGGCTGTCCCCTCGCCTTCGGGCCTCCCGGGATCCTCCCCGGGCGGTCACGGTCACGGTCACGGTCACAGAGGCCGCAGGCTCGGGGAGGGGTGGCTCTCCACAGCAGAGTGAGCCTGCTGGCGGAGAAAGACCTGGGGCGGCCTTCAAGGTGAAGTCAGGGGCTCTCAGGCACCCCGCCATCCTGCCGGCACCCTGGGAGGAGGGGAAGCCACGGGCGGGCCGCGCTAGACTGCGCCCTGGCCTTCCGGCGGCGGGGAGGGCCCGCAGGTGCCGGCCGGCGGGAGGGAGGATCCCAGGGGGGCAGCTCATCGCTTCCAAGCATCGGGGCAAGGGAGATCTCTTACAGCCGGGTTTTCAAAGAAACCACTGGTCCTGCATAGTTCATGAGTTACAGGGAAGTCACTTGGTAAGACTTTCCACAGTCTCACAGAACCAGCTTCCTTTGAGATCTGAATGGCAAAGGACATGGTGGGAGGGGAAGCCAACTCACTTGGCCAGGACGTCCATGGTCTGCTGGGTGGCCAGAGTCCTCTTGTCCTGTGGTCCGTATAAGAGAGTCTGAATCTGAAGACACTGCAGAACACCAGGTAGTGATCATGAGATTATCAAAATGTCACTGAGAGCATTTCATCAAGTATCATTCTCAGTAAAGAATACTTCATTCACAGACCCCTGCTTGACGGGACTGGTGCATTCTCAGGGTTTCTCACCGACAGTCTGACCTTCAGTTTGGACGCTCTGAGGGATCCAGGAAACAAATGTGAAGTTTTAACACCATTTGACACAACTCCCTATGACTAGCTGTATGCAAACTGTGTTTAAAGTAGTACTTTTAGAAAATAAAGGCAAGAACATTGGTATTGACTGGAGATCTCTAGTTTCCATTTTTAAATGAATCTCATTATAGCTCAGAAAAGTGTTTTAATGGTTTTGTTTTTTTCTTTTGTTAAAATGCTTTATCTTATGGGCTTTCTATATTCATTACTATACAGTAATTTCTTAGGAATTAATTGATTTAGGAGTTAAATATTCAGCTTATGTATATCCAGGGCTAGCTTTGCCTTGATTTCTCCCTTCTGCTTATGGAGCTGCCATTTGGTTGCTTGTACCAGGCTAGGGCAAACTCAAGGAAAGGATAAAGAAAGTTGTGCCCCCAAATGGCCAAACCCAAACATGGTTTTCATCCAGAGACAGACAATAGACCAATAGAACATGGCAGAGAGTCGAACACTTGACAGATGGCAGGAGTGCCTTGAAAGGTCTAGGGGGAAGAGCTGAACTAGTCAATAAATGGAACTTTTAGATGAAAATATTGGAGGTTTGTCTTTTTCATCTTGAGGGAGGGAAGTATTTCTTAGACAATATCCAGACAAACCAAAAGTAAAAGACTGATAAAATTTAACTGTATTAAAATTCAAAACATCTACGTACCAAAATTTATCTTAAGCAAAGTACAAAGAGGGAAAGTACAAAGTACAATGAGGGAAAATATTCGCACAATACTGAGAAAGGGTTAGTATTAACAGTGCATAGAGAACTCCTATAAGATAATGAGAAAAACAACCCACCAATAGAAAATAATCAAATAATATAAACAAATTATTCAAGGAAGTTGAAAGTTAAGTGGCTAATAAACACACCTAAGCCCACTAGTAATCAGAAATGCAAACTAAAACTTCAATGAGGTTGTTCCTTCGCCTATTAAATTGCAAAAAGTCTGATAATAATACCAAGCTTTGTCAAAGGTATTGAGCAAGAACTCTTACCTACTGGGCAGTCCAGGTGGCTCAGTGGTTTAGCGCCACCTTCAGCCCAGGGTGTGATCCTGGAGACCCGGGATCGAGTCCCACATCGGGCTCCCTGCATGGAGCCTGCTTCTCCCTCTGCCTGTGTCTCTGTCTCTCTCTCTCTCCCTCTGTGTCTCTCATGAATAAATAAATAAAATCTTTTAAAAAATAAAAGAACTCTTACATATTGATAGTGGGTGTTGAAATTGGTACAACCACTTCTTTTTTTTTTTTTTTTTTGGTACAACCACTTCTTAAAACAATTTGTCACTATTCAGTAATGGATAGGTAAATTGTGATAAATATGTATTGTATATGTACAATATCATACAGATTTTTGATGTGCGTATATGTAGCCACATAGACAAATCTCGTGATTCTAGAGGGGAAAAAAAAGCAAATTGCAGATGGCTGCATTTTATATTATTATATATTACATATTGTTATAATATATATTGTATATATAATTTACACGAAGCTTAAGAAGCATGTAAAAACAAAGCCATTGTAAGATAATTAAGACAGCTTGAGAATGATATCAAATTCAGGATAGTAGTCATCTGGAGGTAGGGTAGGAAATGCTTATATTGAATAATGAGCTCAAAAGTGTTACATTCTTCCTACTTTTCTGCATATCTGAAATACTTTATATTTTTAAAATACTGAATTGGTCTTTCTACATGGTAACAGCTTGAGTCAAAAAAAAGTGTGAGGGTTTGGGGACTTTGTACTGAAGACTGTTTATTTGTTCTAATCTGCCAACATTTTTAGGTCTTTGAGAGAATTAAAATGCAGGCAGCCAAAATCCTTTGTCTAAGATATGGAAAATATCAAAACCTTCTGAATGTTTGGTTCAGTCTGAGGACTTGATGTGGTTCTGGAATCTGAGAATGTGGCTGTCTTCTGGAGGAAAGAAGCATTATTAGATGGAGACGTGACACGGTTCTCTTTTAAAAGAACAGATCTTCACTCTGTTGAATTATATAACACCAGGAAGTAGTGCACTTGTTCTCTTATTCCATTTAGCTTATAATCCATTATCTCCAAAACCCCACCCCCTCCATCCAACAAGTCCCAGCCTTTCTGAATCTGCACTGGGGCCCTGGCCAGGCCTGGCCTGGGCAACGTGCTGCTCATTCCATGGGTTTGAGCCAGACCTGCTTTAATCCACAGATAAACTGCTGTGAACTTGGGAAATGCAGGACCCTGAGAGAGTTCTCTATTGCTTTTGGGGACGGGTTTCTGATACCCACGACACTTAACGTAAACTCTTTCAACCCTCCTCTCCTGCATGTCTCCCAGCTGATGGAAGCTTGGGGGTGTCTCCCCGCAGGGCACAGGGCCCGGGAGAGGAGTTGCTTAGGAAGGAACTGCAAGCAGGAAGCCAGCAGGCTTTCCCCTCACCCATGCCTGGCAGTGAGAGGCCTCTGTCCAGGGCTAACAAGACTTCATTTTCTCCTGCATGGCCAGAAAGACCTTAACTCAGTATAAAAGATCAGGTCTAATTTTAAACACACCTGACTCCTCTGTGTAGATATTTATGAGCACCTCCGATGCAGCTCGTTTTGAGATGAGCTCATGCCAACATGCCTTTGTGCTAATTCATTCATTGTGACATTAGAATTTTACTGACATTTTAACAATTATTTGAGATGTTTTGAGGTCTCAGATTACCCTGCCTTAACAGATGGCCTCCTAAATCCAAAACTCAGGAGGAATTTCCATCCTACCCCTTTGGTTACTGAAGCTTCTCCCTGGCCCCTCATTCTCTCAGGAAAGATATACTGGCAGCTAAATATTCACGGATTCCTGGGAACACGGACATGGCGATTGACAGTGCCTCTACAAATTCTCACTAGTTTTACTACCTTCATCCCAGACCCTGTGTGCCGATCCTTTTCCCCGGGGAAAATGTTTGTAGAGAGATGGAGGTAGGAGAGAGGGCCATAATCAATACTCAAGTCCAAAAGAGGTGAGCCCTGCCCATCCCCATCCCTACTCCCTAGACCCTGGCAGTCAAGACTCTTCTCTTCCTGGCATTAATAGATTTTTTTAAAGGCTACTTATCCTCATTGAGATTTGCCCCAAATTGTAGCTGAAGCGAGAAGAGTTGTAAAAGAAAGCCAACTAAGAGGGAAACGGGTCCTCAGCCCCTGCCTAACCTCCTTTATGATGCAGCGCCCAGGGATGCCATACGGGGCACATCAGGGAAGAATCATTTATCCGTTAGTTGGAATAGTCTTCAACAGCCACCTTTTGAAAAGAGTGAAATAATCCCTTACTGACCCTTACTAGAAAATGTTTACAGAGCCGCGTATGTATCGGAGAAACATAAACTGAGTTTTTCAATGTTCTGCTCCTCTTAGCTAAATTCGCTTAAGCACTTTTGCGTGAAATAGGTATTTCGATTTCTTTTGTTAAAAATACAGACATTGACAGAGGCAAAGTCGATAAGTGTTAATGGAACCTCCTGGGAGCCCAGCATTGTAAACCCTTCTCTGAACTAAGTAGAGAACTCCCAAGCCTTGGTTGTAGAACATTCTACGCTGTAAGTCAAAGCTGGTTTTGTGCTCTCCAGACTCCTCCAAGGCCTGTGCAGTCCTATTTGAAATCAGCCTCTACAGGGTGTTTCTCATTTTTCCTTAAGTGAACAAGACACCCCGAAGTTTCCAGAATCCAGATGAATTCTGAGGAGCCAAGGCATTGCTGTTATTCTCTTTGATTTTATCTGCAGGGCTTGGGAGAAGTCATTTGGGTTTCTATTATTCCTTAAATGCCAAATAAGCAGCTTTCCTCCAGCTGTAGAAAGACAGAAGGGGGCACCCGCTTCTACACTAGCCTGCAAGCTGCCCCTGCAAGGGCTGTGTTTCTGTTGCTTGCCTTTTGTGCTGCTTGCCAGGGCCCTGGCAAGCCGATGTGCGATAGTTGCTAGGTGAATGAATGATTAAACAAGTGGACAAGCAGGAAGCTCCTGAGTGGCTCAGTTAAGCATCTCCTTTGGCTCAGGTCATCATCTTGGGGTCCTGGGATCGAGCCCCATGTTCGGCTCCCTGCTCAACGAGGAGTCTGCTCGCTGCTCTCCCTCTGCCCTTCCTGTTCGTGTGTCCCCCGCCTCCTTTCTTGCACACACGCTCTTTCTCTCAAATGAATAAATGAAATCCTAAAAACAAACAAGTGGACAAGCTGTTCATATGAAGAAATAGGACTCCAGGGATCCATCACTGTGGATGGGAGCTTCACTGTGGGCGCAGCGTTACACACCTTCACCCTCCAAATCCAGGCAGGTTCAGTAGCTACAAGAGCGTTGTTCACTAGGTGCTGCTTCTCTTAGTCATTTGTAGGTGCCGAGCTAGTTAAGACACAACTTTAAACATCTGATGTGAAATTTTAAAAAATTCTCTTTGACGTGACTGAGCTTGGAGAGCTAGGTTTCTAAGGGGCCTGGGAGACAAAACAGTTGGGATTAGAGCCATCAGGTAGTGTCTTCCCAGCTCTGGGCTACCTCTGTGGCCCAGACCTCATGCCCTTCCCAGTGCGGTTGGAAGGGTGGCTCTGGGCTGGGGGGATGGGGGGCTAGCTACGGCATGGAGGTTAGCTGACTCAGTATACTCTGGCTTTAGAAAGCCACAACAGCTAAATGCCCAAACTGACAAAGGAGCGAAGCTTCTGGTTTGGGCAGGAATCTCTGACAATCTGCTGTCCCAACTCAAGGCCATTTATTTTCATGGCAAGTGCCTCTCTGCAGGACGGGATTGGGGTGCCTTAGCCCTCCCTTCCTCCATCAACTTCCAGCCTGGTAAGGGTCTGTGCCAAGCTTGTCCTGCTATTACATGTATTTTGTCCTTATATGAGGTGAAAAACAAAACCAGAGAAAGGTAAATTAAAAAAAGACTCTAATTCTCAAGATCTGAAATCACTACTCTTCTTTACATATTATCTGCTGCAACGGTACACCCTTGGCAGAGAAATCACCCAGAAATTCATGAGCTGTGTCTCTGTTTTCATGTCAATTCTCAGAACTGGTATGAAGAAGAGAAGAGGTCAGAAACCAAAATACATGGAAGTGTGAAATGTTTTCAGTGTTTAGAAAAACACAAATATACTTTCATTTACTAATCTTTACCAGGCAGGCAGAAGTGATTTACTTAAATGATGACCTTGGGAGGACTGAAAGGACAAACCGAAACACAATTCATCAGGGGGCATTTTCCTGCAGAAACAGGGACACATTTTCCACACAGAAACAGGGAAGCTCGGCTTTCTGGAGCCCTACCCAGGAACCAAGTCTTGTCCTCACCGGGCCCCCATCTTCCTCCATCTGCCCTTGCTCCTGCGGCAGATGTGTGCAGAGCCCCTGCAAGATGCCACCCTGTGTCCACCTCAGTGACACAGCAGGGAGGCAGGGGCAGGCTGAAGGCCTTTGTGGGGTGATATGTGAGTTGAGGCCTGCAGGATGGGGAGTTGGCCAGCCATGTGAAGAGCACCAGGTCGGGGGAAGGTGAAGGTGGTGGTGGTGATGGGGGAGGTCCCAGGTAGGAGGACTGGAGAGTGTTTGAAGGAACATACTCTGATTCTCCTTCTCTCTCTGTCTCTCTTTTTTTTCCTCTCTCCCTCCCTTCCTCTCACACGCACGCTCACTTGCACACATGCACCCTTGCGGCTCCCTTACCTGGAGACCCACTAATTCCAAGACCCACCTGCTGCACGGGTGGGTGGGTGGGAAGCCTCCCAGACAGGAGGATAGATAAGGTGGGACCAGAGGCACCAGGAGAGGGACATGGGAGATGAGGAAGAAAGGGAGGCCCAGGGACTGCCACTCACACAGCTGCTGAGAGCGGCCCCGTCTGCAAAGCTCTCCCCGAGTGCCTGCTGAGTGCCAGCCTTGGAAGTGTGCATGCCATCCTTGTCTCCCTCACTCCTCACCTCTGAGCTGCCATGTGCTGTGGCTTCTACATCCTTATCGACATCCCTCGACTCCCCCACGACTTTGCTCCATCCCCTGGCCACTGTCTTGGAGCAAGCTACCATCATCTTTCTCCAGGACAACTGTAACACAAATATTTAGAGGACACAGGCATCAGCAGGACTTGCTATTGTGGGGAATCCTGCTGCGCCCGCACATTATCAGTCCAGGCAGCCAGTTTTTTGCATAAAAGCCGAACTTGCCCATTTTGGAGCCAGATAGAGCAAGAGATCCAGACCCTCTTCAAGCTAAGCCCTCTGATCTGCCTTCTCGAGGCCCATTCCCTTCCTGACGCGGAGCTTGGCCGTTATCGCCTGCGTCCTTCCTGAGCTGGGGCACTCACACCAGCCATTCCTGGCCACCACTGTGAACACTCGCAGAAGGTCACAATGAATTCAGGCAGGACATTTTGCCTTTCCCTCCATCGCTGGCCATCTGCCCGTAAACTCCTGGGTGTCCTGCATCTGGTAGGCTCTGACAAATCACCAGTGTCAGGCCGGGACAGTCTGTCTGGACCCACAGTTCTGAGCCCTCCAGACTCTGACCCCAGTTTAGGAACTTTGAAGGCTCTGAGAACTCAATGAGCCAACAGTAAGTGTTCTGACAGCTGAGGAGCTTCCGATGTTCCAGTGAACATCCCCCCCTTCCGTGGGGACAGCCTGTGTACACCACTCATCTGTGTTTTCTAAGGGACAGCAAAGGTGGAGGGTGCTGCATGTGGGCTGCCCTCATTGGGCCTTTTCCCAGCAGCTGGTGATATCATTCCCATCTGGCCTGTAGCAGGCAAGAGAGGCTCATGTTTTCCCCACGGAAGGTCAAAAATGGACCTATAACCATCAGCTCCCACTGTTAGACTCTATCAACCGATCTACAAACAGGAAGAAGTGCCTGGAACATCTTTAGGGGTGCTTTTCAATCCAAGAACAGGATTTTTTTGATGTGAAATTCATGTGGTCATGATTTTACTCTCTTTCAAAAAGGATTTGAGGGAATCTGCTGTAGCCCCAAGGTGGGTTAGTCAATGACCATTAGGAAAATCAGAATCAAGAACAAATAAGACCACACTTGAAAACAGTGTGGGCTAATATGCGGCTCTATGGAGACTCCAAACTTGCTCTGGATTTCCTGGTATCCAGGACAACCAGGAAAATACTACCCAGGCTAAAGGGAAAGTAAAACTAAGTGGTCTCGTGATGGAATGGCAGTGTGTGAATTATGAATAAAATAGAGCTGTCCAGGGATGGCTTTCTCATCTACAATCTATGAACAACAACCATCTGCCTCCACCTCTCTTCAACCGATTCGTTATCTCATCGTTATGAATTTCTTGGAGAGAGGTCACATAAAATTATGTTATTCTTTTATGGAAATGTTTAATGTTCGCATATGTTCACAGCTGTGAAGCAGTCAGGCAGTGGATTGACCCCTAATGATGGTTATTTATGAGGGAGGCCAGATGAAGGGGGGCCCCACCCCAACTTCATCTTGTCACTGGGCCCAGGATGAGTCCTGAGAGGCTACTGACCTGGGAAACAGTCTTTAGGAAGCCTTTTTTTGTAGCCTTTCACCTGGATGAAAATGTTGGCAGTGATGCCCCTCCTAGAATCAAACCAGGTCTCTATGTTGCAAAAGCATGTGGAACTTTTGCTGTGGAAATTTCCATCTGAAGCCAACAGATTTCTCCAATTGCCTCCTGCAGGCAGATGCCTTTGAAAAACAGATCAATAATACGGTTTTCCTTTCAGTAATTTAATCCCACGGTCTGCTTTGTTTCTCATGCTTTCCTGTTTTTCATGCCCACAGGACTATGCCCGGGCCACTCATCACAGGAGGGCATGTCTGGAAAAGCTAGTATTCACTGGGTTTCTGTTCCAGAATTAAAAACTTGGGAGATTCACCTGTTGTGAAAAAAATCAGAGAAACACTAAGCCAGCAGCTTTAGAAAGCTGTTGCTGGTTCCATAGAGTCCAGGGCTAAGTATGGAAATGGAGAAAGTCTGGCTCAGCAGCAGATATGCAAGGGCATGTTTCAGGTCTTGTGTGTGTGCCCTAGCATTCACGGTGTAGCCAGCCCTGTCCTCAGATGAGCACAGAGGAGTGGCAGCGAGGACTGTGTGGACCACAGTGCACACGACCAACAGACATAGAAGTTTCAGCCTTTTCTTCCCACATTCTGGCAAATAACCAGATAGCTTTAAAATGTCAAAGCCATTGTGTTCAGGACTGATGGTTAATGAGGCCAAACTGAAGGGAAAAAATTGCACTAACTTCCACTGCAGACTTTGGGAGTGATGAAACCTGACAGTTTCTTGACGCTGAGCTGATTTTAAGCCCCGTGGATGGGCATGGGGCCTAGAGCAGTAATCTCAACCTTCCCCCAAAAGCTAAAATGCAGATCCTTGGGCTCCTGGACTCCTGCCCCGGATGCAGATTCAGAAGGTCATCCTGATGCCGGGCTTTAAGACCCTATACTTGGTGAACAGTTGGTAATAAGGAAAGCATGTGGGCTTAGGAGGAACCTGCCCATAGACAACTTACTTGTTTCCAGGCGCTTCAGGCCCCTTGCCTGTAAGATAGGACTACTTGGGGCACCTAGGTGGCTCAGATCATGATCCTGGGGGTCCAGGGATCGAGTCCTGCACCAGGCTCCCTGCAGGAAGCCTGCTTCTGCCTCTGCCTCTCTCTGTGTCTCTCATGAATAAATAAATAAAATCTTTAAAAACAAACAAACAAACAAAGAAACAAACACAGAGCTACTAACATCTGACTTGCAGGGCTGCAAGGATTGGGAATGATGTATGGGCTGCCCTGGGCAGCAGCCAGCCTGGCCCCAAGCCTGTAGGTCGATAGTGGTACCTGCCCAGCTCCACTGGGGATGGTGGGACTTTGTGAAGGTTCGAGTGGCCCCTGCCCAAGTTTCTTGGGCATTTGCTCACATTTGCCAGCTTGCCCCATGCCTGGGGTCCCTCCCCGACCTGGAGTTGAGTGGCCAGGCTGAACCCTCGGAAGAGGAATCACAGTGGAGACTCCTTCCCAAGGGCAGGCAGTGCCTCGGCTGGGAAAGCTCTGCCCTCTCCTCCTCCTGGTGCACCCTGGCACCCTGGACTCCACTGGATCTGCTGCTTTCCAAGACAGCCTTGCTTCCTCCCCTCATTCTGTCCCCGGGACAATGTGGGGGGAAGAAAGTCTGGGTGTTGCTGTTACCTCCATTTCACAGATGAAAAACCTGCAGCCTCTTGTCTCAATTCCTGGCCCATTCCAAGCCATTCTCAATGCTGTCCTCACTATGATTTTTTTTTTTTAAATCTGAAGTATAAATATAGATCCGTGGTCTATATTATCTGCTTAAAATTCCCTTCTTGGCTTCCAGCTGCTTAGAGCAATGTTCAGGAAACTTCTTCTGCAAAGCACCACAAGGTAAATATTGTGGGCTTTGTAGGCTGAGAGACAAAATTACGGTGTAGGCACATATGTAACGAGAGAGAGCAAATGTCCTCAAGTTTGTTTTATCAGTGAAATTATGAGTAGGTTGTTTTTGTAATCTAATTTTACTAAGGAGAAGAATGGGTTTCTTTTTTGGTGCAGGTGAGATTTCACTTAGTGGGGGTTCAATTAGTGCTCCTTCTACTCCAGTCAATTTATGATCACCTATAAAATGATGACAGGTTTTAGGACTATCTGCAAAAGCCATTTTTAACTCGGCTTATGTCCTTAACTATAATGAAATAAACACAGGCAATGAAGTGGCCATTGTTTGGGACACCTGCTTAAGGGATCAAGTTTCAGCCCCTTAACCTACAACCATGGCTGCAGGGAGCTGACCCCATGTCTTTCCCAGATGAGTCCTGAAAGACGGTCAGCACCATCTAGTTTGTGCTTCTTTAACAGGCTTCACTCTCTTGCCCCTGAGCCTCTTCTTCCACTCCATTTCCAACCTGGGAATTCCTGTCTCTGTTAGGCTACACTCTTTTTCAGGACTACTTATCCGTGGACACCTACCCTAAGCCCCTTCCCTCCCCTAGATCCCAGGGTGGACCTGGAGAACTTAGCACATGCTATTGTAGTTGGGGGTTTACAATCTGTAACTCCTTCACTCTCCTTGGGATGCTCTCAAACGGGGAAGCTACTCCACGCCCACTGTACGCATTGCACGTGCTTCAAAAATAGGGAGGGGCTCCATGGACCTTGTCTCAGGTCTTCTGACTATGAGGCTGTGTTTCCTGCACTATCTCCACCCTGGGCCACCCAGCTGCCTTGAGGGCACCATGTTCTTACAGCTTACCCCGCCCCTGGCCTCAGCTGACTGATCCAGAGTGAGCACTGGGTTCAAGCCAGGCTTATAGACCTTTCCCTGAGAACTTTCAAGCTGGGACTGAGAAATGGCACAGGGATAGGAAGTAAAACTCTGGAAGGCTGGCAGCCATGATCTTCATCTTGAGGGGAGACACAACCATGACAGAGGAGGAAGAGGATGTGCATAGAGAAGCAGGCAGGAGTTCTGGACAGAGAGAGCCTTGCAACATTCTCCTGAAGCTCAGCTACATCCTGCTCTGCTAATCATCTGCCTATTGGCTCTTCCTTGGAAACCACAAAACAGACACCCATTTATACCTGAGCTAGTTTGTTTCCTGTCAGTGATAATCCAAAGACTCCTTCTTATCCTGATCTTGGCATTCTCCCCACTATGCCACTGGTTCCCAAATGTTTTTAAGCATAGGAAGCCCTGGTTCAAATAAAATCTTACTGAGGAGCCCAAGATGTGAACTATGTGAAATGTAGAACAGATGGTGTGGTCTGTACTGCTTGGTGCCAAAGTTCCACTCTGACAACTCCTGACTTTGCAATCAATGCTGAGACACCTATCCTTTTAGCCTCATTTTTTCCTCTTTGTAAACAAAACAAAACAAAAGAAACAAAACAAAACAGAATTAGAGGTATCCAACTCTTCAGGTTGCTATAGGACTTAAATAAGTTAATATATGTAAATTGTTCAACCCAGGGATATAACAATCGGTCAATAATTATTAGCTCAGAAGTAAGGGATGGAGGAACCCAGGGCAACTGCCACCTTCACTGCCCTCCTCATTCTTCCCTCAATAATGTCTTTGGTACACGTATAATGTTCAAATTATCTGAAATGATTTGTTTAAATAAATTATCTTAAATGATTAGTTTAACATATCTTCCTGGTTAGACTGAAAGTCTCATAAAAGCAAGATGCATATTTAACTTGATCATTGCTTTTCCCAGGTCTGCTGAGCACAGTACTAGCACAGAGAAGGTGCCGATAACTACTGTTGACTAAGTGATAATAGTTATATGTATCATCTTGTTAAAAAATAGGCACCACTCATGTTCCCAGATCTGATGTCTTCTGCAAAAGTCCTAAGAAGAGAAGGCTCAATGCATAGGGCAGCCTACTCAGAACTAAAGTTAATTCTTTTGGTCAGTTATGTTACTTAGAGGTTCCCAGGTTTTCCCCTTTTTCAAAATTAATTCATGTAATGAAAACACAACATGACAAAACTTATGAGATGCATTTAAAGCAATAAGAAAAGAAAAAGGTACAGCCTAAAAACACTATCTCAGGAAAAATGACAACAAATGAATTTAATTCCCAATTCAAAAAGATAGAGAAAACTCCAACAAAGTCAAACAAAATAAGTCACAAAAAAAAGAAGTAATAAAGATAAGATCAGAAATTAGTGATAAAGAACAGGAGGGTGATTGACCCATGTAGTTTGAGAAACTGACAAAAACGACAAACCACTAACTCAGTCATTGAAGAGTGAGGAAATTCAAATATAAAATGAAGAAATTAAATGGGAAGGTAACTATTAAAAAAGTAGAAATTTTAAAAATTCATGAGATTACTTTGTAAGTCAATTAAAATGCAAATAAATCTAAAAAATGATAGTGAAATAGATAGTGTAATTTCATTACATGAATTAATTTTAAATAAAATGACCTCATTGGAGATAGAAAGCTTCAACAGAGCAATTTTTTTTTACAGAGGAATAGAGAAGATTGTCAAGATATTCCCTGCCATCCAAAAAAAGCAAGCCTAAAGAGTTTCATTGGAGGTACAAAACTTCAAAGACTAGATACTAGTTTTAGTGTGTGTAAATTCCTTCAAGCATAGGAAATAAAGGTAAACTTCCAAATTATTTTTATGAAGCAAATATAACATTGTACTTAAACAAATATCACTTACAAATACTGGTGCAAAAAGTCCTAAAATAAATGTTAGCAAACAGAATCAACATGTTGAAAAAATAGTTCAATAGGACCAAAGGGGATTTACTCCAGGAATGCAAGGTTGGTTCAATGTTATAATATAATACACCTTTAATAAAATCCAGCATTTATTTCTATTTAAAAAAAAAAACTCATGAAAATAGAAACTGATGAATACGTCTTTATCAGGATAAAATATATAAAACTTAGTCCAAAGCCAGAATCTACTATATGAAGAATCACTAGAGGCATTTCCACTAAGATCAGAACAAGACAAGGATGCCTATTATCTCCACTATTACTTGTTTTGTACTAGAGGTACAAACCAATGCAATTAGACAAGAGAAATCAATTAGAAGCGTTAAGAATTGAAGCATAAAACAGAAAGTAAAACTAACTGCAGATGATGTAACAGTACACCTGAAAAACCTGAAAGAACCAATGCTCAAATTAACTCAAACAAGAAAAGAGATAAGCAAGCTAGCAGAATATAAAATAACAGAGATAAACCAATAGTTTGCATACACATATACACAAGCAGTTAAAAGATATAATACCAGATAAAACTCCGTTTATAATAGCATTAAAGAAGAGGAAAGCTTAGAAATCAGCCTAATAAGAAATGTGCAGAACTTATACAAGGAACACTTTAAAATGTGCCTGAATGATACACAAGTAGACATGAACAAATATAAAGACTACCCCTTGTTCTTGGGTAGAATAACTCCATATCATAAAGATGTCAGTACTCTTGAAGTTGTTATAAATAACACAATGCTCCAAAAAAAATTCTACCAAACTTCTTATAGAGCTAGACAAGTTGATTACTAAAATTCACATATAAAAATAAATATACAGGGATGCCTGGGTGGCTCAGTGGTTTAGCGCCTGCCTTTGGCCCAGAGCCTGATCCTGGAGTCCTGGGATCCAGTCCCACATCAGGCTCCCTGCATGGAGCCTGCTTCTCCCTCTGCCTGCATCTCTGCCTCTCTCGCTCTGTGTCTCTCATGAAAAAATAAATAAAATCTTTTTTAAAAAAGGAAAAATAAAGAAAAATAAATATACAAAAATGTCTAGAAAGCCTGATACTCGAGGGAAATAAAAAACCATGCACCGTGCAGGGAGTTGAGTCCTACCAGCTATTAACCCATACTATGAAATCTCTATAATTGAGATAATGAGGCACTGGAATTTGAGTAAACAGAGAGACAAATAGAAGAGAATAGAAAGCTAGGAATATACTCAAGTATATATAGAAGGGTAGTACATGATGAAGGTGTTCTCTCAAGTCATTGGAGCACAGATGGGCTCTTTAATAAAATAATGCTAGGCAACTGGATAGCCATTTGAAAAACAGATAACATTGGATCCTTACCTCACACCTTCCATACAGACAAACTTCAAATTTAAAAAGAAACAAACATATAAATACTAAAGAACACACACAAGAATTCCTCCATAAACTGTGTGTACAAAAGGAGTACAATAAAAGATTGATAAAATGCAGTAGGCAAAATTTTAAAAATATTTGCGTGGTAAAAACATAATTGATAATTCATCTAACAACATAGGTGTATAAGTGGATTACTGTACTCTTTATCCAAAGAGTGTTGGCTTAGATTGACTGTGAAAGTGGTGTCATCTTACCACATAAGCCTCTGATAAAGTTTCATTTAAAAACAGCATGGTGGAGGGAGAGAAAGTGACCCAGGAGAGAATTTTCTCCATATTAGTATTGGCTCCAGCTTTACCTTCTTCAGTTTCTTGTGAGCCCCACTGTGGTTCCCCTGAGCCAGGTCGGTCCCACCCAACAGCCGGTACGTCTCTGCCACCTTGGGACTGAGGTCACCAAATACTGCCACTTTGGCTTCCAGGGACTCTCTCAGGATTGAGGTTGCTTTCTGTGAAAGGAACAAAAGCTAAAGTTTGGTAAGAAAGGTCAAAGGCTGATAAAGATCAATGCCTCTTAATAAAATGGTGTAACTGGAGGCTGCTGAGTGGCTCAGTTGGTTAAGCAACTAACTTTTGGATTCAGCTCATTAGCTGGATTCAGTTTATGAGCCCCGAGTCAGGCTCCACACTCAATGGGAGTCTGCTTGGATGTTCTCTCCCTCTGCCCCTTCCCTCACTCATGTACTCTCTCTTTCTCAAATAAATCTTTAAAAAAAGAAAAAGAAAATGATGTAACTGATGTGTATTTTCCCTTTTCAGGGGTAGCGTCTCATGAGCTAGGCCCACTTTCCTCTTTAAACAGGACACAGGAAACAGCATGGATGGGGACAGAGAGGTATTAACTCTGGAGAGAGAATGCATGAACGACACTTGGAGAACAAAGCCACTTCAGATACTACAGGAATTCACTTCAGCTGAGTATTAGGAGAAGATGCTAACATCTATTGTGTCCTCTATGTGCCAAGAACTGTGCTGGACAGTTTACCTGTGAGGGCTTTTAATTCTGTCTCCTCTAGTTAAGTACGATTTTAATCCTCATTGAACAGAGGAGGAAACTGAGGCACAGAGTGGTCAAGAAACTTACTCAGGATCAGACAGCTCCGCAGGGGCAGACCCAGGATCTGAATCTGGCTGGTAATTTTAATTCTTTTCAGTGATGTTCTTACATAAGCAGAAGTCAGAGTTTCCTGGCAATTTAGGTCCTTACAAAACATCCAGAACATATTCCAGGGTTTTCTATTTCTCATAAGAAATAGTTTAGGAAACCAAAAGCAAACATTCTAACATGGAGAAAAATTAAATACGTTTGATATTTTGTTTGGTTTATCAGATTTACTTAAACTAACGTGGAATAAAAAACATGAGTTGGTCAGAAACCAGTATCTTCTGACATTAAGCTCTTTAGTCAGACACGAAGATGTACAAAGGGAAAGCCCTGCCTGTCCATCCCTAACATTTCTCCTGAATTTCTCCCATGCTCTTGTATAGGAAAGCCTGACTATGGCTACAGAATACAAATGCTGACTTTGAGAGCCAAATAAGCCTGGAACCAGTTAAAGGGCTTTCCCCACCGAATAGCCCTGAAGACATCCTGATAAGCGCTCCAGAGACAGAAGGAGCTGGCAAAGCTTTACACGTTTTATTGGCAATGATATGAGTTAAGTGCCAGGGATGGGGTGAGGGGTGTGGAGCAGTGAAGGCATTGATGATGCAGAAACAATTTCTTGGTAGAAAGATGAAATCACATAGGAGCAGAGAAACTGTAAACTGTGAAGTGTGTGACCTACCTCGGTGCATGGGGAACTTGCCTGATGCTAAAGCCTATCATGTCCTTTGTACTGCGATCCATTCCCAGCATCTCTGAGCAAGGATTTGGGATGGCGCAGGTGCTAGACTTGGCAACTTGTCCATGCAAATTGACTGTCAGGTTTTGAGGAGCCAATGATAGAAAGAAGAGCCAGATTCTTTTTCTAAATGAAGCTTTCAATGCCATTTATAGCCTGATTGGGGAAACTAGAGAGAGACGTGCATGAACTTGAACGGCAGGTGGAGAGGGCCATGGAAGAGAGATGCCACATGGGTGGACTGACTGTGTCAGTCTGTTAAAGTTAGAACAGCTTTATGGAGAGGGATGAAGGAAAAATAGGACCTGGGTGGGCTGAGGAGAAGGCATGGGAAACTGGGAGCCCAGGTGTGAGGTAGGAGAAGGACAGGGTCAGCCCTGAGGGTTCATCTGACTCTAACCCAGAGAGTAGGAAGGGAAACAAGGCATGAGTCACAGGATGGGCTGGTGGTGGTGGAGAGCTTTCATGCCAGGCTCAGGAGTTTTGATTTTCTTACGGGGAGTAAGAAGCTGGAGAAAGTTCTTGAGCAGGAAAGTAGCAAAACTAGAAGATAAACTCACACAAATGGCAGAGTGACATTTTACTTTAAAAGGCATTTTCCTTCCCAAAGATCACCTTCCTGTTAGCACAGGATTCTGCTCATGTATGGGTTGTGACCACATCCGGGGTAGTCTGAGCACAGGGCCGTGCTCATGCCTGGGACTGTCATCGGGCCCAGCCTTGTTGGTCAACTCTGGCTAGAATCCAGAAAGAGGGCTGCGACCAGGGTGAGCACCGTGCAAAGCTACCACATTCGGTTGGATGGGTTGTGTCATGCACAGGGGCAGGAAAATGAGGACAGCTGAAATCCAGCCTGTGTGCCGCTCTCCAAGCAATGTGCTCTGGCACAAGCTGCATCGACCTGAAGAAGACACAGCTTTTTCTATTCTTACCAGGGCACCAGAAGGGCTGGCAGGGGATTGAACAAAAAAAGCCAGTTTGCTATTTTAGCAAAAGGTTGAGGGGAACGAGGTACATCTTCAGTTCAGTACCACTGATGTGGGTGACTAGGGCAAGGGCAGTGAAGTGTGGCATCAGTGACAGACACCAGGGCAGGATACCAGACAAGAACAGGGGGGAGGGCAGATGCCCTGTGGTAGCCAGAGCAGTCAGGTGACCCACAGCCAAGCACCCACCCACCCATCTGCTCATCTGGCTAACCATCATGAGCAAGAGGATTCCTGCTCTCACAGAATTCAGTCTAATCACGGGAAAGATAGTACATATCCACACAAAACTTACTATTCTCATTATATTGTTTATTATTCCTATACCATGCTTACCATATTGTTTTTAAATTTATTTATTTGAGAAAGGGCGAGAGCCTGAGTGGGAGAGAGAGGGAGAGGGAGAGCATCCCAAGCAGAGCCCAATAAGGGGCTTGATCTCACAACCCCAAGATCATCACCTGACCCGAAACCAAGAGGTGGATGCTCAACCAACTGTGCCACCCAGGCACCCCTTATCACATTATTATGTCAAAAGGATTCTATGATGAACAACAATGGGAAAAATCTAATGAAGAGTGGGGAAAGGAATCAGGCAAACTGATGAGTCCTCAAAGATGGATCTGCATTAGCTAAATCAGTGAGGATTAGAAAAGCCAATGTGGCCAGAACAGATTAGGGGAGGGGGGAAAATAAGACTGGAAATGTCAGCAGAATCCAGATCATGTGGCAGGTATTGTGAGACATACAGGATTCTGATTTATTTTAAGGGCATTGAGAAGCCACTGGAGTATTTTGCAAACAGGGGTTCATGGATCAGATCTGCATTTTGAAAAGATCACCATCACTTCCTTATTCATAATGGATGAGAAAAAGGCAAGAGTGAAAAAAGCAGCTGGGGGACCAGAGTCTGAGTGGTCCAAACAGGAGGTGATGATTGGCAGAGGTGGATCTGGCAACCAGGACATTTTAGAGGTTAAAATGACTGATGAGCTGGAAGGGGGAAGGCATGATATGGGCACACTCCCCCTCTTCCCCTCCAGGCTTCTGACCTGAGTACTCTCCAGAGAACTTCTACAGATATTCTAGAATGTGAGGTCCTTGGAAGGCCCCTTTCTACTTAGTTGAGTGATCCAGAAAATCATATAAGCTCCATTTGTTATGGTTACTGTCGTCCTACTTTGGCCTGAGGAACATGGATGCATCTAGATTAAATACCTATTTTCCAAGGGGTAGTGGAAGGGGAGGCGGCGGGGGCATGAGGTGACTGGGTGACGGGCACTGAGGGGGGCACTTGATGGGATGAGCACTGGGTGTTATACTACTATATGTTAGCAAATCAAACTCCAATAAAAGAATATACAAAAAAACCCCCCAAATAAACCCACGTTCCGTAAGCTCATATCAATTGAGAGAACGGTGCGGGGAGTTAAGGGCTAGAACAGAGCTGTGGGGGGAGGTCTACAGAACAGCAGAAGAAATAAAGGTTTTTTATCTCAAGGATTTGCCTTGATAGGTTAAAGTTGAAAACAGATATACCTATATAAATCAAGCCACAGCAAGTGGCTTTCTGGTAGCTGGTTTTGCATGGAATAAGTTTCCAAGGGTTTAATTAAGTGAAAATAAACTCTGGGTCATCTTCCATTTTGACATAAAGCATATAAAGCATACAAGCCATAAAAAAGCATGCTTGTATGGTTCAATGGACCACGAGCTGTAACTTCTGTGCTGCATAGTTCTCACTAGATATGTAAATTCCATCTATAACCCAAAATGAGAGAGGAATCAGGCATATTATCTACCACCCCCTATCCCAGACATAACTGCAGGCTATGATAATCAGGGTCTGCCCATTGGGTTTTCAAGGTTTCTAGTCCTTTAAGATCCTTTGTGGGGGGGGTGAGGTGCATGGCATTCTATTCTCATGAATAGTTTGCATTTCCCCAGACTGAGTACCTGGGAGCTGCTGAGAGAGGCCACCTGGCTTTATTTATCCCTGTCCCAATGGGAGCTTAGCACATGCCTTGGACATGTAGGCTTAATAGCTGCTTGCAGAGTAGAAAGAGTAGCCCTTTTTTTTTTTGTTGTTGTTGTTTTGTTTTTTTTAAAGAATTATTTATTTATTCAGAGAGAGAGAGGCAGAGACAGGCAGAGGGAGAAGCAGGCTCCATGCAGGGAGTCTGATGTGGGACTCGATCCCGGGTCTCCAGGATCACGCCCCGGGCTGCAGGCTGCGCTAAACCGCTGCACTACCGGGGCTGCCCAAGAGTAGCCCTTTGTATAACAACTCATGTAAATTAACTAGTCAACTCTGATCCAAACTCACTTACCTCTTTTTGTCCTATGACTTGTAGAAAATGGCAATAATCATCTTGAATTGAAAGAAATTTGGCTTTTCCCATTCCTTCAGCATCCTTAAGATTCGCCATGCTCTCTTGAAAATACTGCTCGGCCACATCTGAAGAAAAGTACCATAACAATATTTGAAGATTGCTTGTAGATTTGAAATGGAAACAGGATCAATATGCTTTTAGTGGTGGCGAACTATTTGAAAATAATAAGTATTTAGACAAGAGGACCTAGTTAATCTACCTGTTTCTCAGCAAAGATTTAGGTCTCAGAAGGATACAGCAATTTACTTCCCTTGGTTTTCATACATTTTAGCTCTCCAGCAATATGGTAAGCAAAGCTAATGCAAACGGGGAAAATAGTCCCCAGACCTGAACACATTGGTATAGTTTTCCGGTTGATTAACCATTAATTCTTCCTTTAACTCTGGTTGCTGTTCACTGAGGGGAGGGCTCCAAGGGTCCACTTTAATGGACTCTGTTATCTTAGAACCTAGTTTTACAACATTAAAATTTGGGAAAATATGGTTGATATGCCATTGAAGGAAGAAACTCAATCATTCCAAACATATAAACATACTGATTATAATACAATGAAAGTATTTTTAAATATATGCCAATCTTGAAAGCAAGAAAAGGAAAACCTCAGGTATAGAAAATGAAGCAACTGGAAGCCAGAGCAGTGAGTGGAGGCTGAAGCAGAATGGTCCATGAGGGTATGAGAAAAAAAGGTATATTCTATAAGAGTAAGGACTGGAGATGAGGCCTGAGGACTCTGTGTGGTAGGAAGATGGAACAGAGCTCCCTACAAAAAGGCAGCGCGGTAGGCAGAATTCTAGGATGACACCATATGCCCCTCATCTTTGTCTAATTCCTCCCCTGTGATGGTGAGTGAAACATGCTAATATGATGAAATATTACTCCTGTGATGAGGTTATGTGAGAAAAATAGCATCTGAAGCTGGCACACCACACAGGGGGCAGGTGCATGTGTGAGGTCTCCATCTGCATCACCTACTTGGTTTGGAAATTCTGAACCAAGAAATTAACTAGGAATGAGTCTGAAACTGGAGAAATCATAGGGTACCAGCATAGAGGCTAGCAAATTTATTCTGTGAAGGATCAGATGTATATATTTTAGGCTTTGGGGGCCACCTGGGCTCTGTCTCAGGTATTCAACTCTGCTCTTGAGGCATAAAAGCTTCCATAAATGTATGGTAACACATAAATGAATGGTCATGGCAGTGTGCCAAGAAAACTTTATTACTAATACAAGTGGCAAGTGGGGCCAGCCACCCCTGCTCTAGCAGAGGAAAATGCGGTATCTTTCTATCTTGGGAGCAAACATGGGATTCCCCCTGAAGCACCTGCTGTGGACCACCTTACTGCGACACATGACAAGCATACAACTACTGCCAGAGAAGATTATGACCCACGTATACAGTGGTCTACTCGACATTTCCTCTTGAAAATCTCACGTGTATCGTGTAGTGCAAATAGATATGGGCAAAAAGATAAAACGTAATCTTCTGCTTCTTTACATTCTTCTACATGTGCTTATTTCCCCCTTATCATCTCTAATGTTGTATTTGTGCTTCCTCACTATTTTGATTAGACCAGCTAATGTTTTATCTAAATTCATGTTTTTTCCAAAGTATCACCCCTTGAATTCATCTTTCTCATATGGTGATGTGAGTGCCAGGTGCTTCCAGAGCGGCCTGCATGAATACAGCACTCCAGAACTCACGGAGGAGCAGGAATTGGGTCAGCCTGTGCAGCGAGAGTGAGTGTTCCCAGGGCTGCACTTTGAGGTTGCCCAGGTTTGGGCTCTGCCTCTGCCACCTGCTAGCTGTGTGCCCCCACATCACTGACCTTAATGCCCTTGTCTGAAAAGGGGGAAACTAGTACCTTCTTTATAGGGTTGTTGACAGGAGTAAATGGGTTCATGCATATAAACAACTGAGGACATGCCTAACACCTAGTCCATGCTCAGTAAATGGTAATCATTTAAATTCAGGGACAGCTTTGAGGATCGTGGTCATGGACCTCTCTTGCTCATGCCAGGAAGACCAGCAGGCACACCAGAAGCAGAGTGGGACATTAAGACATTACGAGGATGAGAGCTCTATGAAGACAGAGTGGTCAAAACGCAGAGAACACGGGGCTTGTGTGTATTGCAGGCATGCCTGGAGAGTTCTGAGAACACCTAAAATTCACCCTGATCATGCTCCCTTTAGAAAGGAAACAAGTCAACATCTGCACAACATGTCTATTGAATCCAGTCCACCTAGAGAAAAGTTAGGCCTGAGAATAAGGAAGTTTCATTTCTCCGCAAGGTCTACTTTGCTTGGCACCTAGGCCATTGCTGGATGGAAGCAGGAATTCTGCTGTGAGGTGATGTCTTCTGGAGAGATCTCAGCGCCAGCTGCACTGCCCCTCCCCCACCCCCGGAGTTTGTAGGGAGACAGAAGTTGATTGAACTGGAGTTCCCTGTTCCTTTCTTTCAATGGGGCTCTGTCCACTGCAAGATCAGCAGGTGTATCTCTGAGTATTTACTCAGAAGTTTCTCTTGGTAGGAGAAAATTCTACCAAGTAGAAAATCTCTTTACTTGAGTAGACTCATGGAAGAAAGCATTGCAGATTTAATGCTCCAACTAAGTATTAATTTTGGCTACTCTGATAATCTTGTGACAGCAAATGTGAGGATGATGTGGCATTTATTCTGTCGATTTTAAAAGCATTAGAGAGATGAACATGCCAGGTCTAAAAATTAACAAGGATAATCTGGAGTGGAGGACTCTGGCTATTTTGATTTTCTGTCTAATTGGGAATTAGCCAAAGAATCTGAGCTCTTCTTCTAGAGTAAAGATCTTTCTGAGTCTTTGTTCCCCTGAGATGAGTCCATACCACCGAGACTGACAGATGTCCAGGGTGTAGGAAGGGGTTGCGGCTGGAAGAGGAGGGACTGAGTTTCAGACCCTAGGCTTTAGCAGAAGTGGTGCCCCGCTCAGATAACGGGGCAGGCAAGAGGGATGGGAAGCATTTCCCTCCCCTTCCTGAGTAAGGAGCTGGTCTCTCGGACACAGGAGGACACAGCTGTGCTTAATACCCTTCTAGCCCCTTACTTGTAATGTCCTCTCACCTCTTAGGATATCTTCCTCCCAGCAGTCATATGCTGACCAACTGTCCCCCTACAAAGCACCCCACTTAAGTTGGTCCTCTAGCCCTGAGTACCACATGCCCCCTTCCCTTAGCGTGGCTGATCTCACAGAGATGCTGTGAGAGAGGACGTGATGCGGCTCAGCCGAACTCCAGCTAGTGCCTAAATGGCCCAACCTCTAACTTGGGAAGGCCTATTCATACTTTCCAAAGAGGATGCTCGTTAGCATGCATGGATCTCTGGAAGAGGGAGTGAAAGGAAAGGAGGACGGAGGGAGGGAAGAAGGGATTAATTACTGAAATTAAGGTTGGGGGGGGGTGACTGAAGTGAACACTGTGAGGTCCTAGGCCAGGTGGGATGGCAGAGCCACTCTGCCCAGAAATCTGCTCTCTGCAGGTGCCACCTGCAAGGTCGCTCATCAGATGGAGTGAGGATGGAGGAGGGGTTCCTGATAGCTGTTGTCCCATACAAGTGGGCCACACGTCAGGCATTATGTCAGGGCCCTTGTAGATCAGCACAGCCTCGAGCTGGGGAACAGAGGAAGGTGTAGGCATCCACTGTGGGTGACTTCCCTGTCTCTAAATTTGAAACTACTTTTTCTTTACCTGGGATACAGGAAAATTGCTTTATTGCAAGACCCTGATGTATTTCCCTCACCTGTCTGACCCCCAAATTAGGTTTTTGAACTGGGAACCACATGATCAAGTCTTTTCAGGGAGAGCAAATTTATCCTGTTATTATAGCTAAGGAGTTACTCCCTGATGAGCAGTTTGTTTTTCCGGGGGTGGGCACACCATTGGACGTCCATCTCGGACAGGTGACAACAGGATTTTCCAGAGAGATGGAAGGTCAAACAGGGTGGGGAGATACCACATACCCCTGCGCCCTGAAGCCATGAAGCGCCAGAGATTTCAGTACTCTTACAATGGCCATCCCTAACTTTAAAAACATCTTCTAGAATCATCTGCAACCTGATGCCTGTGGCCTGGCAGGAGATGAGGTCATTTTCTAAAGCACAGAAGCATGACATAGCTTGTAAATCTGAGCCCTGGTAGCACAGGTGTTCCAAGGCCATGAATCTTCTCCCATTTCCACTCCAACACAATGTTTAGTTTGTCTGTGAGTTAGAGTGAGGGAGGAAGTGTAGCCTGGTGGGCAAGGGGGCTTAATGTCTCCTGGAGGCCCTGCCGACTCTGTTCTGTCTCTAGTTCATATACAGGCAAAAAAAAAAAAAAAAAATCCCAGGCTTTGTTCAAAGTGCAAGAGGATTGCAGGGTTACAATCTGACATACTGGAGGTTAGAAGGCTTTTAATTCCAAAAAAATTCAAAAAAAAAAAAAAAAAAAAAAAAACCAAACAAATTCCAGTAACCCTGGGCTCATTTTCTTGAGGCTGTGCTAAGGCAAGAGCTGAACAGTGAGGATAGCTTTCATCAAGAGGGAGGCCTGCGTGTACAACGTGACAATTATCTTTTGTTAACAGTCTTAGGAAACAGGCTGTACTCCATACTCACTGTAAAAGCATTAAGGACCATAGGGAATCTAGCCTGGTAGTAACCCAGAGGAGCTCCATCACCTAGCAAACAAACAGACTAGACCCATTTAGACATTATTGGGGGGCTGCCACAGGCTCTGCACAGGCAGCTGACGCGAGGTCACCTACTAGCCCTGGTGGGGGTGGTGGGTGAGGGTGGCCTGAGGGCATAGGAAGCCCAAGTCAGGCTCGCCCCTCACCTCAAGGCCTTCAGTGGTCCACACTGGAGACCCTTTTTGGGAAGAACACTTTCAGAGGCCCTGGACATGGCTTCTGAGTGGCAGACCTGCCTCGGCTTACTAGCCGGGCAATCCCAGGAAGTCCAAAGCCATCTCTGAGGGGCAGGTTGGCATCAGTGGTTTCTTCACCACCTACTGAAGATAGTGGGAGGCAGGGTGAGGCTTCTTCTTTGGCCTCGCCCACCACTTGCTCTCTACAGCTTCCCCTATCTCACATGGTCTTTGGGGCACAGAGTAGGCATGGATGCTGACATCTGCTTGTGGAGCTCAGAGGCAGGCCAGGCCCAGGATGGCTGGGCATTTTGTAACAAGAAATGGGCCTTGCCTAGGAGCCAAGGAAGGGTCCCTCAGAGCACACAGGGCTCAAGGGGGATGTGCAAAGGCTGAGGAGGGAAGGAGGAAGATGGTGAGGGAAAGAATGAGGAGGAAGAGAGAGAGGTGGCTGGGTGTTGCCAGCCATGGCTTACACTCATTTCCCCCAGCAGGGCTGTGCCACACACCCCACCTGGAGGCCTCTCCAGGTTGGAAGTGGGGTGGGGGAAACAGTCAGGGCAGCTGAGGAGGGCCACAGGAAGGTGAAGGACACCTGACTGTGGCTTCTCTCAGGTGGCTATGTTACCTGATAGGAGTCCATCAGGGCTGGGCATGTGTGTATATTCCAGAACCTGTCTGACTTACTGTCTCCATGGGACACACGTGGCCCAAGAAGTATCCATCACCCAGGGGACATGGAATGAGCTGGGGGTGGGGTAGGACCCAGAAGGGAGGCAGGCTGAGAAGGAAGAAGGAAGGAGGAGGAAGAATTGAGAAATGGGAGGATCGTGGAAGTATATAAAATAAGAGACATCATTAAGACACAATGTCTATTTTATGTCTGCTGTGAAAAATGTGGGGAGAGCCTAGGATAAGTGGGGGCCAGGGAGATTTATATATTTGTGCATAGGGAATTACACCTTGGGAATGCACCCCATGCTCATGAGTCTGGTTCACACAGCCAGGGATCCCACCCCCTGTCCCCAAGGCTCCAACAGAGCTCCTTCCATTCTGCTGTGTCTGGACCCGACAGAGCTCAGGCTGCAGATGGAGCCACTTCCAAACAAGGCCGCCTGTGCTCAGCAGGCTCTGCCTCTCAAAGGTTTACACTGAAATGCACTTGGCTTCTGCCCATTTCATTTTAATATCCTTTAGGAGAAGAGTTATAAACACAAGGCCAATGCCCTCAACACTTAGCAGGGTTGGGAGAGCTGTTAATACCAAGTTTGTCTATGGCTGCTCCGGGATGCAGGCCAGGCTCAGGTTAGTGACATTCCAGGCGCCTGAATTGGAAGTCCTTATGCAATCACAATCCTTCGTGACTTCTAGGGCAGTTTTGTCTGCATAAGGAATGCAGGAAAGGCACAGAGCAAAGGGATTAGCTTGAGCATAGAGCCTGAAACACGCCAGCTTCTTGACCAGAGACACTTCATTTGTCAGAGGGCAATGCCTTCAATGGGCATTTAGCAAGCAGGCTACGGAGAATCCCCAAATGAACAACTTTTCTCATTAAAGATTCTAAAAAAAAAAATCTGTACTCTGCATAGACAGGTTTAAGCATAGGGAAACTGAGCTGAGGTCCTTATGCACTTGGATTTCCTGGGCATTTGGTGAAACATGCAGATTTGCTCCCAGGGGATCTGGCTGTGATTTCTGAACTTAGTGACTAAAGTCCAGGTCATAGTTCTGCCATCCTGGGTGAAAGCCAACTAGTGTGCGCATGTGTATGTGTTTGAGGGGGTGGCCTCCTTTAAGTTGTCAAAGATAAGTTCCAAACTTAAAAGTTTAAAAGGGGCACGTGCAGCCCTTTTAATATAGCCCTCTAACTCCCCCTTGCTGTAGGCAGCAGAGGCCTAGCCTAGAGAGCCCCCAGCCATGGGTGGGCTTCTTTTGTTCCTGCTGAGGGGGCATAGGCCTGTGAGGAGGTAACAGAGGGAGGACATGAAACACCAGGCTCCCTGCAAGCCTCCCACAATGGGGATGCGCCTGCCTGCTCCCAGAGCAGCTCCTGGCTGGGTGAGGCCCTCGTTCCTGCTTCCAGAGGCACACTAATTTTATGCTTGGAACATGGGTCTTCTCAGCCTGCACCACATTCAGGCACTGTGGGTAAGAGCCAGAACAATCTTTGTATCTTAAAATGCTGGAGGAGCAGTCGATTTTCCATAGCCTTTCCTATAATTGCCATCAAGGGAACTAGGATTCTGATACATATGGTTTTCAATCTGGTTCACAGAGTGGGAAGAGTTGGGTGGGGGGATTCTCTTTGCCTGTGTTTGTTTCTGTCGTGCCCATTTTGATGGTCGGTTGAAGCCTTGGGGACAAGGGCTGTACTGCCCTTTGCACTTGCTCCAGGGCTTCATGCTGCTGCCCAGCAAGCAGCTGTTGTGATCTAGTTTCACTGCCCAGTTTCACTTAGCGCTGACTTGCCTTTAAGGCTTCAGTAAATTTTCTTCCTGATGGCACCAGGGTGATAGCCATTTCATGTGTTTTCTGATTCATAGAAGCTGAGCCTGAGAAGGGCTTGTCTAGACACCCTATGGACTCATGGGGACTGTGTCCTTTTTTGGGCAGAGCAGTGAGTAGACAATACAGTTTGACCGAAGTGGCAGGTAGGGAGAGTGGGCTGTGTTAGCTCACTTGTAAAGTGGGAGGTCATGTCCTGCCTTTAAGTTGTTGAAAGGGTTAAATGAGCACATGCATTAGAGTTCCAGCACCTGCATACAGGGCCAGCTTGACTCCTGCTACTATTGTCACCGTTAACATGATCTTACCATGATTCCTGCTACCTACATTTCTAGCAACCAGTCCACTCGGCAGAAGTGACCCCCTTTCCCTAGTCTAAAGCCAATTGCAGCTCCATGCTCCTGAGGAAAGTTTTCTTCCATCTCTACATTCCTCCTATAGTTCAAATTCTGACTGGCAAGTCAGCTTGTGGGGTTCAGGCCACCAAAGGCAGAAGGGGAGCTGAGACCCTGTCCATGCTCCTAGACTGGCCCCCACCCATCTCTCTGGGCTGCCTCTGCTCTTCTCATGTCCTTCCTCTGTCCCAAATGCCACAGACTCCTAAACAGGCCTAAAGGGAGGCAAGCAAGGAAGGAGAAGGGGCACGTGCAGCCCTTTTAATATAATATAAAGTCAAGAGCCTGGGTTCAGGGGCACCTGAGTGGCTCAGTGGTTGAGCATTTGCCTTTGGCTCAGGTCATGATCCCAGGGTCCTGGGATTGAGTCCCGCATCAGGTTCCCCACAGGTATCCTAATTCTCCTTCTCCCTCTGCCTATGTCCCTGCCTCTCTCTCTGTGCCTCTCATGAATAAATAAATAAATAAATAAAATCTTTTAAAAAAAAGTCTAGGTTCAAGCCTGCTACTCCCTGGCTATGCACCCTTGGGGAAATTACATAATATCTCTGTGCCTCAGTTTCTCCACCAGAAACTGGAAGTACTTACACCAATCTCAGGGAAATACTATGGGGATTAATTGATTTAACAGATGTAACTGGTTAGAACCATACCAGAATACACCAGGAAAGCATTAGTTGTTACTATTACTATTCCTGTGTGAGGTCACTGAATTCTCAAAGATCTTGTTATTACTGTCATTCTCAGTTATAATACACTATATTTAGACTAAAAAATGTAAAAAAAAAAATATGGATTATCTGCTTCTGTGAATCATGCAAAGCAGAGTGGCCTAACTTTGCAGCTAGAGGGAAAAAACATTTCAGGACACAAGTTCTACTGGACCTGACCCAATCCATCCATTTATTAACTAGCTGAGATGCTGGCAAGCTGGAATCCTTCCAGGCATAGAGGGTCTTTGGGCCTTGGTCTCCTCTAGCTGTTTGGTATTCTCTTTCTTAGACTTCACCCAAGTGAAGTCACCCCATCCCCACTCCACCAGTTTAAATGCTCAGAACTCTCCAGTTGTCTTGAACCCACGAGCCCCAGAGGATGGCAGGAAGGATCTGACAAGCACATTACACACCTGCTGTCCAGGTCAGACATTACACATCTGACCCTCATGCTTCTTTTGCCACACTCAGAGCCAGAAACATATTTGAGTTAGTTCCCATCAATTATACATAAAAATCTAGATTTTTGCCTTCTCTTGAAAGAAGTGACAGTGATAGGCTAGAGCCCAGAGATCACTGCTCACTTAATAGGGCATGGCCTCTCCAGTTTGCTACAGTCCTCAGTGCTCTGTATTGTCTCTCTTATGTTACAACCAACAATAGCTGCCATTTCCAATTGCACTTGCTGCTCCTACTGTACTGTCAAGACTATCTGTGTCACACTGCTTCTGTGGTTCCGAGAGACACGTAGATTTGTGACTTCTGCTAGTCAGATTTCCGTCAGACATGTGTTGGCATCTTAACTGTCTTAATTATTGGCAATGGAAGGTTCTTCCCTATTAATTCCTTATTAAAGTAATTTTCAGTACCAATAACCTGGTCAAAAAGACCTGCCGGCTCTTGGAAGGTTCTGAAGTCGATTGTCATATATGGAGTATTTCAGAGAGAGAGAATCTGAAAGTTTGCCTGCCTTCTCTCTCTATTCCTAGATAGGCTGCTCTGAAAAGGTCCTCAAAGCTCCAGGAGACCAGAATGAGGAGTCTGTAAGGCAGGATGGACAAGATGGGTAAACCTCGATATACATTTCACCAGCTCCTCCCTGGACTGGAGCCCCTGCCTGGCCCTGGGATCTGTGCAGACCAGGCTGCTCACAGAGGTGCCCCTTCATCCTTGCCTGCCCGCCAGCCTCTATATCCTAGCCCAATTCTTGCTTCCTGGACCCCAACTATTCTGGATCTCAATTTTAGGCCTGTTGGCACATTGGATCTTATTTTATTACAGTACATGATTATTTTCATCTTATTGGAATACACCCCTTGGTCTTCTTGATGATGAGTTATACTCTGTTTCTGAATATTCTGATAAAAAAAAGTCACTGGAATATGTGTTCTCCATCCACAGAGGCACACTGTATGCTCTGTGTCCAGAATGCTGGATTAAAGAACTCCCCAGGCTCACTGTTCTACCTATTTCATGGGGCTAAGAAAAACCATATGAGTCATAAATGGCAGCTTCCTCTTGGACTCCCAAAACCACGTAAGTTCACGCTGATGGAAAACTCAGTCCTGTGAAAGTCTGTGGGCTGGGATTCTGACAAGTCAGGTCTGTTGCCACAGTAGCGCCACAACAATTTTTAAAAATAGATCACCTTTGAAAGCAGAGCAGATTTCCCTGTAATCCCATCATAGATTCTCTGGGGATCTTAACAGCTCCGTTTGGATGAAGATTCACTGTATTTCAAAGTAAAAGATTAGAGAAAGGCCGAATAGGACAGAAACCAAAGGCCACTGGTGAAGCTAACACAGTGGCACAGCTATGTATGGCCATGTAAAGCCACCAAAGCTCGGCAAAGGATCGCGATGTCACAGCTCAGGCCACCTGCTCACCCCTCCTAAAGGCAGCTGGTTTACAGGCCCAGCAGCATGCCTGCAGGACAGGCAGAAAGCAGGCAGCAAGGGACGCCCACAGGTTTTGCACTCACCATGGTGCTCGGGTCTCCCAGAAGCGATGGAAGCGTGGGCGACAAAATGTGCGGAGACTGCTGCCTCCTCTTGAGAGGGGTTTTTGCTTAGCACGATGAGATGTGCCTGTCATCAAGGAAAGAAGAAACATGTCTGTGTTGGCGGCAGCAACAGGGAACTAACTGTTTTTGCAGTGATAAGCAGAAAGCCAAGGAACTTCTAGCTCGTTAGATGATTCTTAGGAACCTGGATTTTATTTTATTTTTCAAGATTATTTGAGAGAGAGAGAGAGAGAGAGAGAGAGAGAGAGAGAGAAAGGAGCAGCATACTCTCCACTGAGCTGGGAAATGATGGGCTAGATCCCAGGACCCTGGGATTATGACTTGAGTTGAAGGCAGGTGCTTAGCTGACTGAGCCACCCAGGCGCCCCAGACCTGGATTTTTTTTTTTTAATTTTATTTATTTATTCATGACAGACACAGAGAGGGGGCGGGCAGAGACACAGGCAGAGGGAGAAGCAGGCTCCATGCAGGGAGCCCAACATGGGACTCAATCCCCGGTCCCCAGGACCACACCACCACAGGTGGTGCTAAACCACTAAACCGCTGGGCCACCCCCAGACCTGGATTTTAAAAGCATTGTGAAGTAGAGAAAGAAAGGCTGAGTCCAGATGGTTTGAAGCTGTGAGCAGGGCTCTTCCGTAAGTATATCATTTAAAAGTCTACTCCTGAGTGTGGTATCAGCCGAGGGGATATGAGGAAGCTGGGAGAAAGGTTTCAGGAAGGAAGGAGATGGGTTATGGAGTGCCAGTGCTGTGCAGAGGAAGTGAGCAAGCACAGCCCCCTGCCTGCCCTCAGCTCAGAAGGGGGACTCAGTGAAGGTATTAGCAGCCTCTTCAGTGCCTGATCCAGCAAGACAATTAGCCTGCATCCTCTTCAAACTGGCCCATGGGGCTGCCTGAGCACAGAAAACAGCTCAATTCCTTGAAAATAAAGCCCAATTTAAAATTATTTAAGAGAAAAAAATAAAGCCTATGATCCCATGAATATAAAATAATGATAATCCTCTCAAAAAGAATACAAAATATGTTTCTCCAAATAAAAAGATATAAAATAAAAGAGAAAATAAATATATGTTGAGAAATATATAAGTATACAATATACAAGGAGAAGATATATACTCATTTGACTGTTGACATTTAAGTTTTTAAAAATGCTATTAGTAATAAGGTTATATTCATTCAATAAACACATAATGACCGATCACCTAGGGCAGGAGAGGCCAGGAGCAGAGTGTGGGCAGCAAGAAAAGGCCCCATGACTTTAGTGAAAACGCACTAATTCGAGATGGTGGGTAGTTCCCAATTAATTGTATTGGGTACTGTGAATTTTAAAGGAGAAATGCCAGATTGGGACAGGCAAGACATACTAGTAGTAACTAAGATTCCTTTTTCACTTGTAATATCGATTTTAATTCTCCCTCCTTTTTTTTTTTTTAAAAAAAAAAAAGCTTTTATTTATTTCTTTGAGAGAGAGAGAGGGAGAAAAAAGAGAGAGAGAGAGAGAGAAAGAAAGCGAGCAGGAGCAGGGGAAGGAGCAGAGGGAGAAGCAGACTTACTGCTGAGTGTGGAGCTCATTGCAAGGGCTGGAGGGGCTCCATCCCAGGACAGATCATGACCTTGGTGGAAGGCAGAGGCTTAATCACTGAGCTGCCCAGGCGCCCCTCAATTTTAATTTTCTTAACAACTTTTGCTATCCATGTTTTGTAGATGAGAAAGCTGAGGTTGCAGAAAGGGTGACTTGCCCAAGATCGCTCACAGCTAATAAAGGATGGAGGTAAGACTCTGACCTTGATACTCAGACTTCAGATTTGTTTTTTCTCCCACCTGGACCCCTGGTGGCAGACACCACCAATTGATGTCAGCACACTCCCCCAGAGAACCTATTCATTCAGCCTCTAGGAGCTAAGATTAGTCCTGGGGAGCTGGTCTAGGAGATAAAGCCACACCATTAGAACTTTCTAGTCCAGACCAAGCAGTGAGGTGGCAAAGTCATAGAGACTTGGTCCTCTCATGATCAGCTGAACACCATTTCTGAGTTGATAATCAGGGTAGATGCGAGACTGTCACTTCATTTGTCATATGTTAAAATTAACTGAGTTACTTGCTCTAGACTTTTTATGACAGGGGCTACTGCTACTCCAAATCAAGATTGCTGGTAATAACTTTAATTATTGTGTTAGAAAAACCAGAATTTCATATTCATAAATGTTAAGAATATCCTTTGTCTTAAAACTACTTTTATTATTATAGGACATAAATAAATTGAACAAGTAATTTTGGTGACCTCCCAATTAGTCATTATCCTCAATTTGGCCTGAAGCTTTGACTGGAAAGCGCTTTTCAAATAATGCTCACTCCAAAAAGTAAAGACAATTGGAGCCACAGGGATAGAATCAAAGCATCACATGTTCAGAGTTTGCAGAGAGGACAAAAGAGAGAGGAAAAGCCTGCCCCACCCCAAATGCAAACTGAATCCTGTTTATTTGGTGTTTTCCCTGGTTAACTATCTCCACAATCAACCACTGAGGAGGGCACCCAGCAATGCCAGAAAACATTTAACTCATAATGTTACAGAGACTTTTAACACACAGTACTTTAGATTGATTAAAACCCAAATTCAAGTTTAAAAAGATTTTGTATTTGTTTTCCACTCAGTATTATAATTCAAGGCAACGTCAAAGATAGGTATCTATCAAAATTATTTTCAAATGAATAATTACACGTTCTGAAAGTTCTGTAGGTCACCTTTTGCCTTTGGAGGCAGGAAGCAAAATCTTCCAAGAGCAAAATGCTCACAATATCAAGAAAGTGGATCCTGAGAGCTTAAGGGGGTCTGAATTTCAGAAAAAATTTCATAACCTCAATATTTTTCTGTGAGATACTAATAGAAGCAAACATTTATTATTCATTTTTCAGAAACTCAATCCCTGATCTAATTTATATTTGATGTTCATGAAGCTTCTAAAAACCATATGCTGGTTTAACATTGAGGGAGTAGTGGGCAGGAAAGGGGAACCATGATGTTTAAATTGTGCAAGATTAGCATCTCATTGACTCAGTAAAATTAAATTCAGTTTAATTTAATGCAGTCCTATTCAATTTACCTTAATTTTTAAATGTTTTCTACATACCAGATTGTGTCCTTCATCACTCCTGAGGCCTTATCATAGCTTATTCTGTGCTACCTCTGGACCACGCAGCTCACAGACTGCCCCCCACCCCCTGGCTCTATCATGTCCTGCCACAATCAAGTCCATGCAATTTCTAGTCCTCTATCCACTGACTATCCATCACCTCCTTCTCACTATCCATCTGCCCCCTCCTGTTGTCCCCTTCCCTTCTTGGCCAGCTCGGAGCTCACCACCCCTCACTGTTGATATAAAAAAAATGCCCTCAACTTCTCTGAAGCATCATTTCAAACAGAAAAAAATGAAAAAGGGGGAATCATCTAAATATCCATGAGAAGGAAAACGAATATATTGCGGTTTATGTATACAGTGATTGAACTCTACCTATGTATGTTAACATGGTTACATTTTAGAAACATCAGTGAGTGGAAAAGTAACTTGCAAAAGGTTGCAAACATCATGGCACCATTGAGTTTCAAGTCTCTGTTTTGAAGCAGAAAGCAAAAACAAAAACAAACCCAAAACTCTTTCATTTCAAACAGAATCTTCCATGTTCTCTAAAATACAGAGCAGGTAAGGGTGGAGCTGCTCTTACTGGAGCAGGTGGAGAGGGCCTAGAGGCTCACCCAGCTGCCCCCAACTGGCTGCCCCCAAAAGATCTTCCATGGAACCCGAGGGCTCTGGGTGATGCAGGCTGAGAACCACAGCTCCACACCATAACAGGAGGCCTTCTCAGGGAGTAAGTGCAAAGGCAGTTGACAGAGCTAGTGATTAGATTACCCAATTTCCCAAACAAAACCACTGTCCACAGTTCTGGAACAATACTTTGCTTGCTAAGAGAATACAAATATCCCTGTTGTATACATCTGAGAGCATTTAAGGACTAGTCATTAGTGTTAACAGAATTACAGGAGCCATGCTTGCCTCTCTGGCTTTTATGCAGGAGCCCAAGTAATGGGCCCTACTGGGGATGTGTGGTTTGACTGCATTCATTCCTCATCATTTATTAATCTCCCAGGGCTCAAATTTCTCCTCCCATCCTTTGTTGATTTCAGTATTTTATGGTGATGTTTATCAACTGTCATCTTGAAGCTGAGAGGGAGCGTTTAATATTCCTAAATCTCTTGAGCTGATAGCATGTTGTATTGGGGGAAAAACAAAAACAAAAATCAAACCTTTAATATCCCATTTTGAGCCAGGTCCTTAATCGAAAAACCTCATTCACAAGACAAACCACCTCCAGCTCTGCCAAGGTACAGAGTGGCTGTTCCCTCTGGTCTTCCTAAGCATTTCTGGGGGAAACCACGGATTCCACCGCGCCAATCCAGCTGTCAAGAGATACAGCCAGAGCTAGAGCTGGCAGGCTCTTATCTAGCTGAGCCTGTCCCCTTGGATTTGTGAAATGTGTAATAGTTCTTGAAGAGAAAACTTGATGACTAGTAAAAAGGATGTTTCTATTTATGCAGGCAGACCCCATTATGTGAACACTCAACTTAAAACATGCAGGGTTCTGATGGCAGAACCCCAGCTCTTGGCAAGGAGGGAGGGATGGATTCTTTTCCCATCTGGCAATAACTAGGGGATCACTGACTCAGAAATCTCCTCTCCCCTAGCAAAGTGAAGAGTACACAAGTAGCTCAAGGAACATTTGCGGATGTAAACTGAGTCTATTTACCCTGGAGACATGAACACTCATGGGGAAAGCAATAGAAGTCTCCAACTTACTAAGTGTACAGCTGAGGGCTCACACTAGAGAGGACAGTGGGAAGGCAGAAACTCACATTGATTAAGCACCTACTTTTGTCAGGCATGGTGCTACGTGAAATACGTACACCTGCTTGCTCACTTAGTCTCAGAAGGAGTGGTTAAGAGTGATGTCAACAGCCCAATTTGTAGATGGGAATATGAAGCCTCCGGGATTCATATTCATATTCATATTAAGGTCTGTGATTTCCACCTGCATCCTCTTCTAGTTTAACATTTGGTATTAAAGAGTAGAAGTTATAGAATGATGATTTTCTAATCAAGGTAATGAGAGTCAGAGAAATAGTTGCTAAGTAGCAGACACAGCCCATAGGTTGAATGGGCTGGCAAGCAGGAGACTGAGCTGCCATATATGTGGGTCCCAAACGGGCTTCTGAGAACTTACTGTAGAGGGACACCATGATGTGGAGTTAGGCAGTGGGTGATGGATGGAGCAGATGTTAAAGGTGCCCCACGTGTCTGTGTGTCTGCTTTGATTCAAGTCAGTGCTTTTTTTTTTTTTTTAAGATTTTATTTATTTATTCATTAGAGACACACAGAGGCAGAGACACAGGCAGAGGGAGAAGCAGGTTCCCTCTGGGGAGCCCAATGTGGGACTTGATCCCAGGACCGCAGGATCACGCCCCGAGCCAAAGGCCAACACTCAACCACTGAGCCCCCAGGCATCCCCAAGTCAGTGCTTTAATTCACCCGAAGCTCAAGTTCCCTTGTCATTGGGAGGTGTAAGCCTGCTGCATTTCTTTTATAACTGACCGGCTGTGCAGCTACATGGCTTTTCCTCTTGGCCTTGCCAAAGCTGGACACTCCACCCTTCAGCTTCGGGCAGATGGCCTTGGACAAGACAGGCTCATGTTGTAGCCCAAGGCTGCCACTTCCTTTCATCTCCTATCTCTGGCCAGGAGGGAAACCTCTCATGGCACCTACACTCATGGTCTGGGGCAGCCAGAGAGCCGTGGCTAAGTGAAAGATGTTGCTGGGACTCTCTGAGGGCTGGGGGAGTAGATGAAAGGGAAATCACTGGGTATAGAGGGCATTCAAAAAAATGAGTTTCAAGGGCCCCAGACTAAGCCAGTTTCTTTTAATAGAGAGAGTCCTCAGTGGCAGCTCTCCAGTTGTCCCCAGTTGTCAATTTTAGCTCCTCCCAAGGGCTGGGGAGTAAAGGTCCTATTCTCTGTAAGGGTTAGCACCAAAATAGACATGCTGGGAACTTAGACTTTCACCCTCCTTTTGGTTTTAAGCATGTGTTTTCTTAAAATGTAGTTAGATTTTTTAGATTATAAGAGTAATACTGGTATATAATATTGAAAAATCCTAAGTGGTAAGTTAAAACATCCTCTCCCTTCTGTCTATGAGACTCCCCATCTTTTCTCCATTCCCAGTCTGACTCCTTATAGCTATCCCTATCAAGCATCCTATATGTTCTCTCAGAAATGCTGATATGCTTATACAAACACACACATATATAGGCGCATGTTCTTAAACACACACACGTGAGATCATACCCTGAATCTACCATCCCCCAGAGCCTCCCCCAGCTCAGCTCCATCTGCCACTACCCTCTGGGCTCTGCCACACTGGCTCCTCCCCGCTCTCCTCAATCTTTGGGGTCTGTCAGAGCTCTGTTGGGAGTTCTCACAGCACCCGGTACCTCTTCTCTAGTGCATGTCACAGTTGCTATTCTACATTCATCTGTGTGATTATTCAGGTAAGGCCTATGTCATTCCCTGGGCTGCGCCTTGATGGCAGGACCCTCCATCATGGTCCCAGTATGGACCATTTTGCCTGGCACATCATAGGGTCTAACCAGTTGTTGACTGAATAAACATTCTGGTCTACATCTGGCTTTTTAAAAATAATAATGCACTTTGGGCATCTTTCAAGTCAGAACGTATACACACATCTCATTCTTTTCAGTGGTGCTATGGTGTTCCACCACATGGATTTCATAACCAGTCCCCCTTGATGGATTTTAAGAGTATTTCTAATTTCTAAAGGCTCACTATTGTCAAAGACACCGTTTCACTGCTTATACATCTTTGCACATGTGTACATATCTATCTGTTGGGTTAAGTTTCTAGATGTGAATCTGCTGGTCAGAGGGTCAATGCATTATAAGATATCAACTGTTTTCCCCCAAAGTGGTGTCAATCCCCACTCCCAGCAGTGTGTAAGGATACTTGCTTTCTTGTACTCTTCCCATCATGGGGCATCATCAAACTCTTTTATTTTGCTCCCAGCAGGTGAAAAATGGCCTCTCCTTAGTTAAATGCATTTCCTTAATATCAAATGATATTGACAATTATTTTTGTATGGTTATTGGCCATTTGTAGTTCCTCTTCTGTAAACTGACCATTTCTGCCTTTTGTCTATATTTCTGTTGACTTGTCTTTTTCATCTACATTTTTAAAAATATTTTTTTATTTATTTGAGAGAAAGAGAGAGAACATGAAAGGGAAGGGCAGAGGGAGAGAGAGAGAGAATCTCAAGCTGACTCTCTGCTAAGCATGGAGCCTGATGAAGGGCTTCATCTCAGGATCCTGAGATCATGTCCTGAGCCAAAACCAAGAGTCAGATGCTTACCTGACTTAGCCACCCAGTCATCCCTCATCCCCAGTCAAAAGTTTTATAAGAACTTTTTCTATATATCCTTTCTTTGATATTTATTTCTTGACTTTGTGATATCCTGTTACAGAGAAAAAGTTTGTTTTTATGCCATCAAATTCATCTTTCTCTTTTTTCTTTCTTGTCTCTCTGTCTTTCAATCTATACCCGTATGTACATATGCAGAGAAAAGATATTATAAGGATCACCACTGGTTACTTCTGGGAGCAGAGGCCTTGGACGACTTGTAACTCATTTCTTTGTATTTTTCTGCATGGCTTGATTTTTTTTAATATAAAGAGCATTATCATTTTTTATGAAAAAGAACAGTTACTTAAAAAGAAACAGTATGACACCTGGATTTATATCATCCTTAGAAAACATTTATAAGGCACAGAATCATAATTGCATTCTGTATCTTTTGTAATTTTAAACAGGAAAGGCTAGCATTTTCAGAGATTTGGGAAATTATAAAAAGCACATTATTAAGCAAATACACAGCCATGAACCAGAACCAATAAGAGGTGTTGCCATTTGCTGTGGCATCTGAAGCTGGCAGGAGCCCTGTGTGAGCACCTATCAGCCGTCACTTAGGTCTGGCTGAGGCTGATAACCTGCCCAGAGGAACCTGAAGCCAGATTTTCTGACCTCAAAGCATTTGGAGTGACTGATAAATTAGTTCATGATACTTTGTGAATCAAACTTCCCCCAAATTTGGGAACTACTGAGAGGCAGAGCTACCCTGAAAACTGAAAAGAAATATATGCAATTCAACTGTCAAGAGATGGAAAAAAGCAACGAAGCTCATGTGGCGTTCATTTATACCCCCTGAAAACACACCCCCCCCAAAAGCATTCTCACAAAAATGAAATCCTGTGATTTTCCTTTTGGACAGGAAAACAAGGGTCTATTGCCAAAATCTGCCATGAGTTGTTTTAGGAACAATCCTGCCTGCAGGTTTCCTCACAGACCCCTCCTCTCAGACCAATGGGGGCCAGGGCAGCTGGTTCACCAGCCCCTGGGACCACTGGCTTCTCTGGGTGGTGGCTCCAGGGGCTTGTTATTTTTCTCCACTTTAAAAAAGGGTTAGTTACTAAAATACTTTGGAACTTGTTGACATTCTACAGAAAATAAAAGGTCTTTTCTCTCTAGGCGTTTCTCTCACTCTAAAGGAATGAAGAGTGGAAAACCGGAGGAGAAAATAAACAAAACCCCTTTTCTTTTCGTGCACTTAATAAATGGCTCTTAGGCAAGGGCTCTCATGGAGAGCTGCACCCATACCTTTCTGTATCTAGGTAAAGCTAAAGCTCTTAAAGAGGAGCCTTGATACATGTTTAATAATCACTGTTAATAAATAAAAGTAGTTTATGCTGGCAACATGCCAAATGGTTCACAAAGCACTTTCCATTTTGAACCTTTGAACAGTTCTGTGAAGTGGATAGGGTCTTTTGTAGGATTGTGTTTTTTGTGTCTTTGTGTTTTTTGCTTTTTGTTTTGGAAAGGTTAAATGACTTGTATAATCACACAGCTGTCAAACAGAAGAATCTGGACTCCCACTCAGATTTTCTGACCTCACATCCAATGCTATTTCAACTTCACAAAGCTATCTCTCTAATAATGATTGGTAAGTATTTATTTAATCTAATAACCCTCTAATCTTTATTAACCTCAAGAATAAACAACAATAAAAGTCACCTATTAAACTTTACGGGTATTATAAAAATGAGTGAATTACCCTTTAACTCAGAGATATCCTTCTAATGTAAGATGCAGAATCAAATGTAGTGAAAGGAAGTGTTGAAAATGTGAAAGCATTAAGAAAGCTTTTGCATGGCAGAAAAGCATTATGAAGCCACAAAAAATATATTAGAACTAATAAATGAGTTCAGCAGGATTGCAGCATGTAGGGTAAACATATCATTTGTATTTCTACACACTAGCAATGAACAGCAGGAAAAGGAAATTAAGAAAAAACACTTTTGTTTCTAAAAGCGTCAAAAGAACAAGATACCTGGGAATACATCTCCCAAAGGAAATATAAAACTTATACTACAAAACATGATTGAAAGAAACTAGGGAAGAACTAAATAAGTAAAGATACCTTATGTTCACGTATCAAAAGCCTTAATATTATGAAGATGTTAATACTTTCCAGTTGAAATACAGCCTCAGTGAGTCTTTTTTCCCAGAAATTGATAAGCTTATCCTAAAATTCATATAAAAACATAATGAAGCCAGAATAGCCAAAACAATCTTAAAAAAGAGTAAAGAAGTTGGAGATGTCACACTTCTGGATTTCAAAACTTACCATAAAACTTGTACATGAATGTTCATAGTAGCATTATTCATAATATCCATAAACTTACTACAAAACAACAGTAATTGAGAGTGTGGTACTGGCATAAGGATAGACATATGGATCAATGGAATCAAATCAAAAGTCCAAGAGTAAACCCTTACATTTATGGTCAATTGATTTTGACACAGGTCCCTCCCAAGGTAATTCAGTGAAAAGATAGTCCTTTTATAATAAATGGTACGGGGACAACTGGAAATTCAAATGCAAAAGAATGAGATTGGAGTCCTATTTTACATCCTGTAAAAAATTAACTCAAAATGGATCAAAGACCTAAATGTAAAAACTAAAACTTTAAAACTCTTAAAAAGAAACAGATACAAGCTTTCATCAACTTGAATTAGGCAATGGTTTTTTAGACTTGAGGCCCAAAGCATAAGCAACAAAAGGAAACAAGGATAAATTGGACTTCACTGAAACTAAAAACTTTTGTGTTTCAGAGGATGTGATCAAGAGAGTGAAAAGCCAACACAGAATGTGAGAAAATATTTACACATCATGTATCTAGGGTCTAGTATCCAGTATGAAGGACTCCTATCAGTCAACAATAAAAAGACAAATAACCCTATTAAAAAGGATGGGAAAAAGATTTGAGTAGACATCTTTCTATATAATAGATCTATATAAACTGATGCAAAACATCATGAGTCATTAGAGAAATTAAAATCAAAAGCATGGTGGGATATCACTCCATATTCACTAGAATAGTTGAAATAAAAAGGACATAGTAATGTGTGTTGGTGAGGATTTGAAGAAAGTAGAATTCTCATGCATTGCTGGTGGGAACATCAGATGCTGAGGCTGCTCTGGAAAACAGCTCAGCAGTTCCTCAGAAAGTTAAATATTGTGTTACCACATGACTCAGCAACTCTGCTACCAGCCTTACATCGAAGAGGACTGAAAACACATAACCATATAAACACTTGTATGTGAATGTTCGTAGTAGCATTATTTGTAATTACCATAGAGTGAAAACAACACAAACATACATCAACTGATGAAGAGATGAACAAATGTGATCTATCTGTATAACAGAATACTATTTAGTCATAAAACAGGAATGAAATAGAGGCACCTGGGTGGCTCAGTTGGTTAAGTACCTGACTCTTGATTTTGGCTCAGGTCGTGATCTCAGGGTCGTGGGATCAAGCCTTTCACTGGACTCTGTGCTCAGTGGGGAGTCTCCTTGAGATTATCTCGCTCCCTTTCCCTCTGCCCACCCCCCATCTCATGCATGCACTCTTTCTCTCTCAAATAAATAAAAAAACTCTCACTTTTTTTTTTAAGGAATGAAGTATTGATACTTGCTAAGCATGGATGAACTTTGAAAGCAATATGTTAGATAAAAAAAGTCAGACACAAAAGGCCACATATTTATAGGATTCTATTTATATGAAATGTCTATGGTAGCCAAATCCATAGAGTCAGAATGTAGATTGGTAGTTACCAGTGGATGAGTTGATAGAGGAAATGAGAGAGTAATTCATACTGGGTGCAAGTTTCGTTTGACATGATAAAAATGTTCTGCAATTAGATAGCAGTAATGCTTGCACCACTTTGTGAATATGATAAAACTACCAAAATGTACACTTTAGAAAGGTGAATTTTATGGTATATAAATTAGCTCAATAAAAATACCATGAAAAAAATGCAAATGACAAATTGGGTGAAAATATTTATGACATATATCAGAGATAAAGGGGCTCTTAGTATGTGTAATATATAATGACTTTTAACAGTTAAGGGAAATTATATAAAAATTCTATTAAGTGAAAAAATTCTAATCAAATGATATGAAAAGAAAATTCACAAAAAATATATTAAGAAAATGCACTGACTCTATGAAAAGATAGGCAATTCCATTTTACAGATTAAACAGAGATGTTACTTCTTGCCTATCAGACAGAAAGTAATTCAAAAGCTTGACAGTAGGGGCACATGAGTAGCTCAGTGGTTGAGCATCTATGTTTGGCTCAGGTCATGATCCCAGGGTCCTGGGATCGAGTCCCACATTGGGGACTCCCCATGGGGAGCCTGCTTCTCCCTCTCCCTATGTCTCTGCCTTTCTCTTTGTGTCTCTCATGAATAAATAAATAAAATCTAAAAAAAAAAAAAAAAAAAAGCTTGACAATAAGCTCTTTTGGAAGAGGCTGATGGGGGAAATAAGCAGGCTCTGGCATTGCTGATGGGAGTGTAAGTGGTAGAAGACCAAGGAAGGCAGTGTCCTGCAAAACTACCAGCTTAGGCTCCCTTTGACAGAGCAGTCCCACTTCTAGGAATTTACTCTGAAGATACAACTCCGATAATATAAAAATTTATGTGTGTTAAGATTATTCACTAGAACATTATTTGTAATTACAAAATATCAGAACTGGGCAGCCCTGATGGTGCAGTGGTTTAGCGCCGCCTGCAGCCCAGGGCGTGATCCTGGAGACCCTGGATGGAGTCCCACGTCAGGCTCTGCATGGTGCCTGCTTCTCCCTCTGCCTCTCTCTCTCTGTGTCTCTGTGAATAAATAAATAAAATCTTAAAAAAAAAAAAACAAAAACAAAATATCAGAACCTATCTAAATGCCCAAACAGAAAACTATTTGAGAAAAACATAGTATGCACATAAGATGGATTATTATACCTTTGTACAGATGAATGAACTGCTATAAAGTGATTTCCAGAATATACTGCTAAGTGAAAAAAGCAAATATATGCACAATAGGTAAATAATTTGGTGGGAAGAGGGAGGGACATTCCTAATAGCAGAATGTCAGCTGATAAATGTGGATGGAATTGCAGAATGGAAAATCATTAATCTGCAACCACTGCAGTAAAGAGTAGTTTGGGAAAGATTCATCAATGCATGCCAAATGTAGAGAAAATTCGCAAAGGAGTGGTATATTTATACGGTCTTAGAAATGATCTCTCTACAGAATGCTTATTGGCTGCAAGGGGAACAATAGATACCATATGGTGAGGAATCACTGTGATTGGGTGATAAATTTAAAGTCACTAATAAAGGACAGGTGGATGTTACGGGCTTCCAGATGTACTCCTTTAAGAAATACAGTATCCTTTTGTAGTATTCTAGCTGGGCATGCACTGGCCAAATCTAGTCAAGAGAAAATATCAGACAAACCCAAACTGAGGTACAGTCTATGAAACGACTGGCCTGTATTCTTCAAAAATTTCAATGTCAAAAGAGACAAAGACAAGCTGAGAAACTGTTCTAGATTAAAGAGCAGAGGCATACTGACTAAATATAACACATGATCCTGGACTGGATCTTTTATTGGAGGGAAAAAAACTGCCATAAAGGACAGTATTGGGACAACTGACAAAATAGAATATAGCCTCTACCAGTATGAACATTCCTGAATTTGGTAACTGTATTGTGATTACCTAAGAGACTATCTTTGTTAAGTAATCAGGGATAGAAGGACATGGTATATTCAAATACTTTCAGATGTTTAAAATACGTAAATAGTTACCACTCTGCACATACATATGCATGCATGTGTGTCTATATAGATAGATAGGGAGAACAAATCTGGGTGGGGGGTGGCACCCGGGTTCAGTTGATTGAGCTTCTGACTCTTGGTTTTGGCTTATGTCATGATATCTGGGTTATGAGATCGAACCCAGCTCGGGCTCCATGATCAGTGGAGAGTCAGCTTGAGATTCTCTCCCTCTCCCTCTGCTCTCTCTCTCTCTCCGTCTCTCTTTCAAGCAAATAAATCAATCTTTAAAAAAAGTAAAATGGTGAATCTGGGCACCAAAACAAGAGGCACTATTTAACCCATTTTCCATTTGCATAGTGCCAAGGCTCCCAGGAGTGATAAGGCCTAATACACTGTAAGGGAGAATCCCTTTGATGATTTATCCCCCTAAGCCAGGGCTTCCTAAACCATGGCCCAGGGAACACTAATGTCTCATAGATGTATTTGACCCTCCGAGTCTCAATTCACAATCCACATTGATATTTTAAATGTACTGTAAAACCATGTGTTAGATCTGTTTGGTCTTAACTTAATAGTTCCCAAATTTATTTAATCACAAACATCTTTTCTAGGAAGACCTATGAATTCTTGTGAGATGTGTGAGATGCTAGTATCCTATGGAACACAGTTTGGGAAATTCTTTTCTAAACCAAATTTGAATTTGGAATGCATACTGTTGGGTCTTCGAAACCACCTATCTTTTATTCCAGTGGATTTTGTTATGGGTAATGACCCTGCCTGGGGGACTCTGAGCATATTATTACTTGATATATTTCTTTGAACTTTAGAAACTGGTACAGTAAAGATTGTGCTGAGATTTTAAGGGCAGAGCTGGATAGTGTCAGGAAACATTTAGGAAAACTGGACTAAGGAAAAAATTTTAAATTAAATTTGAGACTATATTCTATAACATGGAAGTAAAACAGTATAAAAGAGTTGGCAAGGTTGGTATGAAACTTGTTCAATTAAGAACAAAGATAAACCAACTTCTGGTGGTGAGGTAAATCAAAATAACCATTTGGCAGAATGTCAATCTGAATAAAAAACTATAAAATATTCACATCTTTCCTCCTAGTGGTTTAATGTCTGGTAATTTATACTAGCAAATAATCAAAGAAAAAAACTTTTTTTTTGTGTAAGAATAGTCATAATTATGGATACTAACAAAAAATGGCAAGCCCACCAAGTATTCCTGAACTCAGGATATGGTCTCACTAGCCACACAGTGACCTTAGCCAGAAACCTGGCCCAAGGTGGGACTCTGTCTCCTTCACTCCCTTAACTCCTATGCCCACTGTTTCTACCCTCTACACATCTCTCAAGTCTGTCTACATTCTTCACCCCCTTGATACGACCAGTCCAGGTGTCATCATCTCCTATGTGGCCGGCTGTGGCTGTCTCCTGATACTTGCCTGATTACTTCTTCGCCATCTAGTCCATTCTCCATACTGCAGAATGACCCTTCTGGACTGATAATCCTATGAGGTCTGTCTTCGTGCTTGAAAACCTTTAACTTCCCTTAGGATGAAGCTCAAATTCCTTAGCATGACTTTCAACACCCTACTTGAAAGATACCAATCTACTGCCTTCACCATTCCCACTGCCCAGGCAGTTCCCTTAAATCAAGGTGCATCTCACCTCCAGACCTTTGCACATGCTTTTCCCTCTGCCTGGGCTGGCTTTCCTCACCTCTTAGTACTTTGTAAAATGGATACCTATAATTAACAACTCAGGAAACAACAGATGTTGGTGAGGTCTCAGAGAAAGGAGAACCCTCTTATACTGTTGGTGGGAATGCAAACTGGAATAGCCACTCTGGAAAAGAGAGGTTCCTCATAAAGTTAAAAATAGAGCTACCCTATGACCCAGCAATTGCACTACTAGGTATTTACTCCAAAAGATAAACAAATAGTGATTCTAAAGGGTACATGCACCCCAATGTTTACAGCAGCACTATCAACAATAGCTAAAATATGGAAAGAGCCCAGATGTCCATTGACAGATGAATGAATAAAGATGTGGTGTGTATATGTATACATACACACACACACACACACACACACACACACACACACACACACGAGGCACTCTTTAACCCTGAGTAATGGAATATTACTCAGCCATCAAAAAGAATGAAGTCTTGCCATTTGCAGCGCCCTGGATAGAACTAGCGGGTATTGTGCCAAGTGAAATAAGTCAGTCTGAGAAAGACAATACCATTTGATTTCATTTATATGTGGCATTTAAGAAACAAAAAGATGAACACAGTAGAAGGGAAGGAAAAATAAAATAAGATTAAAAAACAGAGAGGGAGGTAAACCATAAGAGACTCTTAACTCTAGGAAACAGACTAAAGGTTCCTTGGAGGGCAGGTTCTGAGGGATGACGTAACTGGGTGATGGGCATTAAGGAGGGCATGTGATGTGATGAGCACTGGGTGTTATACACAACTGATGAATCACTAAATTCTACCCCAGAAATTAATAATATGCTATATGTTAACTAAATTGAATTTAAATGAAAAAATTTAAAAAGTAGGTACTTGTGTTTATTACCTTTGCTTCCTTACATCTCATTCACCATACAATCTGGTTTCTGCCTCATCATTGCTCCAATGTTTCCCTCAACCAAATCATCAAGGAAAGGAAGGAGGGGAATTTTTAAAATCCTTTGTAGCACCATATATCAGGCACTGTGCTAAGCACTTTATGAATAATCATTCATTTATCCTCCCAACAGCTCCATGTCCTTCAACAGCAAATGGTATCACAAGACAGAAGATACAACTTCCACTTTTACTTTTATTCATGTTTTTCCGCCAGATTCTTCTCTGCTTTCTTTGCCAGGTTATCCTTCTTGACTTGACCAATGAATACTTAAGTTACTCAAGGCTCAGTTACGTCCTTTTATATTCTTGTTCAATAACCCCCCTGGGTGATCACATCCTCTCCCAAGGCAGCTATGCATACAAATAGATGACTTCCTGACCTATTTTCTGAGCTCCAGTCCTGATTATCTAACTGACTTAGCTGTCATTTTCATCTGTACGGGCATCTCAAGCTTGCCATCGAAACCTGAGCTTACCATCTCTCCATCACCTATCACACCTGCTCCCCAATCCCCTACTGTACCTGGCACAAACATCCACACAGTTGTTTAGACCAGAAACCCAGGAGTCATCATTGATTCTTCCCCATACCTTCTTTCACCACATACAATCTATCTCTATACCTCATTAATTCTGCCTCATATATCTTCGTCAAACCCATCTGCTTCTCTTCATCCTTGCTATCATCATCCTGTCCAAGTCACCATCATCTCCAGCTTTCCTACTTGGACAGTCTCGTAACCAACCAGAATAATCTTTCTAAAAACTACTGGGTTTGAATCTGGGCTATGCCATTTATTGGCATTGATAGTACTCCTGGGAGTATCACTCAACCTTTCTAATTCTTGACTTCCTTATCTATAAATTGGAAATAAGAATATGTCACAGGGAGATAGTAATTAAAAGAAATAATCCAGATAGCAAGACAGAAAAGGACATTTTAGTAAACTATAGATGGGCATACAAATGGTTGGACAAATTTAAAAAGAAAGAGTAATGCAGAACTTGCCATCCCATGTCATTGCATCTCATTTGAAATAACAAGAATGAGTTCAGTCTATATTTTACAACTTTAACAGGGAAAAATTCTGACAAAAACAAAAATGTTCTCTTTGCAAATGATGCAATACAGAAACACTGAACTCACTCTGATGGTTAATTTTATGCGTCAACTTGGTGAGGCCATGGTGCCCAGTCAAACACTAGTTTAGATGTTGCTGTGAATATATTTTGTAGATGTGATTAACATTTACAATCAGAGTTGGAGGTAAAGGAGATTGCTCTCAGTGACGAGGTGGGCCTTATTCAATCAGTTGAAAGCCTGAAGAGCAAAAAGCTGAGGTTTCTTGGAGAAGAAGGAATTCTGTCTCAAGACTATAACAGAAATCCTGAGTTTTCAGCTGGCCTGCCTACCTTATGGATTTCAGGCTTGTGCACCCCCACAATTGTGTCAGCCAATTCCCTAAAATCAATCTCTCCTCTCTCTGTATATATCCTATTGGTTCTGTTTCTCTGGAGAACCCTGATTGACACACTCACAGAAGAATCCTAAGATAAAGTAGATTAGCAGCTAATAAATGATAACTCTAAGTGGTTTCAGGTAAGGATTTTAGAGTCTAGTAGAAAAGAACTAATCAGTTTGATAGCATAAGATCTAAACAGATAAACATGAAAAGATAAAGAACTTTAGAAAATAAGACTTGAATTATGCCTCTAATATGAGAAAAGCCTTCAGGGAGTCTCGGCCTATTTGAAGACGATGCACCTGGTAACAAAGGACCACTATCCTGATCCCATACTCATCTACCCAGTCATCTATATGAAGACTTTGTTGAACATTTACTCCAGGCCAGTGTTCTTATCCAGAGCAAATAACAAAACCAGGCATTCTCAGAGGTGCTATTCCACTTGTGTCTATAAAAAGCACCGGGAAAGGCAGAAGAGCTTTGGTGGCCAGTATATTGTAGCTTACCTGTAGAAAATGGTTGATGGATGCATCGTAAAATCCCAGGGATTGCTCTACACCTGCTAATTCCCTCAATATTGATACACACTCAAGACTTTTTTCACCTCTACTGATCTCAATATATTCTAAGGCCTCTTGGTAGTGAGGCAAAGCTTCTTTTGACTTCTTCTGACTTTGATACATCCTGAAAAAAATCAAAGAGATTATTTTTACAATAATTAAATAGAAAATATATAGGTGAGAAAAATAGGTAGTGGTTAGGATTTGGCTCTCTGATCCCTGTTGTCCAGGTTCACTGCCTAGCCAGCTAAGTTTTTATTCTCTCCGAAGAGGCAGCAGGGCATGGTGGTAAAGAGGACGGACTTTAGAAGTTTTAAATCCTGCCTCCACTATCTATCAGATGTGTGAACTTCCAGTTGCTTAACAGCTTTCTCATCTCTAAATTAAGAATCACAACAGTGCCTACTTTATTGAGTTATAATGAAGATTAAATTAGTTATTACTCATCGAAACACCTGGAACCATCTCCAACCCATAGTAAGTGCTACATTGCTGTTGGTTTAAAAAACACAAAATAACTTACCGAACAATAAAAAATGCCAAGTTGCTGATAACTAACCTGTTGAGAAATTATAGAAATTTCCCAGCGTTGGTGAGGGTAAAAGCATTCTCATTAACTGTTAGAAAGAATATAATTTGAGCATAAACTTTTCTATATCAAAATTATACATACATAAGTACACATATGTTTCTGCTAATGGCAATTTTAGTAGTCTATTTTAAAGAGATTCTCTGGCAGAACAAGAAGATATGTATAAGAATGTTTACCTAAGCACTCTTTGTAATAGTGGAAAAGTATAAAGCATTTAAAATACACAAATAGGAGATCATCCAAGCAGATTACATCTATACTGTAGAATGCCACATAGCCATTAAAGTTAATGTTGATCCAAACTTACCAATAAAGGTGTATAAAAGGCAGAACACAAAAATGCTTTGTATATCTCATGCAGGTGAAAACAATCTAATCTATATGTACACACATGCATAAAAGCTATCTAAATGGACAGTAAAATGTTAGCAAGTTATCTCTAAGGAGTTGGTTGTGATTTTACTTTTCTTATTTATGCTTTCCAAATTTCCCATCTTTTCTTCTATGAAATTATATTACTTCGACATCAGAAAAATGTTAACTTAAAAATTATAGGTAAAGATTCTTGTAGCTTTTTGGGATAAAACATAAAAAAATACATATTCCTATATTTTCTTCAGCAAATCTATAGGTAAAGATTCTTGTAGCTTTTTGGGATAAAACATAAAAAAATACATATTCCTATATTTTCTTCAGCAAAGCAGACATTTAAGAACAATCTTCTCTAAAATATTAAGAAATAGAAACTTTTTCTTGCATGAAAAAATTTCATATGTAAAATTCATCATGAAAGGTATGAACCCTTTCTATGTTACCCTTTGCCCTAGAATCTTTATTACAGAAAGATCTTACAATTCTCAACCACCTATGGGTAAACACAGACATAATGTGAGAAAGTGACTAAGAAAAGACACACACAAAAATAAGTCTTGTTTTCAACTCAGTCATTGGAAATTTGTCACAACTATTTTTGTTCTTTAATAAATTTAAAAGGAATTGATTGAAAGAAGTAAAGATTCTGTAGATTTGTGGTTCAGATAGCCATTGTAAAATAAAATCCTGACTGGATGGCTTATAAACGAGGATACGTTCTATAATTGGAAAGAAGTTTAAAACATGCGAAGAGGTCAGGGGTATGTTCCTAGACCAAATAGGATCCAGGTTGTAGCTTGCAGTGACTCTTAATCTTAGAAAGGAAGAGACAAATAGGTGATTGAGTAATACAGGACTTGCCTTCTGACTCTTATTGAGCTTTGGATATAGTGAGTAACAATTAGCTTTGTAAGTATCATATTTTGTTTTTGAAGAGAAAACCCATTAGCATCTTTGGTGATAGAAAGAGGCTTTGAAACATATGGCTGATAACAAATCACTCAGCCAAAAAATTAGATTCCTGGTCGACAAATGTTTCAGAATAATTGAAAACAGGAGTCAGCAAACTATGGCCTATGCAACAAATCTGCTATTTTTGTAAATAAAGTTTTATTGGCACACAGCCACACCCACTTGTTTACACTTTGTCTATGGCTGCTTTCGCACTAGAATGGCAGAGGTGAGTAGCTGCAACAAACACAAAGTCTGGGCCTTTACAGAATAAGTTTGCCAACCTCTGCTCTAGAATCTAGAGAAAGCTACACACTTTCAAAATGACTTCAGATATTTTTCTATCTAATTTAGCCTAGAAAACTCCAACAATGGCACAAATATTTGAGCAAAGGGAAAAAGCCATCTTCTTCCTTTCTCATGTTCATAAATAATGAAGCATGTGCCAAGGAAATAATAGGTCTTTTGTTTGCAAGGCTGCTGTAAAAATCATAGAAGGGTAATAGAGCAAATACAAATGCCAAGATGACTTCATTTGAGCAACAGCTTTTTTTTTTTTTTAAGTTTTTATTTATTCATGAGAGACACAGAGGGAGGCAGAGACATAGGCAGAGGGAGAAGCAGGGTCCCTGTGGGGAGCCCAATGCAGGACTTGATTCCAGGACCTCAGGATCATGTCCTGAGCCAAAGGCAGATGTTTAACCACTGAGCCACCCAGGCATCCCATGAGCAACAGCTTTTAAAGACAGCAATATTCAAAGCTTAGTAATCAAGCTTATAAATGCAAAAAAAAAGTAAACAATAACAAGGCACAAGTTAATTCATATAACAACAATTGTTCCTTTCCTGAGATAGAGCGTGAAAGAAAAGTATTTGAGAGTCTATAAGAGGATAACTTGTAGCCATTTACCTACTTTCTTAGGCAAAAGTACAGCATATCACTCCAGAAAGTCATCCTTCAGATACCTGACCCTTGGAGACAAATTTATAAAAAACAAAACAAAACACAGGATGAAAGGCAGGACCATCAGTTATAAGTACTATAGCAGGAGCATAAAACCTAAACTGTAGGGATTTTTTTGTTTGTTTGTTTTTGTTTTGTTTTTAAGAGAGAGAGAGACCTTGCAAGCAGTAGAGAGGGAGAGCGAGAATTCTAGTAGTTCCACGCCCAGTGCGGAGCCTGAAGTCAGGTTCTATCTCATGACCCTGAGATCATGACCTAAGCCGACATCAGAGTTGGATGCTCGACTGACTGAGCCACTCAGGCACCCCCTAAACTGTAGTTTGAGCATCCTTGTGGACCAGGCCACAGAGCCTTGTGCAAGGACAAAATGTCTCTGAATCCTGGCTTTCTCATCTCAACACTGGTATCCAATAGGGTTGTTGTGAGAACCAAGGAAAATGTCTGAAATGCTTTGCAAACTGAGGCAAGTCATACAGATTGGTATGTCATACAGATTGGTATGTCATACAGATTGGCCTATACATCATCATACCTTTTACCCCTCTCAACCACTAGTCTATATGGAACTGAGCACTACAGTCTTGGGTTGTTCTTCTGTTGAAATGAGCTCTACCATGGTCTCACATTCACCCACTAAGATTTTGTAAAGTCCAAATAATAAGCATAATCAGTCAAACTCATGTGCCAGTGAGGCAGGCATTTTCTTATCCAGCTGAGCTTTTAAAAGATTTGAGAATAATTTATTATAAAATACATATTCTTCATCAAAAGAAAAGATACAGAAATATAATATATGTATATAATATATATTTTCAATATGCAAAGCTGAGTGTTGTACAACTTGATATATATACTTCCAGATGATTTTTTATGAATATTTTTTAAAAGGATCAAAACATTTTTGAGCTTGCTACTTTCACTTAATCATATATTAAAATATCGCAATGAATGCTGTAACATCACTTTAAGTGGTTGAGTGGTGTCATATCAGATTTAATTGGCCACCCATCTTCAAAAATAGTATTATTTAGGAAGTTTAAAAAATGGTTTGTGGAAAATATTTACCAATCATATTTCTGAGGAGGGACTTGCATCCAGAATATATAAATAACTCCTGCAACAAAATAAAAAAACAACCCAATTTAAAGATGAGCAAAGTTTCTAAATAGCCAATTCTCCAAAGATATACAAATGATCAATAAGCATGTAAGGAGACATTCATTATCATTAATCATCAAGGAGATGCATATCAAAACTACAATGAGATGCCACTTCACACCCAGTAGGACAGTGGCTATAGTAATGACAAAGAGGGCAGCCGGGTGGCTCAGCGGTTTAGCGGTTTAGCGTCTGCCTTCAGCGCAGGGCGTGATCCTGGAGACCCAGATGGAGTCCCACGTCGGGCTCCCTGCATGGAGCCTACTTCTCCCTCTGTCTGTGTCTCTGCCTCTCTCTCTCTATGTCTCTCATGAATAAATAAATAAAATCTTAAAAAAATAATAATAATGACAAAGAAAGATAGTAACAAGTGTTGACAAGGATGTGGAAAAATTGCAACCCTTATGTACTGCTAGTGGGAATATAAAATGGTACAGCTACTTTGGAAAATAGTGGCAGTTCCTCAAAAGTTTGTTTGTTTGTTTATTTATTTATTTATTTATTTATTTATTTATCTCAAAAGTTTAAACATAGAATTACAGTATGACCCAGCAATTCCACTCCTACATAAATGCCCAAAAGAAATGAAGACATATATCCACATAAAAACTTGTACACAATGTTAGTAACAGCACTACTCATAAGACTCAAAAAGCACAAACAACCTAAATGTCCCCTAAGGAATATCCATTCTGAGCAATGAGTAAATAAAATATGGTATATCCATGAAGTGAAATATTACTCAAGCATCAAAAAGAAGTACTGATAAACCTTAAAGCATGGATGAACTTTGAAAAAAGTATGAAAAAAAGACCAGTCACATGCAACCTAACCTAACCTTATGCCTAAAAGAACTAGAAAAAGAACAACAAACAAAACTAAAAACCAGCAGAAGGAAGGAAATAATAAAGATTAGAGCAGAAATTAATGATATAGAAATTTAAAAAAATAACAGAACAGATCAATGAAACTAGGAACTGGTTCTTTGAAAGAAATCAATAAAATTGATAAACTTCTAGCCAGACTTATCAAGAAAAAAAGAGAAAGGACTCAAATAAATAAAATTACAATTGTGAGAGAAGAAATACAAATAATTACAAGAGAATATTATGAAAAACTATATGCCAACAAGTTGGACAACCTAGAAGAAATGGATAAGTTCCTAGAAACACATAAATTACTAAAACTGAAACAGAAAGAAATAGAAATTTTGAACAGACCAATAACCAGCAAAGAAACTGAATCAGTAATCAAAAAACTCCCAATAAACAAAAGTCCAGGACCAGATGGCTTCACAGGTGAATTCTACTATATAAAGAAAAGTTAATACCTATTCTTCTCAAACTATTCCAAAAAATAGGGACGTCTGGGTGGCTCAGTGATTGAATGTCTGCCTTTGGCTCAGGACATGATCCTGGGGTCTTGGGATCGAGTCCCATATCAGGCTCCCCACAAGGAGCCTGCTTCTCCCTCTGCCTCTGTCTCTGCCTCTCTCTGTGTGTCTCTCATGAATAAATGAATAAAATCTTTAAAAAAATGATTCCAAAGAATAGAAAAGGAGGGAAAACTTCCAAATTCATTTTACAAGGCCAGCATTACCCTGATATCAAAATCAAAGACTGCACTATAAAAGAGAACTATAGGCCAATATCCCTGATGAACACAGATGCAAAAATCCTCAACAAAACACTAGAAAACCAAATCCAACAATATGTTAAAAAATCATTCACCACAATTAAGTAGGATTTATTCCTGGGCTGCAAGAGTGATTCAATATTTGCATATCAATCAATACGATACATCACATCAATAAGAATGGATAAGAACCAGATGATAATTTCAATAGATTCAGAAGAAAACATTTGACAAAGTACAACATCCACTCATGATAAAAATAATCAACAAAGCAGGTTTAGAGGGAACAGAGCTCAATACAATAAAGGCCATATATGAAAAACCCAGTTAGGATCATCATTAATGGAAAAAAACTGAGAGCTTTTTTTCCCCAAGGTCAGGAAACAGACAAAGATGTCCACTCTCACCACTTTTATTTAACACAGCACTGGACAAAGATGTCTACTCTTATCACTTTTATTTAACACAGCACTGGAAGTCCTAGCTGCAGTAGACAACAAAAAGAAACAAAAGGTATCCAAATCAGTAGGGAAGGAGTAAAACTTGCACTATTTGCAGATGACATGATAACATTATATAGAAAACCCAAAGACCACATCAAAAAACTGCTAGAACTGACAAATTCAGTAAAGTCGCAGGATACAAAATCAATGTACAGAAATGTGTTGCATTTCTATACACCAATAATGAAGCAGCAGAAATAGAAATTAACAGTCCCATTCACAACTGCACCAAAAATAATAAATACCGAGAGATAAACCCAACCAAAGAAATGAAAGACTTATACTTGAAAACTATAGAATACTGATGAAAGGAACTGAAGACAACACAAAGAAATGGAAAGACATTCCATGCTCATGGATTGGAAGAACAATATTGTTAATATGTTTATAATTCCCAGAGCAATCTACACATTTAAAGCAGTCCCTATCAAAATGCCACTGAACAAGAGCAATCCTAAAATTTGTATAAAACCACAAAAGACCCCGAATAGCCAAAGCATTCTTGAAAATGAAAAGCAAAGCTGGAGGCATCACAATTCCAGACTTAAAGTTATATTATAAAGCTGTAGTAATCAAAACAGTGTGGTACTGGCACAGAAATAGACACATGGATCAATGGAACAGGATAGAAAACCCAGAAATAAACCCACAGCTGTATGGTCAATTAATCTTCTCAAAGCAGGAAAGAATATCCAACGGAAAAAAAGACAGTCTTTTTAACAAATAGTGTTGGGAAAACGAGACAGCAACATGCAAAAGAACAAAACTGGGGCACCTTCATGGCTCAGTCAGTTCAGCGTCTGACTCTTGGTTTCGGCTCAGGTCATGATATTAGCATTGTGGGATCAAGCTCCAAGTTGGGCTCCATATTTATTACAGAGTCTGCTTAAGACTCTCCTCCTTCTTCTACCCATCCCCCTGCTTGCATGCTCTCTCTCTCAATAAAATAAATAAATCTTTAAAAAAAGAGAGAGAATGAAACTGGACCACTCTCTTACACCTTACACCATACACAAAAACAAATTCAAAACGGATTAAAGATCTAAATGTGAACCTGAAACCAAAAAAATCCTAAAAGAAAACACAGGCCGTAATTTCTTTGACATCGGCCAAAGCAACTTCTTTCCAGATATGGCTCCTGAAGAAAGGGAAACAAAAGCAAAAATAAACTATTGGGACTGCATCAAAATAAAAACTTCTGGATAGTGAAGAAAATAGTCAACAAAACTAAAAGGCAACCTAGGGAATGGGAGAATATTTGCAAATGACATATCCAATAAAGGGTTAGTAGCCAAAATATATAAAGAACTTTATAAGATGCAACAGTCAAAAAATGAATAAGCCAATTACAAAATGGGCAGAAGACATGAACAAGCATTTCTCCAAAGACATATGAATGGCCAACAGACACATAAAAAGATGTTCACCATCATTAATCAACAGGGAAATACAAATCAAAACCACAATGAGATACCACCTCACACCGGTCAAAATGGCTAAAATCAACAACACAAGAAACAAGAATTGGTGAGGATGTGGGAAAAAAGGAACACTCGTGGAAATGCAAACTGGTATAACCACTGTAGAAAATGGGATGGAGTTTCTTCAAAAAGTTAAAAATAAAATTACCCTACCATCAAGCAATCCCACTACTGGGTATTAACCCAAAGAATACAAAAACACCAATTCAAAGGGATACATGCATCCCTATGTTTATAGTAGCATTAATTACAATAGCCAAATTATGGAAGCAGCTCAAATGTCCACTAATTGATAAATGTGGTATATTTATACAGTAGAATATTATTCAGCCATAAAAAAGAATGAAATCTTGCTATTTGCAGTGACATGAATAGAACTAGAGAGCATAATGAAAATGCTAAGCAAAATCAGTGAGTTGGAGAAAGACAAATATCATATGATTTCACTCATATATGGAATTTAAGAAACAAAACAAATGAACAAAGGGAAAAAGAGAGAGACAAATCAAGAAACAGACTCTTGAGGTGCTGGTTGCTCAGTGGGTAGAGCATGCAACTCTCAATCTCAAGATTCTAAGTTCAAGTCCAATGGTGGATGTAGAGATTACTTAAAAAATTTTTTTTTAAAGATTTTATTTATTTATTCATGAGAGAAACACACAGAGAGAGAGAGAGAGAGAGAGGCAGAGACACAGGCAGAGGGAGAAGCAGGATCCCTGTAGGGAGCCCGATGTGGCACTTGATCCTGGGTCTCCAGGATCATATCCTGGACTGAAGATGGCGCTAAACCTCTGAGCCACCCAGGCCGCCCTGCTTAAAATTAAAAAAAAAAAAAAAAAAAAAAAAGACTCTTAACAAACTGATAGTTGCCATGGGGGAGTTGCTTGGGGGACGGGTAAAGTAGGTGATGGGGATTAAAGAGTGCACTTGTGATGAGCACCAGGTGTATATGGAAGTGCTGAATCACTATATTGTACATCTAAAACTAATAAAACACTGTTAAAAAAAGAAAAAGAAAAAAAAAAGGCCAAGTCACAAAAGGTCATACATTGTATGATTCCATGTATAGGAAATGTCCCAAATACACAAATCCAAAGAGAGAGACAGTGGGTTAGTAGTTATCAGGGGCTAGGAGAAGATGGTAATAGAGACTGTTAATGGGATAAAAAAGTCAAAATGATTTCGATAAGGCTTGCATAACTCCTGTTAATATAGTGAAAAGCATTGAATATATTTCAATAAATCTGTCCTTTAAAAAAGCTTGTGAATGGGCAGCCTGGGTGGCTCAGTGGTTTAAGTGCCTGCCTTCGGCCCAGGGTGTGGTCCTGGAGTCCCGGGATCGAGTCCCACCTTGGGCTCCCTGCATGGAGCCTGCTTCTCCCTCTGCCTGTGTCTCTGCCTCTCTCTATCATGAATAAATAAATAAAATCTTAAAAAAATAAAAAAGCTTGTGAACATTTGGAAGCAAAGCTAAATATAGATGAGATTTAGTGGTACCCATAGAGCTAGTATTTTTTTGTTTAAAAAATAATTGTAGTAACGTTAAGCAAAAATAAAAATATTTTTCTCTTCATATCATCCTTGAACCAGTCATATCTAACCAGCACAAAGGAGGTCAGAAAAAGGTGTGTGTGCTTTGGCTTTAAATTGGTCCTGCATGATTAGGCAATCCTACTCATCTGTTTTAGGGTGGAGGATTAGGAGAGCAGAGAATGCTGTGGGTCCCACTGCACCTGACACTCAGCAATGGGCATTCCCCAAGGAGGCCATAAATTGGACACTGAGCTACTGGCCTCACTCTAATCTTTCGGGGCTATAAGCATGTTTCCTGATGAGCTCCGAAGCCTGGGTGTCCTGGGGGAATGCCTAGGTCTATGAAAAGTATAATCCTAATGAGAAAGCAGGAAATTCATGGAGAAAAGAGCCATAGAAAACTATTCTTAATGTTGTATTCTGGTAAATCAATTACTCTGTGAGTTTAAATATGTTAATATATTTCCTATTATGACCTCTGCAAAATGGAAGAATCCAGACATTGGTGACAAACCCGGAATCTTTTTCCTTTGGCTGATTGTTTCAAGCCAATAAATTGTGGTTAAGGAAATTAGCTTGAGTGCCGGTGAGTTATAGAAGAAAGGGAAGTTCTATATAGCCCCTAAAGTTATCCAGATGAGCAGAATTCAGTGTGTCAAAGATGGGCTAGAATAGAAAGTCCAATTCCCAGCCATGCTGAGTGCTGCCCACTAGGCCATCTGGGGCATGGTTTGGGAGTCCTGGTCTAGCACAAAAGAGCTCAAGCTCCTGCCTCCAGGGCCTGGCTTTGCACCCACAGACTCCTGCTCCTAGGTTCTGATGGACATCTGCCCAAGGGGGCAACACTCTGCTTAGTGAGCTGGTGCTTAGGCACAAAGCTAGGTTTGCCTGGAAGACATGGCACCTTTCCCAATTCTCACAAAGGCTCTATCCACTTATCTAACCACATACAAAGGTAGCACAGAGATGACAGTGGCTCTGCTGGGACCTGAGTTTCCTTGGACTTAATGAATTCAGATGACTCTTGAGTGTCACCTAAATCTTCCCATCTGGCTTCCCTGATGCCAGCCTCCTGTCAGCACCGCCTTTGTGTCACGTGGATCTTTCTTCTGGGTGTTTGCTAAGCCTTCTAGCTGGAACGTTCCTTCTTCCATCTCTGCCTGGCAAACTTCCATTCATCATTCTAATTACTATTCCTCTTTTAGTTTTACCCTAGCAGTCTCCTCCTTTAGGAAGGCTTCCCTTACAAGGGCCAGGACTAGGGTGGGACCAGAAAGACACCTAGGACACACCATTTAAGGTGGCACACACTCTCAGGGGCAGGAAAGTGCAGGGTGGGCACCTGAGTGTGACTGCATCCTTAAATGGTGGCTTGGGTATTAGGCTTTCTCATCTTAACCCCTGCTCTGTCCCCCGACATCCCAGGCTGGGTTGGGTGCCTCTGTGAAAACCTACTGCTCTCTCCTTGAGCTGTGAACCTTCCCTGCTCAGGAAACACCCTCCATGCTATATAACTGCCTGGTAACTCGGTGCCAATCCCTTGAGTGCTGGGCTCTATGAAGGCAGGGTCCAAGGCTACCTCATTGGTCTTGGCATCCCAACACCTTGCAGCATCTGACACAAAGTGGGTGTCAGCTGTCTGATGGAAGGAGGGAGGAGAAGCTGAAGAGGGAGGGAGGAGGAAACAACCTACAAACACAAATCCATTAGCTTAGAGACTCTGAGGCAACAGAGTTCATACCTAAATTTTCATAGATTCCAGAATAAAGTTTAGGACTAAAATCTTCAAAAGAAAAGCACATGTTTTCACATTGATTTGGTAGCAAGAATATTGTAGACTATTGATCTAATGAAAGCTTGGGGAAGTTGTTGACATTTTATAAAAGGTGGAATAAAAGAAACCTTGTAGGAATCTACTACGGTTTGAATTGTGTCCTCCTATCCAAATTCTTAGGTTCAAATCCTCACCTCCAGCACTTGAGAATGTGCCTTTATTTGGGAATAAGGTTGTTGTAGATATTAGTTAAGAATATATCATACTAGAGTGGGGGGATCCCTAATCTAATATGACTGGTGTCCTTACAAAAGAAGGCATTTGGAAACAAAGATACATACAGGGAGAAGGCCATGTGAAGATGAAGGCAAGATTGAGGTATTGCATCTATAAGCCAATGGACATCAAAGGTTACTAGGAACCCACCATTAGCTGGGAAAGAATCCTGGAACAGATCCACCCTCACAGTCACTAGAAGGAACCAATCCTGTCAACACTTATCTATGACTTCCAGCCTCCAGTACTATGAGAGAACTTTCTGTTGTTCAAGTCACCTAATTGGTGGTACTTTGTTATGGAAGACCTTGCAAACTAATATGGAACCTCTGCTTGCCAATTCCAGGGCCAGAAATATCTCTTCCTTCAGCCTCCTAATAGAAGAACACTACTTAGACATGTGAGCACCATTTTTTTTTTCTAATCACGCTGTATTCAAGTCCCACTTTCTATTATCTCCCTGCCTGTAAATTTAATTTGAATATCTGCTGAGGAGACCCAGAAGCAGGCAAATTCAATAGGAACAAACACGTGACTTTCACTGACTACAGTTTTGCCTCTGATATAAGAATATCCAAATGAAAGCACACACACATCACGAATCCAATGACATCCAGCCAGCTGAACTTGGCAGGGTGCTAACCCGGAGGAGATGTGATCACACAAGAGGCTTCCATACTTGAAAGTGACCTGTTGCCATTTCTGAACACTCTAAACTTAAAAGATTTTCTCAGCCTATTATTTGCTTCAAGTTTCTAACTACTGAATTCTTCAGACCCTGAGTACTTCTTTCTCTTATAGCTAAAACAACTTATCTCCTCACTTAGGTCATCCGCAGAGGGTAAAAAATTAGATCACTCACACTATTTACATGAAAGTTCTAAGTGGATTAGACAGGCCTAAATTTAAAAAGCAAAACTTGGATATGTTTGAGAGAAAAATATAAGAAAAAGTAATTCCATGACTTTGGGTAGAGAAGGATTTTTTTAAACAAGATACAAAAAATATACATCAGCATAGAAAAGATGGGTAAATGCAGTCACCTTAAAAATAAAAACTCCTATTCATAAAAAATCCACAAAAAGAAAGTGAAAAGCCCAAACTACATCCTGGGAGTACATACAATATATGGAAGCAGCAAATAACTGTCAGAAATATGAATAATGTCTACAAATTACTAAGAAAAAATATAAATAGTCCAACTAAAAAATAAGTAAAAGATACAAATAAACAACAACAGGAATTCCAAATGTCCATCAAACATATGAAAAGATGATCAACCTCGCTATTAGGGAAATGCAGTTAAAGGAATCACATGATTGGCACAGATAAGAAATGTGACAGTATCGAGTGTTGGTAAAGTATAGAGTAAGGGGAATTTCCATATCCTACTGGCAAGAGTATAAATTGGTGTTTGGTAAACTTGGTCAAGTTGAGAATGCGGGTATTTGTCAAGTAAGCAATTCTACTCCTGGGCATAGACCTCAGGGATAATCTTGAACGTGTGCCCAAAGAGACAGTACAAGAGTGAAACTGGAATTTCATCCCATTGAATTTACATGTCTGCTCTGTGAACACTGATGATTAAGTTAGGGGGAAGTCAGACGGATAAAACACAATGTGTAGGCTTAAAATGAAAGGACTAGAAAGGCATATAGTGGCTCAGTCAGTTAAGCCTCTGCCTCTTGATTTTGGCTCAGGTCATGATTTCAGGATTGTGAGTTCAAGCTCCACGATAAAAATAAAAATAAAATGAAGAGACTAGAGATACATGCAACAGGTGACACGGATATCTCTCAAAAATACAAATGTAATTGGGGGAAAGCAAGCTACAGAAGGAAATACACATAGAAAGTTTTAAAGATGAGAAATGATACTATACATTTTCATGTACATATATATACATGAATATGTATATTTATATGTATATTTATATAATATAAATACACATTCAAAGGAATGAAAAACACTAAATTAAGCATAATAATTGCCTATAATGTGGGGGATGGTAAGAAAAGGGGATTGGGAAGAACACAGAACAGGCCTCCATGTATCTGAAATGTCCTATTTCATAAGTTTGGGAGTGTGTATGTATTTATGTAACAATATCTATACTTTTATACTGTTCAAAAGATGAACAAATACAACCCTCTCTTGTTTAGTGTGTGCAAAGAATGAAGCTTGTTCTAGGGCTCTGTCCCAGGGTCCTGGCACCCACACAACTGCCAGAAATGGAGACTTATCAAGCTAATGTCATCTACAATGAGCCTTCCGGAGCTCACCAAGAGTATGCTGTTCATGTAAAAGAAAAGACAAAATAGAAAATTAAATTACTTTAGCTTCACAATATATGTAATAAAGAAGGAACAGAGGGGGCACTCTATCAGGGAATGCCTAAATGATGGCCTTACCTCCACCAACTCACAGCATCAGCCAATTTCAGATAATCTCATCTGTCTCCATTTGCTTGTGTGTAATGTTTGGGATGGCAACATTTTCTCCTTTCCATTTCTATCTGCCTGCTGGGAATGCTTTGAGGATTTATTGTCTAGTGTGCCCATAAAATGTTTAGGCAGCTTCAGGAAACACCAGACAGATAAAAAGATAGAGAGTTTTGAACAACAGAATGTGGCAGTATGTTAATTTGGCAGGTTCACAACTTCAACCACAACATATTTTATTGAATGAAAATACATCCACAGTAATTCTCCAGAGCACGTGATGAGACACTATCTCATTTCAGATGGGCTTCAGAAGATCTCACAGGGATGGAGACTTGTTTTAACAGGCCACAAACAAATGCAATCTCTCTGGTATTACTAAGACAACAGTTTCTTTTTAAAAGCTCTGGAATTTGGGAGTGTCTAGGTGGCTCAGTTCGTTAAGAGTCTGCCTTCAGCTGAGGTCATGATCCCCGAGTGCTGGGACTGAGCCCAGGATCCTGAGATTGAGTCCCACATCAGGCTCCTTGCTCATCAGGGAGTCTGCTTCTCCCTCTCACTCTGCATCTGCCTCTCCCTCCACTCATGTTCCCTCTCTCTCAAATAAATAAATAAAATCTTTAAAAAAATAAAAGCTCTGGAATTTGGCAAGAATATGGAGCAACAATGAAAAGCAAAGCCTTTGTGGGAAGGTTGCTGATAATCGAAATCTGATGAGAAATCAATCCAGAAAAAAGACAAGTGGGATTTTCTACAGTCAAAGTGAGAAAAGGCTTACACGTGGGTCTCTTTATCTACCCTCTGGCACACACAGGAAAGGCTTTGCTCTGTAGAGGGTATTCTCAGGTCTTCATTCTGCACCAGCGAATGTATCTGTGCCATGGTAAGGAGCCCAGACACTCGAGTTTGGTAGAACTGGCTGTGTTCCCAGCGATATGACCCTGAGGAATGACCTCCCTTCCTTCTCCTTGGTTGCTCCATTTGAAAATGGTACTACAAAGAGCACCCAGCCCATAGGACTAAAGGAGACAAAGTCTAAAAGGCGCTTCACAACAGCCTGACCCAGAAGGTAGCCAAGAGTTAGTAGCTGGTGTGGTTATCTAAAACCATTGTTATTATTTGTAGTTTTTAAAGGAAATGTGTATTATAACCCTGTAGTGTCAGAAAGGGAAAGACAAAAATATAGTGCTCTGAAATTTAAAGCTTTAGGAGATTCAAGGAATAGAAATCAGATAAAGTATATGAAGGTAATCTGTGCCATGCTTGGGGCATACTTCTTCACATTTAAAAAAAAATGATTTTTAAAAAAACAGATTGTGTGTAAGGGAAGAGCATTTCTTTAATCAAAGTAACATTGGATGAAGAAGAGCACCAGAAAAAAATAAATCATTTCCTTCTTTGTTAAGCGAGCATAAGGCATGCCAGACAAATAGTGTCCCATGGGAGGAGCGGACAGGAGAAATATCTCTTCTGGAGAAAAGCAGGGCATTTCCCAGAGGAGGAGAGGAAGAAGCAGGGCTTAGAATACACAAGCATTCATCAGAGCCTTTATACCCCAAAAAAGAGAGGCAGAGAAGATGATTCTTTAAAGAAACACATCTACAGAGGTACAAGCTTAGACACCAAGGATCTCCAGGTGGTATGAACTTAAAAAGCAAAACAAACAAACAAAAAAAACCCCGAGTCCTGAAAGCAAAATTTGGAGATTACTAGTTTGAATACTGTAGGATTTTTTTTTTTTTAAGATTTTATTTATTCATGGGGACACACAGAGAGAGGCAGAGACATAGGCAGAGGGAGAAGCAGGCTCCCTATGGGGAGCCTGATGTGGGACTTGATCCCAGAACCCCAGAACCATGACCTGAGTCAAAGACAGATGCTCAACCCCTGAGCCGCTCAAGTGCCCCTGAACACTGTAGATCTAAAAGCAAAATAGTAAATTTTGTGATTACTGAAGTATCAAAAATTCTCAATAAAAGCCATTGGTGGATGCTTTAAGGGGAAGCACCTGGAACTAAGTCGAATTTTAGCATCCCAGTGAGGTAGCAGCAGGTAGATAGACACGTTGCCCCATCGTTTATTCCATTACCTTCTACTTCTTTCTAGAAAGTATCAGCCAAGGGAGAAACCTTCCTTATCTCCTTTCCTCTTGGGAAACCTTATGTTAGACTCACTTTCCAAATCTTACCACCATAATGGATCAAGTAGAAGCAAGACAAAGAAACAAAGTCAAGCTTAAAAATGAAAACAGAAGACTATCAATTTTAGCTTAAGCGGTTCACAAAAGCAAAGACAGGGAGTGCTTAGCTTTTCCCAAGTCACAGGACAAGAATAGAAGAGAATATTGCATGCTAGGGGCAGTCCTGAAGTACGGAATCTTAGCATGCAGTATAAGCACATGCTTTAAAATCAAATCATTTCCAGGGTGAAACCATACAAAAAGAAATGTTTAAATGGATAGTAACTATAATAATAACTACTTTTTAAAAAGGGTCTACCGGGGTGCCTGACTGCTCGGTCTGTAGAGCATGTGAGTCCTGATTTTGGGATCACAAGTTCGAGTCCCATGGTGGGTGTAGATATTACTTAAAAAAAAATCGTGGGGCATCTGGATGGCTCAATCGGTTGGGTGACCAACTCTTGATTTCAGCTTGGGTCATGATCTCAAGGTCATGAGATGCAGCCCTACTTCCCCTCCATGCTGGCCATGTTGTCTCCTTAGCATTCTCTCTCTTCTCTCCCTCTGTCCCTCCTCCTGCCCCCCCTCCAACCTCTCCTCCCTGCACCAGCCTCCCCTTCCCCTGCTGGTATGTGCATCAGCACTCTCTCTAAAAATAAATAAATAAACAAAAATAAATAAATAAATAAATAAAATCTTTAGAAAGGAGTTTACCATGTACCCAGATGCTTTAATGTGGGGTCTATTTCATCACCGCAGCAAACCTTGGAGTTCTGATCGTTCCCACCTTAACAGGAGAGCAGAGTAGGGGACTTGCCCACAGTCTTACAGCTGGGAGGGTAGAATGGATGCTGATTTGAATATGGGGCTACCTGACTCTAAAGCCCACACTGTTGGCTATACACAATGTCACATTCCTTGGAGATACAGGAGATACCCTGTTGATGCTCTAGTTATCACAAGTACGCTGAGAGCTAGTCAGCAACGCCAGGCCACGTGCTCACTGAGCAAGCTGTGGAAGACTCCAAAGATGACACGTCACACAGTCCTAGGGAGAGCCTTGATAGGTCACACATTCTGGAGCAGCAGTAACCAGGGTAGAAAATAATTCCTAAGACAGGGGAAGCAGTTGTCCATTTTCACTAGTGAGTTTATCACACGTAAAAAAGCAAGGGGGTGCTCAGGAATGTGTTTTGGATTTACTCTCCAAAGTTAATTAATAATTAGTGAATAGGTAGTAGTACTGGAAAAAGGAGGGCAGGTAGAAGGGACAAAGCTTCAGCCCACACTTACGGATAGAAGGCATGGAGCATGAGTCACCCGGCAGCATTTATCTGTCAGCTCAAGGAGAAAAGAACTGGCTTGGCCTGATGGGCACCATAAAAGGCGAGGCAGAAGGAGGAAGAGGATGCATGAAAGATACCCTTTTAAGAGGAACACAAATCCCGTGAGAGCGGCGTGAAAAATCATCCTGGTCTTGTACTACCAAGACCTGGAAAAAGAAAAGGCCCTTGTGGTTGTGAACATAAATAGAAATGAACAAAAACAAAGCCTCATAGTTTCTAAAACAGACCCGTTTGGGCAAAATATTCACAATTCAAGGAGGAAACGAAGCAGAGTGATCAAAAGAAAACTATGCAGTTTAAACATGCAAGTTCCAGTGACTATGACACTGTGAAGAACCAGGACGTAAAGAAGTGGCAGTTTAGAACAACTCAGCTAAACACAAAATAACTTTGCAGGACAGCTGGGAACATTCCCTTCCACTCTTGCTGGGTATTCTCGCAGATGTGTATGAGGCACGCCATCTGCTGGCAAGATTGGGTACTGCTAATTTGGAAAGAATCAGAGGATGGGCCACTCTCTGGCAGAGGATGGTTTACCCTCTTTTTTGCAGCAACAGGGCTGGACACCGAGTTCTCATAACATTATTAGGTTTCAACGGATGCAGAAAATATCAGATCTTGGACCTCTGATTTGCTTATTTCCTATCTTACAGTGCAAGCAGAATACCTACTTCTGGGCAGGAAGAAATTCTAGACCGGCAGGCCCTCTCAGAGATTACTCTCTTCCTCCTCTCATTACTAAATGGAATCATTACATATGAATTCCCTTGGGTGTGGCTTCGTGCACTATGCCTTAGGTTTGTGAGAGTCATCCACGATGAGAAGCCAAGGAATAGTCTGATCATTTTCTTTGTAAGAACAGATCACAATTTCATGTATTCTGCTTCTGATGAACAGTTGGGTGGTTTCTGATTCTTGGCTATTACAAATAGTAGCCTGGACATTCTTGGCTGTGTCTATTGTGAACGCATGTGTGCATTTCTCTTAAATTTGGGAGTGATACTGCTGTGTCATAGACAAACATTCAAGTTTTGAAGAAAAGCCAGTTTTCTAAAGTAGTTATGCCAAATATATTCCAAACCACAACACATGAGAAAGCATATAAGATCATGGCATCCTGACCAACACTTGATATTATTAGTCTTTTTAAAAAAAAATTAGCCATTATAGTAGAGATGTAATAGTAGCTCATAATTTTAACTTTCTTTTCCCTGATGACTGATGAGACAGAGCCTTTAATATGTTTATTAGCTATGTGGCATCTTTTTTTGGGGTGGTGGTGGTGGGTGCAGTCTCTTGCCCGCTTTTCTATTCAGTTGTCTTTGTTTTACTGATAAAAAGGAGTTCTTTACAGATTCTAGATGTGAGCTCTTTGCCAGTTATGTGTATCACAAATATCTTCTACCTCTCTGTGGTATGAAACACATGGTGATTTAAATTCAGGAGAGCAGGTGAGAGATACAAAGTCAAGAGAATGACGTCAGAACTCTAGGACCCAGGGGTGAATGTGTCAGCACCACATTTAGTGAATGGTGTCACTAATGTATGTGACTTGGTTGTAGCTGCTGTGATGAGCATGGTCCTCTTTTGCTTCTGGACAATGGCCATGGAGAAGCCATGGACACAGCATCACAGAGAAGTACCATCTGCCTGAAGACAGATTCTTCTGGCAGATAATCTCTGGCCATCATGTATTCGAAATGCCCTAAACCAGAAACTTACTGTGCAGATGACAATTTGATCCGTGCTTGAATTTCTATCCACTCCTCCTTTATAATCCTTCCACACTGCAGCAGCTCCTTTGCAAGTCTCTCTGCCTTTGACAAATTCTCTGAAGCTTCCTTGAATCTGGACTGTGTTTAGGAAACTTCACACATGGTTCTAGACTCTGGGACCCCAGTTCCTAGACATCCTTAGCTCTTAAGGTTCCTATTCCCCTTCCTAAGCCATCTGTCACCTTTTGATTTGGCCTTGATAATGAAATATAAGCATTATGGACGGCATTTCTACGTGTAAAGATGAGAAACAAAAGGATACTTCTGGAGGGAGAGTAAGGCTCTCCCCATGGTATGGAATAGCTCAATTGAACACTTAAAAACATCTGTATTGTCATTATAGGGAGGCATGAGGGAGTTCGTAAGGATTTCTTTGGCTTTTTCTGCATGTTGTTTCGCTTGCAAGGACAGTCCTGTGGACAAAGAAAAAAAGGTTTCAGTTTCTCTTTCATGTCAGCAGGACAAGAATATAGTTATCTGTGGCTAGGAAATCCAATGAGGTCTCCTTCATGTATTGGCAAATAATACACAGAGAAGTATCAGGGTAGCATGAAATACTGTCTGGACTGTAAAAACCAAAGAAGTAGTTTACATCTAGTACTCAAGTTTTTCCCCAAATGGTCTTTCTAGAAATAAACAGAATGAGTGGGAATTGAACAACTTTGAAACCTCCCCAATATCAGATATAAAATATGTTCTAAATAATTATAAGAAAAAAAATGGAATGCAAGGACTATAGCATTCTGGGCAGGAAATAGGATATTCGTGAATTTTAATTCTGGCTTTGTGACAGCAATCTTACTGAAATACTAAAAATTCTGAATCTTCTGCTTATCTATCCATAATCATAACTTCAGAGACTTATTTTAATGTAATACAAATACAATGATATCTACAAAAACTTACAAACGCAATTCCAATGACAGAATGAACTGACATGCTTCAATCTCTTATTCCCAAAAGGTTATTGACTAATACGAATCAAAATGGAACAAAAATGAGAAAAATAATCCCTAACAAGAACTAATTCCCCAGTGCATTCTTGGGTTCTTCCATGGGCTTATTAATTTGTGGTAAAGGTAACAGTGGGGGGTCACAGTTAGGTTTCAGGGCTTTTCACTTCCCCATACTCTATCCTCCTCCCCGACACTGATATCCTCTCTTCCACCCACATCCATACAATTCTAGTCTTATGTTTTTCCATTATATGAAATTTTATCTCAAATCCCTAAAAAAAAGCTTCCAAAATACGAAACCAATTCTGTTCCTGCATCTATAAAACAGAAGAATATATTTTCTGATGGGGAAAATCCAGGGTATGTTCTTCATGTGGGAACTCTTAGAAAATTTTGTCTAATTTTTTTGTTTAATTTTTAATTTAAATTCAACTTAATTAACATATACTGTATGATTAGTTTCAGAGGTAGAATGTAGTGATTCATCAGTTGCGTACAATACCCAGTACTCATTACTTCAGAGAATTTCATCTAATTTTTTCATAGCACACATTTAAACAACCTACCAGAAATTTCTTAGTGCCAATTACACATGAGATATTACAAAAGATAATGGTGCACTGTATTATCAACTTTGGTACATCCCCTCAAGGAACTCAGTCTATCGGAGGTAGCATGGGTTGAGGATCAAGAGCACTGGCTCTGATATCAAACTTCCCAGAATGAGTTCCCTGAACCACTACTTACTCTGAAACGTTGGCTTCAGCTTCTTCAACTATAAACAAGGATGATAATATTACCCTCCTTGTAGGATTATGATGAAGAATGAATGAGAAAATGCATGGGAGACAGCACGGTACCTGACATTCAGTAAGGCTTTTATAAAGAGTAGATGTTTCTTTTACTTTAAATTGAGAAATAAAGACTATCATGCAGAAAGGTAGCAGGCTGTGGAAGAAAAGCATCCTTTGAAATCCCAGATGCCAGGTCACTAGTGCTGGCATCCAAAATCCTAGGTCTGAGTCTCAAATCATCTACTTCTATATATATATTACTGAAGCAAGCTGTTTGAATTCACTCATTCATTCTGAATCTAAAAGTAAAAATATAGGAAGGGGATGTTCTTTCTAGTGGAAGGGGAAGTTCAAAACTAGATGATCTCCAGGGTCCCCTCTGGCTCCAACAGTCTTTGATCTAATAGGTGGGATCAGTCAATAATCAGATTTAGCCATATTTATTAACAGGCAATTCTGTGCTAAGCATGGTGGTGTTTTCCACTTTCTGTAATTTTATGTATTCTCTGGACCAGTCCTGGGAGGTTAGGTACCACCATCAACCTTATCATTGCTTTTCAGTTGAAGAAAGGAGTACAGAGATGTACTCTTGTACACCTAGTCCTGGGATGCCCATCAGAAAAAAGAAGACATGATATCCTGTTGTTTTTGCCTTCCCTGCATCCATCCCCTTCCTCTGTTTTCTTTTGGGGACACCTGACCCCCCCACACACACACCCAATCTACGTGAGTTAGCCAAAGTCAGCCTGTCTCTTAGGATCTAGTGGAGCCAAAAGGCAGATCAAGCCAATCAGACCATTCCTTGCCTTTGACATACATCCAGGTCAGCCCAATTAGAATCCCCAAATCCTGAGATTTGGGTGGAAAATGTTCTTTCTTTCCTGGGAATGCTGATGAGGGAAGTTTAAAGCTTCTTTCTGCAAGCCTTACCGCTGCCATGTAGGCAAAGCTTGGGTAAGAATAAAGTCCACAGAGACAGAAACAGAGCCCAGTGGTGGGAGAAGAGAGAAGAAACACAAAACTGATAACATTGTTTGAATACCTGGATCTGGCTAAGTCTACAAGCAAGTTTTATCCTTGGCTTTTCAAGCTATATGAACCAATACATTACCTTCTGTTCACTGCCAACTTGATTTAGTCTCTTACTTATGTATTTTTTTGGGAGTGAGGGGTGGGGTCACTTACAGCCAAGAGATTCTCCCTCAAAACAAATGTGAATGGATCCTACTTCAGGTCCCTACTCCATACCTTGGGCCCCTTCTACAATGCTTTCAAAGCTAACACATTCTCTCCTAAGAACCCTACTTTTAAGATCATAAAAAGGGTCTGCCAAAGCCATCCAAAGGGCTAAAATCGTCCTTCTCTTTTTTATATGTCAAATGAAAAATCTTATGGACTTTCTGAAAGGAGATGGCTCTTCAATGTGTGGACATGAGAATATTCAAGAAAACTTAATCCTTCTAGTTAAATTTGACTTCTAGAGTCAAATTTGCATGAAAGTGCAGAAACCAATGGACTGATCTTCCCCATCCAAGATGAACTCACCTTTCAGCTGGAGGTAGCCTTGAGCCAGATTAATATGTGCCTCTGCTAGTTTCCAATGGGAGTCACCATAGCAAATTCTCGTTAGTGCAATGCAGCGCACAAGCTCATGGACAGCCTCTTTATGCTGTGACGGAAAGAAAATGGGCTTTACCAGTTAGACAACTGAAAACACAGAGTTGAAAAGCACAAAGTCCACTGTACTTTTATCCAGCGTGTATTTCCTGAGTGCCTACTATGTGCTGGACATGGTTGTAAGCATTTGGGATAACATTTGAGAACAAAATGGATAAAGATCTCTGTGAGGCAGTTGGCTGTTTATCTGGGGTGAGAGAGACGATAAATGGCAGAAACAAGTAAAATTTATAGTATACTTATGTTTATAAAACATTTAAATTTGTAGTACATTATGAAAAATATTATAAATAAAGAAGACATGGAAAAAGCAGAGCAGACTTGTAACCATTCCCTAGTTTTTTTCCAGCTGCTCAGCTATGAATGGCTACCACACATTTAGGCACCCGTGGGCAACTTGGTAGTGGGTTTTCAAATAACACTTGCTAGTTCTCAATTCATATACCTTTCTTAGCAGCCTAGGATATCAGCACAGCAATGAGGTTGGCAGGACTGACAAAGAGATTTCATTAAAGGAATCAGAAGTCCATTTATATTCAATGTCAGGATCAAGAGAACAGGGACCTGGCATTTCCAGCTCCAGGTCAGCTCAGAGCAGCAATACACTTAAAGCAAGGCTGGTAGCTTTAAAATATAGCTCCAGAATTCTTTGATTCTTTCTGTCCAGTGGTAGGGGTCTATGTCTCCTTTTTTTTTAATCTGGGCTTTGTGACTGGCTGATGGAATATGGAAGATATGATGCGGTGCCAGTTTTGGGTCCCCTAGGTCTTAAGGAACTAGAGGCTTCCACTTTCTGTTTCCATTTACAACCCATTATGGGCTGAATTGTGTGCCTACCACCCCCCAAATTCAAATGTTGGAGGCCCAAGTACTTCAGAATGTGATAGTATATGCAGAGAAGGTCTTTAAAGACATAAGTTGAGATGAGGCTATTAGGGTATGGCCCTAATCCAGTATGACTGATGTCCTTATAAGAAGAGGAAGAGAGGGGTGCCTGGGTAGCTGTCAGTTAAGCTTCTGCCCTCAGCTCAGGTCATGACTCCAAGGTCCTGGGATCAAGCCCCACATTGGACACCCTGCTCAGGTTAGGGAGTCTGCTTCTCCCTATCCCTCTGCCTGCCGCTCTGCCTACTTGTGCTCTCTCTCTGTGTCAAATAAATAAATACACGAAATCTTAAAAAAAAAAAAAGAAAAGAAAAAAGAGGAAGAGACACCAGGGAGGGGCACGTGCAAAAAAAGAACTTGTTGGGACAGCGAGGGAACATCCTCTGATAGCTAAGCCTCCAAGTGACATCAACTCTGCCAACACTTTGATCTTGAACTTGTAGCCACTAGAACTCTGAGAAAATAAACTTCTGCTGGTGAAGCCACCCAGTCTGGGGTATTTTGTTATCATAGTCCTAGCAAACTAGTAACTAGTAACCTAACCACCATGCCATGAGGAAACCTAAGTGGTGCCCATGCAGAAAGGCACCAATAGCTGATATCAGTCAACCATAGGAGTGCGCCATCTTGGCATTTATGGAGCAGAGCATGGATCTGTCAGATGTTTTTTTCTGCCAAAGACATTATTGAGATAATTTGAGAAATATAGATAAGGTTTGTAGATTAGATGATAATATTGTACTAATATTAGTTTCCTACTTAAACCACTGTACTGTGGTTACCTAGAGTTTCCTCTAAGATATTCAGGGGTAAAGGATCATAATATCTGGAATTTACTTTCAGGTAGTTGAGAAAAATAATGATATGTACACAGAGAAGTAAAGCAATAAAGCAAACATTAACAATTGGTGAATCTAAACAAACAAACAAACAAAAAACAATTGGTGAATCTTGTAGACTTTTCTGTAAGTCTGAAATATTTTAAAATAAAAAAGTAGAAAAGAATGGATATTTTAAAAAAACAGTTACATCATGTTAATACTTTCTTGAAAATACTTTTAAGGTCTCCAGGGCACTTAGATGGAGACCTGCAAGGTTCTAAGTGAACTCCTTGTCTCTCCTGACATTTCATGTCAGACCACGGCTTCCTCTTTCACTTCAAACATGTCACATTCATGCCCTCCTCATAGATTTTACATGTGCTATTCCCTCTCCATAGAACCCTTCCTTTAGCTTCTCCATGCTGGCTCCTTCACTTCTTAAGGTCTCAGCTCATATGCTGCCTCTTTACAGACAGGCCCACTCTTTCCCTAATAGCACTTGACACAACCCTGGGCTTGCTAGTTTATTTATAATGCCGATAACCCCTCAGCTCCACAAGGCCTTCAACCTGTCTATGTTGTTCACCACTGTAACCAGGGGTTCCTCATCTGAACTCCAGAACACAGAAAATAATTTAGTACCATTCTAGATCCATAGAAGAGAAGTTACTTCTTTATGGACGTTAAATGCCTTGAGGCATTCAGGTTTAATTCTCTTGCAGACCTGTGGTTGAGAGAGGCTGCCAGCCTAATGCCTACCTAGCACAGACCCTGACATATAGTGGGTACTGAATAAATATCTGTTGCATAATGAATAAGCACACATTTAGAACCAAATTCATGTCTCCTCTCCATAATCCTGTTCTTCCTCCTGTATTCATTACAGTGGCAAAGGAACTGGCAAGCTTCCAGTCACCCAAGCTGGCTGAGACCTAAGTCACGGATTGCATACACCCACTCTGATTGGCTCTTGCCACTACAACCCTTATGTCCCCTCAGTTACCAGGTCCCACTGGTTCACATTTCCAAATTCCTGTCTGATCTTAGCATCTCTATTGCCTCTGCTGTAGTTCAGGCTGTTACAATTCCTGGCTGAGATTATTTTTTTAAGTTTTATTTATTTGAGAGAGAAAGAGAGAGAGAGAGAGAGAGAGAGAGAGAGAGAGAGAGAGAGAGAGATGGGGGGGCAGTGGGAGAGGGAGAGAGAATCTCCAGCAGACTTCCCACCAAGCAAGGAGCCTGATGAGGGACTTGATCCCAGGACCTGAGCCAAAATCAAGAGTTGGATTCTCAACCAACTGAGCCACCTAGGTGCCCCCTTGCTGGGATTATTTTAAATATCCTCTGAACTGGGGCGCCTTCTCCAGTTTTGCTCCTTCCTCACCCATCCTCCACTCAGCTATGTGAGTAACCATTCCAGAAACTCAAACCTGCTCATGGCACTCCTACTTGTCATCCTATGATAGTTTCCAACACTTTTAGGACAAAATCTAAACTTTTTCTCTGGGCATTAAATACCCTCTGGGCCCTAGCTCCTTCTATAATCAATCTCATTTCCTGTCCTATGTCATTAAAGCCTGTATTCCATGGAAACAACTCAAGAGTCCAAGGATGGATGAATGAATAAAGAAAACATTGAATGACATTGAATATATGATGGAATATTATTCAACCATGTATCAGAAGGAAATCACAGATACTGTATGATCTTACTTATGTGTCGAATCTTAAATAACAAGAACAAAAAAACCTCACAGATGCAGAGAACAGACTCATGGTTGCCAGGGGTAGGGGGTGGGTAAAATGGATGAAGGTGGTCAAAAGGTACAAACTTCCAGTTATGAAATAACTAAATCCTGGTGATGTAACATACAGCATCTGTGACTATAGTTAATAATACTCTATTCTCTATCTGCCCAGAACACCATTGTCCTCTCCCTTACCTGGCCAACTCGTAAGCACTGTTATCAGTGCTGTCCAAGTAACTCCCATCCCAAGAAGCACTTTGGTTGCTCTCCATTCACTATCTCCATGCCCACTGCTTACCCTCATGCCATGTTGTGAATTGGTTTCATCTGAACTTGTGTCCATCACAGCATTGACTGCCATTGTCTGCCTCCTGCCTAGCATCCCAACCAAACCATGAGTCCCTCTGAGGCAGAAGCTGTAGCTTTCCCATATGTGCCCCCAGCACCTGCATAGCACCTGGCACATAGTAGGTATACAGTAGCTATTTGTGAAAAAAAAAAAAAAAAACGGACAGTAGGGCCTAACGTAAGTGGTGGTAGAGAAACGCATATTAAATGAACAAGTGAATGAGTAAAACTTCTTTTTTAATTTATTTATTTTATTTTTTTGAATGCGTAAAACTTTGAGGAGAGAATGGGACAGATGTATGTGGAAAGCAAGAAGATCAAGAATGTAAGAATTGTAAGCTGTAGAAGTTTCATCGCTTTGTGTTATATTCCAGTGCCTAGACCTGGCACTAGGGGGAGCTCAATAAATAGGTCTATACAGATGGAAAAAGACTGATAGGTCAAACCTACAACCAGTTGGTCTAGTATACACTTGCCAGAGTCAGGGTAACCGTGTTTGTTCCTTTGTGCGGTCATTCAGCAGGTATGATGTTGACTGTGCCAAGTGCTGTGCCTGGAGCCCTGATGGCCTACACCCACTCATTCTGTGATAAAGGTACTCTATATACTCTCTTGTATCAAACTTCTTAGGTTAGAAATGTAACCTAAATTCTCACTAGTTACCAGAGCACAGGTGTAGAAAATGAAGGGTCCTTACTTTGTGACTGCTAGAATAGGACTTCGCTTTCTCTTCACAGAGGTGGAGTTTCTCTCGAGGAGGCTGGAAGAGTGCTGTCTGAGGCAGTTTGTTTTGGATCTTCTTTCTAGGCGTTACGCTGACAGCAGCAACAATTTCATCTAGGTGATTGGATATGTGGGTTTCCTTTGATTCTTGCATATTTTTATAGACATTGTCCTCTAATTTTTAAATAAGAAAATAAAGGTGTTAAATGATAATTTCCATAGTTACTTACACAAATACACATTTTTCCTAGAAATTGATGCTAAATCTAGGAAAATTTTAATGCTCTACCCATGACTTCTTTGAAATTAGCAGTATTCCATCAAAAAAGATCCTGATAACTGGTACTAACTTCTTTGTAAAACTTTCAGGCTGGTTTCCACTTTTAACTAAATCAAACACTGCTCGTTCGTTCAAATATACATATTCATATATGTATTTTACATATGCATATACAGGAGAAATCAGGCAAGCCCAAACAATTCTCAAAGAACCCAGCGTAGATCACCTGAACCCCAATTGACCTTGAAGCAGTAAAAAAATGACGTATTAAACTTTCAATTCTGGTCAAGATGGGGCAACAGGACTAGATTATTCTCTTTCCTGAAATAACCAACCAACCAACCAACCAACACACAAAAACAAACCAAAAAAACTCCACATAGACAAAAAAGCTATGGGAACATGGTTTTCAAGAGATAAGATATAAGGGCAGCCCAGGTGGCTCAGTGGTTTAGTGCGCCTTCAGCCCAGGGCATGATCCTGGAGACCCGGGATCGAGTCCCACGTTGGACTCCCTGCATGGAGCCTGCTTGTGTCTCTGCCTCTCTCTCTGTGCGTGTGTCTCTCATGAATAAATAAATAAAAATCTTTTTTTTTTTTTTTTAAAGAAACAGGATATCAACCTGATCAATGGAAAAAAGAAATAAAGTGAGATCCATGATTTCCCCAATGTATTGCTTTGAGGTATTCAGGACGTGCAGGGAGCAGAAACACAGAAGTAGCCTGGTAGACTCTGCGTTGAGGAACTAGAGCTGAGGATCTGGGGAGAACAAGATAGCTAGAATTTATTGGATAGATTACTGGAGAGGATATAGATGCAGAGATAGAGGATTCTTGAAATTAGCAGAGGGACCATTACAAATAAGGGGAGAGAATACTGATCAGCATGTGAATAAGAAAAATACTTGAGTCTGGGGAAAGATTCATTTAATAATATTAAAAAAGGAACAATGCCTGGCATTCACATAGGGTTAGCAATGCCTGTTCCCACCAACCAGACTGGAAAACTCATAATTCATGATGTATTGGGTAAAGCACTCAGAAGGGTTTTGTTTCACTAGTGTGAAATTACCCTTACCCTACCTTACCTGAGCACTGCTTAGACTCACCCAACAAAGCATAAAAATAAGACCTAAAAGAATCAGCCTATTTCTAAAACTTAACTGCCCCAGAAGACAAACTCAAGGATGTATAGGAATACAAAAATAGCTAGCACACAACAAGGTAAAATTCACAAAGTCTGACATCCAATCAAAGATTACTAGGCATGCAAAGGGAAAGGAAAACATAAGCCATCATGAGAAGAATAATCAATCAATCAGAACCCAGAACTGACACAGATGTAAGTTAGTAGAGTATTAAAGTGGTTATCATAATTGTATTCCATATGTTTAAACAGTTTAGAGATACATAAGATATTTAAAAAAGGCCCAAATTTAACTTCTATATATGAAAATACTATGTGAGATGAAAAATGAACTAGAGGGATTAATGACAGATTAGATATTACAGATGAAAAGATGACTGAACTTGTAGACACAGCAAAAGAAACCACCTAAAAAAATCATGAGTTGTGAAACAACTTCAAATTGCTTAGTATATATGCAATTTGAGTCTTTATAGGAAAGTAGATTGTAGCGGAGACAGAAAAAAATATTTGAAGAAATAACAGCCCCAAATTTTCCATATTTGAGGAACAGTAAAAAGCTAGACATTCAGGAAGTTCAATGAACACTAAACACAAGAAACAGAGAAAGCTACATCAAGGCATATGATAACCAAATTGCTCAAAACCAAGGTAAAGAGAAAATCTTAAATGTAAGGGGAAAAAACATATTAGTATGAAAAAATAAAAGATACAGACGATAGCGTATTGCTTGCAGGAAAAATGCACATGAGAAGGGAGTGAAACAACAGACTGGAAAGAAAAACATTTGTCAAGTTAAGATTCTGTACCAGTGAAAATATCTTTTAAAACCAAAAACTGAGAAAATTAATCATCAGCAGATACATACTCCAATGTTCTTCAAGAATTAGTAAAGAAAGTCTTTCAGAAGGAAGGAAAATGATAGCAAATGGAAGATCTAGATCTACATAAAGGAATGAAGACAATGGGAATGATACTTACATGGGAAAATATGTAGCTGTTTTCATATTATTTAAATCTCTTTAAAAGATAACATTTTTTAAGGAAAAAATAATGTACTGTGAGGCTTATAACATATGTGTATAAGTGAAATGTATGACAACAGTAGCATAAGGGCTAGGAAGGAAGAAATGGAATTGTGAAGTTCTTACATTGTATATGGAATGGTATATTAATTGAAGGTATGACCTATAGTATAAACTCTAAGCAATCATTAAAATAACAAAATAAAGAATTATAGGTAATAAGCCAACAAAGGAGATAAAGGGCTCATAAAAGCAATCCAGTAGAAACTAGAAAAAAAGTGGGGAGAGGGAACAAAGAACAGATGGAACAAATAAAAAATAAATAGCAAGATGATAGACTTTATCAACAATCAGATTAAATGTAAATGGTCTAAACCTCCCACTTAAGAGATAGACATCAACAGATTAGACAAAAATGCAAAACTTAACTGTATGCTGCCTACAAGAAATTCATTTCAAATAGAGAAGGACAAATTAGATTAAAGGTAAAATGATGGAAAATAATATCCTAAAATTAGTCAAAAACAAACTTGGATCTATATTAAGATCAAAGTAAATTGTAGAGCAAAGAATATTATCATAAAGAAGGTCATTTTATAATTATAAAAGGTCAATTAGTCAAGAAGATATAATCATTCTAAGTGTTTATATACCTAGTAACAGTTTCAAAATATGGGACCCCAAATTGATGGAAAAGCAAGGAGAAATAGACAAATCCTTTATTATACTCTGAGATTTAAATACCTTGCTCTTAATAGCTGATACACCAGGTAGGCAGAAAATCAGTTAAGGATACATAAGACTTGAACTACATCATCAACCAACATGATTTGACATTTACTAGAATATTATACTCAAGAAGAGTAGAATACACATTATACACATTCTTTTCAAGTGCACATGGACACTAAGACACATTTTATTCTGGGTGGTAAAACAAGTTTCAGTAAATTTATAAGGATACAAGACATACAAAATATATTCTCGATTATGACTACAAAGGGATTAAATTTTAAGTCAATAACAGAAAGGTATCTGGAAAATGTTCAAATATTTGGAAACTAAATAACACAATTTAAAAAAAAAAACCCAACCACTGTTCAAAGAAGAAATCAAAATACAATGTATTGGCATAAAATTTTCATAACATTCCCATAATAAACTTACAATATTTGTAAAATTTTGGTTCTTTGAGACCAATCATATTAATCAATCTCTACCCTGACTAAACAGGAAAAAAAAGAGAGGAGACAAAAGTCACCAATATCAGGAATGAGAGAGATGGCACCACTACAAATAGATTCTACAGATTCTACAAATATTATAAGTTTATTATGGGAATGTTATGAAAATTTTATGCCAATACACTTGACAGCTTAGATGAATGGACAAATTATTTTAAAGACACAAAATACTAAGGCTCACTCAAGAATAAACAGATAATCTGAATAGCCCTATACCTATTAAAGAACTGACTTTGCGGGATCCCTGGGTGGCTCAGCGGTTTGGCGCATGCCTTTGGCCCAGGGCACGATCCTGGAGTCCCGGAATCCAGTCCCACGTCGGGCTCCCGGCATGGAGCCTGCTTCTCTCTCCTCCTGTGTCTCTGCCTCTCTCTCTCTGTCTATCATAAATAAATAAATAAATAAATAAATAAATAAATCTTAAAAAAAAAAAAAAGAAAGAAAGAACTGACTTTGTTTTTTTTTAAAAGATTTTATTTATTTATTTATTTATTTATTTATTTATTTATTCATTCATTCATTCATTCATTCATGAGAGACACAGAGAGAGAAATAGGCAGAGGGAGAACATCCCGGCAGGGAGCCTGATGCAGAACTCAATCCCAGGACCGCGGGATCACAACCTGAGCCAAAGGCAACTACTGAACCACCCTAGCATCCCCTGAATTTGTATTTTAAAAATCTTCCAAGAAAAAGAAAAGAAGGAAAGGGAAAAACAACTCCAGGCCTAGATAGCTTCACTAGTGAATTCTACCAGATATTTAAGGAAGATATAACACTAATTTTATACAATCTCTTCCAGAAAATGGAAAAAAAGAATATTTCCTAACTAATTCTATGAAACCCTGATACCAAAATAAGACAAAACCAACAAAAGAAAATTGCAGACCAATATCCCTCAGTAATATAGATGCAAAAATTCAAAACAAAATCTTAGCAAATTAAACCCAGTAATATGTAAAAGAGAAAATATAGCATGACCAAGTACAATATTAACTCAGGAATGTAAAATTGGTTTAACATTCACAAAGCAGTCAATATAATTCATAATATTAGTAACCTACAAAAGAAAAACTGCAGGATCCTCTTATCAACACCCAAAAAAGAACTTGACAAAAATCTAATATCCATTTCTGGATGTGGACACATTGAAATTAAAATACAATACTGTGTATAATAGCATCAAAAATATGAAATAGGAATAAATCTGCCAAAAAAATGAATGTGACTTGTATAATTAAAACTAATAAACATAGCCACTATTAAAAATGGGCAAAATATTTTAGAAGACACATCATCAAAGAAGATATATCAATGACAAATAGGCACATGAAAAGGTGCATGTCAACATCATTAGTCATTATGGAAATACAAGTTAAAGCCACAATGAGATACCACTTGCACCAATCAGAATGAATAAAACTGAAAAGACTGATGATACTAAGCACTGGGAGGAGGAGGAATAGGTACTCTCACACACTGTTGGTTGGCATGCAAAATCCTACAATCACTTTGGGAAAAAAAATTGGCGGTTTCTTTTTTCAAAGATTTTGTTTTGTTAAAGTAATCTCTACACCCAGTGTGGGGTCTCAATTTACAGCCCTGAGATCAAGAGTTGCATGCTCTACTGACTGAGCCAGGCAGGCAGTTTCTTAATAAGCTAGATACACACATAGCACATGATTCATTTAACTCCTAGATAGAGGGGATCCCTGGGTGGCTCAGCGGTTTGGCGCCTGCCTTTGGCCCAGAGCGCGATCCTGTAGTCCTGGGATGGAGTCCTGCGTCGGGCTCCCGGTGTGGAGCCTGCTTCTCCCTCTGTCTGTGTCTCTGCCTCTCTCTCTCTCCCTATGTCTATCATAAATAAATAAATCTTTAAAAAAAGTACTATAACTCCTAGATAGAACATAAGAGACATACAACATAAGAGAAATGAACATACAAGGACTTTTTTTTTTTTTAAGATTTTACTTATTTATTCATGACAGACACAGAGAGAGATAGAGGCAGAGACACAGACAGAGGGAGAAGCAGGCTCCATGCAGGGAGCCTGACATGGGACTGAATCCCAGGTCTCCAGGATCAGGCCCTGGGCTGAAGGCAGCACCAAACCGCTGGGCCATCAGGGCTGCCCATGTTCATACAAGGACTTATGCACAAACGTTCAAAGGAGTTTTATTTTTAATAACCAAAACTAGAAACAACTCAAATGCCCATCAGTTGGTAAACTGATAAACAAAACTATACAATGCAATAATACTCAGCAATAAAAAGGAACAGATATGCTACAACATGAATTGCTTCAGTTATGCTGAGTGAAAGAAGCCAGAAAGAAGAGAGTATAAATACTATATGGCTCCCTTTCTATAAAATTGTAGGAAATGCAAACCAATGTATAACGACCAAAAGCAGATCAGTGGTTGTCTTGAACCGGGCTGGTAGTGAGAGGCATTGCAGAGGAGAAGATGCAGGGAGGAGGAGGATATAGAAATGACAGAGATATGAAGAAACATTTTGGAGTGATGGTTATGTTATTATCTTGATTGAGGTGCTAGTTTCATGGGTATACACATAAATCAAGATTTATCAGATTGCACACTTTTCTATATCAATTAATAAAACTGTTTTAAAATATAAGTATACATATACACACATATATATGTATGTATATATATGTATCAGCCTTTCAGAGATCCTTCTCCATTTGTCCCTCTCCCCATGTAGATCCTTCAGACTCTGATTCTATTATTTACTATAGATAAGTTATTTCAAATTTCACCCTTATTGTTATTCATTCATCAACTATTTATTAAATTTCTACTATAAACAACGTACTATGTGGAAAACAGTAACTCCGAGAAATGCAAAATCTAGCAGGAAAAAAGATCAGGTATACAGCTGCCATGATACTGATACTGGGTACTATAAATGCTGGAAAAGTGGGAAGTATTAAGACTTCAGAAATAGGAACCATTACTGTTGTGGGATATCAGGTTGCTTGGCTGAAAAGATTCTGAGAACAAGGACAGAGAGGAGAAAGCACCCCAAGTGGAGTGCATAATTAGCAAAGGCTCAAAAGTGCAAATGAATTGGGTAGATATCTAATGGGGGGTGGTTCAGTTTGGTTGGTAAGTTTGGCAGGGGGAGTGGGGGAAGGTTGGAGACATGGATATAGAACAGCATTTTCCAAACCAACCTATTACACTAGACACACAAGACATTAATGTACAATCTAAAAGAGAGGGTTATCGACAAAGATGATCAAGTAAGCTGATAAACACACAGACTGTTTCCACAACAGGATATGTTGTTCTATGATAAACATGGACAAGTTTCATTACCTCGGTTCTCCTCAAAGGTTTGAACATGGTATAATTCCTTGTGAATAGAACTCAGAGGGATACAGTATGCAACACTTTCCCTAACTTTTTGGACTATGAAATCCTCTTTTCTGGAGCACTCATTAACTCTTAGGCAACTGGTACTTTCTGAGCACTGTTTGGAAAGCCAGGAGGTAGAGGAAGACTGGAAGGCTGGAGCCAGGCTTAGAAGACATTGATTTTAGGTTAAGAGTTTAATTGACTTTATTTGGCAGGTGGTGATGAGCTCCTCAAGGTTTTATCAAGAAAGATAAGTGACAATGCTGAGACAGATCTGTTAATTAGTAGGCAAATATAATGGAAACTATAGGCAGTAAAGTGGTCACTGATTTTCAAACTTTTCTTTTACCATCTTGACAACTGTTAGCATATCTATATTCTGCCTACAATATTAACTTTTTCTTTAAGGCTACAACTTTTTAAAAACCTAAATATTTACTTCAGCTTCACCCTAAAAAAATAACCAGATATATTATGGGTTTGACATCATATTTTCTCCAATACATGTTAAAATAAAAACACAAGTATTAATAATATTTTAAAAGTTGGTCTGGGGCAGCCCCGGTGGCCCAGCGGTTTGGCGCCGCCTGCAGCCTGGGGCGTGATCCTGGAGACCCTGGATCGAGTCCCTTGTCGGGCTCTCTGTATGATGCCTGCTTCTCCCTCTGCCTGTGTCTCTGCCTCTCTCTCTCTGTCTCTATGAATAAATAAATAAAATCTTAAAAAAAAAATTTCCCTTTAAAAAATAAAAAATAAAAAAAAAATAAAAGTTCGTCTGTGTTCCACCTAACATCACATTAAGCATCACCAATTTTAAACATTGCATACCTTGGGAAATTCTAAATTTGAGCAACGTTTGACAACCATTTTTAACCATGGCCCTTCATGTAAGATTTCATTGGTTTTACTTTCTATAATTTATATTCTGACAAAGCAGGTATTTTCCCTAAAGTTAAAATTAGAATATTTTATATGCTTCTTAAATCATCCCCCTAGCCAATAAAAAAAACAAAAACAAAAACAAAAACAAAAAAAAACAATAAAAAAAATCATCCCCCTAGAAATTTTGGTACCCTCTTTACTAAGTGGGTATGGTCCTGCAGCCAGCCCTTACCACCAGTCGCATGAATCACTGAATATTGTATAGAATGAATTCATGTGCACAGCAGCAGTGAGAAGGGAAGTGATGGGAAGGATAAGAATTACTGAAAGAAGTAATTACTCAACTTGAGAGCTGCTTAGATGTAAAAATTGAAGAAGGGAAACAGTCAAAACTGACTTTGACATTTTCATCCAGGAACTCTAGATAGGTGCTGGCACACTATGGCATGGGCCAAGTGCTGCCCACTGTCTGTTTTCATAAATAAAGCTTTATTGGAACACAGCCCTTTTAATCCATCTACATCTTATCTATGGCCACTTTTGTACTACAACAGCAGAAGTGAGTATTTGTGATAGAAACCGTATCGCTCTCAAAGCCTAAAGTATTTATTATCTGGCCCTTTACAGAAAAAGTTTACTGACCCCTAAAACACACTAATGTCATGGACAGAAGTAACAAGATAAATGAGAATTATCCTTTTGATAAGATAATCAATTTGGTCTCAGCCAGATTGAATTTGAGGCTATGGGAGAAAATTTCTATAAGAATGTCCAACTCAAAAAAAAAACTTGAAAAAAAAAAATGAATGTCCAATTCAAAAAAAAAAAAAAAAGAAGAAGAATGTCCAACTCAGAAGTTAGAAATATATTGGGCCACCTGGCTGGCTCAGTCAGTAAAGCATGTGACACTTGATTCAGGGTCATGAATTCAAGCCCCATGTTGGGTATAGAGCTTACTTTAAAAAATTTTTAGAAGAAAAAAGAAGCTAAAAATATATCACTAGTCCTGAGAGACATCTTTTTAAAGATAATATTTTTCCTTTCCTTTTAAAAAAAATTAGTAACCTTCTATGCCTTTATACAAATAGAATTTGAGATGTCTAGAGGTTAAGTGTTGAGCAGTTAACCTGGACCTACCTACCAAGGTAAAGGTGGCCACCCCTTAATAATCCAAAATAGAGCTTTACATTTTCACCAAGAAGGAAGAAAGTCAGAACTTTTCTTTCTTTCATGAGACAATATAGAATGAAAACATGAGAAAGGGAAGAAATTGGTTGAAGGCCAGTCTGAGAAAACTTCAGAGGCCAATCAATCCCAGCAAAACCATTCTTGGGTAGCCCTTCAAAACGTGGAAGGCTCATCTTTTGATTCAACATTTAAGCTTTCCCTAAACCCTGCTGTACAGAGACTCCGTGCTATCTCTGATGCCAAAATGGTGGCTGACTTTTTTTCTAACAAGCTCTTGACTTAAGCTTTCTCATCTATTCAGCCCACTAGTTGATGATTTGATCATTTCAGTAAGTGTTATGGTCTACAAAAAGAGCAGGAGATTGGGTTTGGGAATCTGAGATTCAAAAATCTGTGCTGGTCCAACTACTCACATGATTTGGGCAATATCAACTGGTATTTACATAACCCTTTATGCTTTCCCATATTTTATCTTTTGTGGCCCTTGCCATAGCCATGTGGGAGACAGGTATGATTATCTCTGTTTTATAACTGAGGACAATGAAGCTGACAGAAGCTAAATTACTTGCCCCATGTCACACAGGCAGAATCAGGACTCCAGTCGTCTAAGAATTTGGTGGTTTCCTACCACATCATTCTGACTTTCATTGACCAGTCTTTAGGAGTGGGAAGCAAATATTCTTGCTTTGGAAACCTAAGATGGCATTTTAAAAAGTAATCATACACTTTTATAACAAGGAAATGTAACATCTTCAACAAATCTAACCACACTTTCTTATCTTCTACTTAGGGGAGGCAGAGAAGAAATTTTAGAAGCTATGTGAGTAATATGCTCTGTAATATTTGCTACTCTGGGCCTTGAACCTAGTGCTAAACTTTGAAATTGAGCGGATTTTTCTTTCTTTTTTCGGCTTAACTGTAACAAGTGGTTTGTCTCACATTGCCTCTTAAAATATTAAATCCTTAAAAGAGCCATTTTAATCCAAGCACTCACAGGCTGGATCTAACTTGCACATGCTTTTTTTTTTTTTCTTTTTGGCCAGAAAGGGGAAAAAAAAAATTAAGCCATTACTTTAAAATTAGAAGGTTTAGGATCTGGCTTTTGAGATTTTTGGCTTCCTATAAAAACAACACTATCGGGCAGCCCGGATGGCTCAGCGGTTTAGCGCCACCTTCAACCCAGGGCCTGATCCTAGAGACCCAGGATCGAGTCCCATGTCGGGCTCCCTGCGTGGAGCCTGCTTCTCTCTCTGCTTGTGTCTCTGCCTCTCTCTCTCTCTCTCTCTCTCTCTGTGACTATCATAAATAAATAAAAATTGAAAAAAAATATTAAAAAAAAATACTGAGCCTATGTCATCACAGGCAACAATCCATCAGGGGGGAATGGCAGAAGCCGTGGCGATTGCCAGTTGCCACCACTCCCTATTGCTCCTGGACAGGGAGGCACCAAAGTAGTTGCCATTTGTCATTGCTCCTGTGTTGCTTTATCCTTATAGTAAAAGAATAGGTCTCTGTAACCATACCTCTCTTTCAGAGTGAAAGGCTGACATAAAGGGATATGGCTTTCCTAGCCCATGCCACTTGCCACTCGTTTCCTAAATGTAATCTGATCTGAGCCATCACTGATATAAGATTATCAGATACATCACTATTCTATAACCACTAAGAATAAAACCACAAAGCTATTAAACTATGACTTGCCATCAACGGTAACATGCATTCCAATTTCAGAGATGTTTAAACACCAAAATGTGCATCTCTGCCAATTAAATGAGGCACGGTACCTGCCTGGCTTTTGGAAACATGTGAATCTATGACCTTGCTTTAAATATGTGTCTGTGTCAATGTGTGTTGCATCTTATAGTAACATCTTTAGCACAGACATCCTCTTCAGTTCACTTACTTGGAGCTACATGCTTATCATCAGTCACTTTTGTTTTCTTTGTAATAGCCATAGGTGGGGCTTAAATTTTCATTAGAAATCAGCCCAGGGCCACACAGAACCCTCTCCCTGCCAGCCTTGGGTAAAGCTTCCCAGGCCTCTCAATCGGCTCCCACAACTGCCAGTCAGACATATCCAATCAATTGATGCTATTCCTTCTGCCAGACCTGTTCAGTAGAATGCTGAAGCACATGATCAGCCTCAGAACAAAATGGGAGGAGGAAGAGGTCTGAAGTGGGGTCTCAGTCTTCCATTTCAAGAGGTGATGTTCAACAATTTAAAACTGGTTTAGCAGGAGGACCAACCAATCTGTATAGATGGCAACTATGCTGGAACTAGGTTCAGAAGGTCCCCTGCTGTTACAGGTGTTAACCCTTGGGGGCTGACTTGGGGGAGGATGTAGGAAGCTTGAGGGCGGGGCAGGAGCCCCCAGGGCAGTGGCTCCTGGGAAACAACAACCATTATGACCGTATGAGAGTGTACTGGTTAAAAAGCAACCTTGCCCATAGGTAAGCTGTGGCATCAGCAAGCTATGAAGTGGAAAAACATTCTGGAAGGATACAAAACATCAAAACCGAATTGAAAGGAAATAAAAAATCTGAATAGAACTATAACAAGCAAATAATTTAGTAATTTAAAATATTTACATAAAGGTAAGCCCAGGCCAAGATGGCTTCAGTGGTAAATCCTACTAAACCTTTAAAGAAGTAATATGAATCTTTGCAAACTCTATCAGAAAAATAGTTTGCAACTCTATTCTGTGAGGCCAATATTATCCTGCTACCAAAGCCAGACAAAGACGTAATAAGAAAACAAACCAATATCCATGATGCTTTTGAACACAAAAAGTCCTCAACAAAATATTAGAAAAATCAAATCAGGCAAGATATAAAGAAGATTATATATTATGACCAAGGGGGATTTATCCCTGGAATAAATAAATAAAGCTGGTTGGTTTAACATCTGAAATCACTAATGTAATACACCATATTCATAGAATAGGGGGCAAAAACTGAATGATCATATTAATAAATGCAGAAAAAAAATGGCAGGATACTTCCTCCATCTGATAAAGGGCCAATAAAAACTTTTTAAAAACTTAATGCTAACATCACACTTAATGGTGAATGTTTGACTGCTTCTCTTTTTAGACTGGAAACAAGGCAAGGATGTTTGCTGTCATCATTTGTATTTAAGACTTAATGGGTATTCTAACCAGTGCAATAAAGCAAGAAAAAAGTAAAAGGCATGCAGATTAGAAAGGAAGAAAAAAAAATTTAGTTTACATGATCTTCACACACACACACAATTCAGTTGACATGATCTTCACACACACACACACACCCCAAAACAAAATGAAAACAACAACAAAATCCTACTAAAACTGTTAAACAATTTCAGCAAGGCCAGAGGACACAAAATAAACCAAAACTGAATATCTATCAATCTGAAAATGAAATTAAGAAAACATTTCCATGCACAATAGGACCAAGAAGAATAAAATACTCAGGACTACACTTAAAAGAAGTACAAAACTTTTACACTGAAAATTATATAACATTTACACTGAAAATTATATAACATTGCTGAAAGAAATCAAGGGACACTTAAGTAAATGAGATACATTCCATACTCATGGATTAGAAGCCTTAATATTATTAAGATAGCAATACCCCCAAATTGATCTATAGATTTTATATAACACCTATCAAAATCCCAGCTGTCTTTTTTTTTTTTTTTTTTGCAGAATTTGACCTTAGATTTATATAGAAATGTAAAAGACCTAGGATAGCTAAAACAATCTTGAAAAAGAACAAAGTTAGAGGACCATTCTTCCCATTTTATTTTTTTTTTAATTTTATTTATTTCTCTATCCATGAAAGACACAGAGAGACAGACAGAGGGAGAAGCAGGCTCTATGCAAGGAGCCCGATGTGGGACTCGATCCCGGGTCTCCAGCATCGCGCCCTGAGCCAAAGGAAGAGGCTCAACCGCTGAGCCACCCAGGTATCCTCATTCTTCCCATTTTAAAAACTTACAACAAAGCGACAGTAATCAACACAGGGTGATATTGTCCTAAGGACTGACACTATATGTTAATGGAATAGAATTGAAAGTCCAGAAATAAACCTCTACATTTACAGTCAATTATTTTTTGACAAGAGTACCAGGTAATTAAATGGGAAAAGAATAGTCCTTTCAACAAATGATGCTGGAACAACTGGATAGGCACATACAAAATAACAAATTTGGACCCCTACCTCACACCATATACAAAAATGAACTCCAACTGGATCAAAGTCCTAAAAGTAAGGGCTAAAACTGTAGAGCTGTTAGGAAACAAAGGGATATGTATGAGCTTGGGTTACACAAAGATTTCTATGTACAATACCAAAGGCACAATTGATAAAAAGAAAAAAATAAATTGGACTTTATCAAAATTAAAAACTTTTGTTTCAAAGACACTGTCATGAAAGTTAAAAGACAATTCACAAAATAGGAGAATATATTTGCAAGTAATTGTAGATATATCACATGTTTGATAATGGACGTTAATCCAAAATATATAACAAACACAATTCAAAAATAAGACAAAAACCTAAGTAAAAAAATAGGCAAAAAATTTGAAAAGACAATTTACCGAAGAAGATATATGAATGACCAATAAGCTCATGAAATGTTTAAAATCACTAGTCCTTAGGAAAATGAAAACCAAAACTATAATGAGAACCACTTCACACTTCACTTCACACCCACCAGAACAACTATAACTTTGTATAGTTGTTGACAAGACAACTTTGTCTTGTCAAAGATACAGACACTAAGAAGTACTGGCAAGGATGTAGCAAAATTAGACCCTTCATATGCCACAGGTGGAAAGTAAGATAGTACATTCAGGTTAGAATGAGGAATTCCTCTCAAAGGTAAACATAGAATTACTACATAAATCAGGAGCTCCATGCCTAGTGTATATCCCCAAGAGACTGAAAACACTTGTTCACACAAAAACTTGTATACATCTTCATAGCAGCATTATTTACAATAGCTAAAAAAGCAATCCAAATGTCCATCAACTGGTGAATGGATCAACAAAATGTGGTACTGTACCTATGACAGAATATTATTTGGCAATAAAAATGAAGTACTGATACATGCTACAACATGGATAAACTTCAAAAACATGCTCTATGAAAGCCAGATATGAAGACCACATACTTAATGATGCTATTTATGTTAAATGTCCAGAAAAGGCAAACCTATAGGAACAAAGTTTATTAGTGATTGCTTGCACCAGGGTAGGAGTGGGAAATGCCTACAAATGGGCACAAAGTTTCTTTGGAGGATAGAAATCTTCTAAAATTTGAATGTGATAATACTTGCACAACTCTGTAAATTTTCTTTAAAAAAAAACACTGAGTTGTATCCTTAAAATGAGTGAATTTTACGGTATATAATTAACATCTCACTAAAGCTATTAAAAATAGCTATGAAACCACAATGCAGGTTTATGTGTAATTCTGGCTTTTAAATATCTATGATTACAAGACTTTTCTTTTTATTCTTTTTTAAAATTTTATTTTATTATTTTTTCTTAAAGATATTATTTATTCATTTGAGAGAGAGAGAGAGAGCGCGTGCGTGTGCGCGCGGGCACAACTGGGGGGAGGGGCAGAGGGAGAAGGTGTAGAAGACTCCCCGCTGAGCAAGGAGTCTGCCCCACCCCTGGGCCTCCATTCCAGGACCCTGGAATCAAGACCTGACCTGAAGGCAGACGCCTACACGACTGAGCCACTGAGCACCCCTACAAGATTTTTCTAAGATAGGGCAGCCCCAATTCCCAAAGACAATGTGGCAGAGGCTCCCAAATCTGAAAAAGCAATCCTAGATTAGTATCATGGTTCCATGGGGGCAGCTGGGTAGCTCATTTGGTTAAGCATCTACCTTTGGCTCAGGTCATGATGCCAGGGTCCTGGGATCAAGTTCAGTAGGGAGTCTGCTTCTCCCTCTGCCGCACTCCTGCTTGTGCTCTCTCTGTCAAAATAAATAAAATCTTTAAAAAAGTATTATGGGGGGATCCCTGGGTGGCTCAGCGGTTAGGCGCCTGCCTTTGGCCCAGGGCACGATCCTGGGGTCCTGGGATGGGTCCCGCGTCGGGCTCCTGGCATGGGGCCTGCTTCTCCCTCTGCCTGTGTCTCTGCCTCTTTCACTCTCTCTCTGGGTCTATCATGAATAAATAAATAAATAAATAAATAAATAAATAAATAAATAAATATAAAATAAAATAAAATAAAAAAGTATTATGGTTCTATGAATAGGTAGATCAAATACATTAGTGCCTGGCACCTATTGGGCCTCAATAAATCTTTACTAGATGAACAATTAAACCATCTTCATGGTGTGATTTTTCTCTCCAAATACCTCATACACTTGGTATCTGAAACTGTTAATCAGGGTAATTTTTTTTTTAACTAAAGAAAACTTAAATAAATGCCAATGTCCCCAGAAGAAAACCTGCTAACAATTAGGTGGGCAGGATTGGATGGGCTAAAATGAGGGAACATATTAATCACTTCATGCTACTGACTCACTTGGTTTGGGAATAGGGCTTGGACAGTGGGGATGTATGATTCACAGTAACTCAGAGATCCAAGCTTTAAGTAATGGGAGTCCTAGCAGGCAGACCAAGAGACTGGAAAACTGGGGATGAACTTTCCACCATCATTGGCCAGAAGTGACATAGGTCACATGGGCTAACATTTCATTTTCTTCCCTGAAATGGCTAGCACATAGAGGGGAGTAAAGAGAGATTTGATGAGCACTGCAGCCCACCATACCAGTCATCTGCAGCAGGTGACTGTCTCAAAGTCCTTTTCCACAACCAGATTCTTTCTTCTCCGTCTACCTAAGTAAGAACCACTGATCAACAACTTAGGATCCTTTGAAGCAGGTTTGAGGCAGGAGACAAACACCCTGTTTAGGGTCTCTGAAGCACTTTGCTTTGTGGGGGTGGGGGTAGGGGGGAGGGCTAATTCTTGGTTCACCTTTGCCCAACACTGAGGAAACTATCTGGTAAACGGGGGCAACTCACTGAGTGTATGTAATTTAGTCTTGACTCAGAGAAACAGGTCAAGTGAAAGCCTCCAGTACAAGTAAGAACACCTCCCATCCTCCCATGGTGTTCTTCAATCATAAGGTTGTTTTTTTTCTGCCTTTTTGTTGTTGTTGTTGCTGAAATTCCTTCTATTCAGTTCAATAGAACCAAAAAATACACATAAATCTGAGACAAAGGAGCAAGAACTGATCCAATATGAACAACAACCATGTTTACTGTGTTAATTGCACTGCAACTACCACTACACCTAGTAAAATTTGTATTTATACCTCTGAATAAAAAAATAAGCTCAATGCTTTAGAAGAATATAAAGGAACGCATTAAGATTCATTAGTCTGCCACCAGAAAGTAAAGTTACTTTGATAAAATCTCTTATAAGGCTGCTACCAATCTGTACTCCATTATCTAAAGTATTTAATCCTTTAATTTCCAGTCTGTTCTTGGAACCATCTTAAATTGCTCTATCAGCTTAATCTTTTCCCATTACTACTTTCCTTAGGTCTTACTCCTGCTGAAAACCCAGGACCAAACCCCTTAATTCTGACAATTTTGACTCTTCATGCAACTTCTGATGTCCTTCCTTTTTATTTTCAAAGCCCAAAAAGTCCCCAAATGAACCATGAGTCGATTATTCTTTATGCTCACACATATGTGCTAACAACTCATCCACTACCTGGGATGCTACTTCCCTTCTTTTTTATTTACTGAAATTTTGCCCATTGCTCAGGACTGAATTAGGTCGTAAGCCAGTTGTGAAGCTCCCCGAGTATTTCAGCTCACAATAACCTATGCTCTTGAAGCACCTGTAGTCTACAATCGGCATCTATGCATCAAGAACTGTCCAGAAGTTTTTATTTAAATGTTTTGAGCCTCATTTTCCCAGCTACAGTATAAGCTTCTTGAGGGACTTAACCTTACTATTTTAAATCTCCATATAGGGGATCCCTGGGTGGCTCAGCGGTCTGGTTCCTGCCTTTGGCCCCAGGTGAGATCTTGGAGTCCCTGGATCAAGTCCTACATCGGGCTCCCTGCATGGAGACTGCTTCTCCCTCTGCCTGTGTCTCTGCCTCTCTCTGTGTCTCTCATGAATAAATAAATAAAATCTTAAAAAAAAATCCCCATATAACAGAAACCATTTAAGAGATAGTCATTGCATACCCACTATAAATTGTGCCCTGTAGAGATATAGATGTGCCACTAGCTATATTCATTAAATGAACACATGAAGAATCTTTAAGATGCTGTATTTTGGAGTTTTATATTGAGTTGAATCCTACAAAAAAGGATTATATTGCTATTTCAAATGTAAGTTATTCTTGTTTATCAATATTTTCCTGAACTTTCATATTTTAGTGTTTTTTAAAGATTTATTTATTTACTTATTTAGAGGAAGGTGCCTCACAGGCAGCCTGATCCCTGTAGGGGCAGGCACCCCCACTGAGCCACCTAGGCGTCCCTCGTATTTTAGTTTTAGTGAAAATGTCATTCTGAAAATATAAACGTTGGATTTCTTTTTTGAGAATTTATCCTTATGTTAATTACCTACTGATTCTGCTTCATGTAACAATATTATATTTTCCTTGGTCCTTAACAGATTTGTCTCTGAATTTCCTAATCTACAAATACACACAAAATTTGGATCCAAAGCTGACTCTAATTTTTTCTTATATCTTTTCATACATTGTCTATTATATGCGGTATATAACATACACAAATACCCATCTCACTTAAAAATTACAATAGTACAAAGTGTCCCTCTAAATCTGTATTAAAGCAACAACAAACCACAGCTTTTTAGGTATATAATCTATATAATAATCTATAATTAATCTTACTACCTTGTTCCCTTTACCATTCAAAAATCCACTGATTATTTGGAAATAACAATCTTCCAATCTCACCCTAAAAACACTTTCTGAAAACTGCTCTTCCGGTCACTCTTAGATTGTGCCTGATTTTATCTGCTTCTCCTTTGACGCTTATTCCTTTAATACTATCGAAAAACCGGAAAAGTTTCTTTAACTCTCAAATCTCTGTGTCGTAAAATCCTTTGTCAATTTACCCCGCACGCAGAAGAGGTTCTCCTTTTTTTCCAGCGAATTACACAGTTGTCTCCACAGCTTGATTTGCCAGTTTGGTTCCCGCTGTATCAGTTTGGGATTCTTTGTACAAATTAATAGCCATGTAAAAGCAAGGAAGTTCCAGACTAAATCATAGCGGCGTTTTCCCATAAAGCAACCTCACAAAACTCCAGCCGAAGAATGAATGATAGAGCATGCACCAATAGGGAGTGGAGAACAGTATTTTGTTGAAGTTTGCAACCCAATCCTGGGGAGCCAGAGGTGGGAATTTTACAAAGGGGTTGTCTTTTTCTTGGAATTTTTTTAAAGTGATACCGCGCTGCCTGTTGATGCTACAGTTTGCTAAAGATTGCAAAATAGGTAGCTTAAGGATTTTTTAGTGTTTTGAATTAGGCAAGATGTGAAAATCAACACACCTTTCAATGGACATTCTGACACACAGAATCACTTGGTTATTTTTGTGTCCTGAAATTTCAGAGGTGTAGAAGTTAATGCTAAGATGATTCATTTTTTTTGCGATCAAACATTGGATGTAAAGTTAATTCATTAAAATGTTTCCTCTTTTTTTTTTTTTTAAGAGATGAAAGCTAAGTGGCTAACATCGATCGCTTTAAAAATTTGTCGTTCTGTTTTTAATCATTTTGGGGGTCACTCTCCAATATTAGGAGTAAGTCGTATTATTTGGATTGATCCTTAATACCTTATTTTTGTTGTTATACAGGCTGTAGGCTTCCTCATTATAAATTTAGCAAAAAAAAGTTCTTAAGTACTACAAATTCTTAGGTATTTAGAAAAGTGGGGACGCCTGGGTGGCCCAGCGGTTGAGCGTCTGCCTTCAGTTCAGGTCCTGATCTGGGTCCTGGGATTGAGTCCCCCATACGGCTCCCTGCAGGAAGCCTGGTTCTTCCTCTGCATGTCTCTGCCTCTCTCTTTGTGTGTCTCTCATGAATAAGTATATAAAATCTTTTTTAAAAATGTGTATCAAAGTTCTTAGAACTACATGACGTTCACCTTGCCATATGCTTCAGTAACTTCTGAAGACCAGTTTAATATATAAGTAATCAGTATTTTATTATAACTCGAAACTTGTTTTGGACAGGCGTTATTTAGTATGAATCTGCTTTTCAGATTATTCATCTCTAATAAACCAACGCAAAGTAGTTATAGAATCAAGGTTGCTTGTCAATGAATGGCTAAGAAGTCAACAGCAAGCTTTTCAAAGAACAATAAATGACAGCAAGTTTCACAAGAGGAAGCTTTAAAACTGTTCACTTCAGAAAACTGACATTATTAACATTTTTAAAAAAGATTTTATTTATTTATTCACGAGAATACACAGAGAGGAGAGAGAGAGAGAGAGAGGCAGAGACAACGGCAGAGGGAGAAGCAGGCTCCACGCAGGGAGCCCGACGTGGGATTCGATCCTGCGTCTCCAGGATCACGCCCTGGGCTGTAGGCGGCGCTAAACCGCTGAGCCACCGGGGCTGCCCAACAAAATATTTTAAAAAAAAATAAAATTGTTTTTAAAATGTTCCCTAACAATATTTGGAATTCTTTTTACCATCATAAAGTTCTCTTCCTTTGATGCGTCCTTCCGCTGACATAGGAATAAATATTTTCATCTTGAAGAAAGTTATCGACCGCCTACTCGGCCATGCAAGGAATTGCCGTAATATTTAACTCACTAAGCTCTGATGGTCCTTTGCAGCGGTCTTTTCTCACAATAGACCTCAGGGATCTCCAGAGCAGAGACTAGATCAGCCGCCTCCTTTTTGGAGCAAACCTGCCAGCGCGCACAGTGAGCCCTCAAGCCCCACGCTGAGGCTCACCGCTTGATAACCAACCTTGACCATATTACAGGAACCCACCGGACCTCAGTTTTTCATTCGTTAAACGAGTATAATAATAGTACCTGTGTCATGAGATTGCTTTCAGGGTTTGGGGAGATTATGCACAGCTCTCTTAGAACGCTGCCTGGCACACAAGCGCTCGGGTGTGATTATTGTTGTGTACAATGAATGCAAGCGGGAGTGCCTGAATGAATGTATGAATGAAAGAACAGATCCGGTATCAGCAACTCCTGATGTTGGAGCCGTCTAAGTGGAACCCTCCAAAAAGCAAAGCAAAGCGAAGCACTGGGATCGATGGAGCAAGACCCCAGCCGGAGCCGGAAGTCAATCCTGAGCGGCGGGCGGGGCAGGTCTGGAGGAAGCCGCGCTCTCGGCCAATAGGCACGTCGCTTGGAAAACGAACCTCTCGTCCAGGGAGTTTTGATCCCGCGAGAACAGAGGCGAATTATCGCGATGTTCCGTCTTCCTCCCCACGCCTCCCGCTTCCCCCCGCTCTCCACCGTGCGGGTTCCGCCCCGCCCTGCCCCGCCCCTGGCCGGCCGCGCCTTGCCCCGCCCCCTCCGGCTCCCCGCCCCGCTCCGCCCGCAGACCCTCGGCTCGCAGTCCAGCGCCGCCTGCCCCCGGAGCGCTGGCTCTGCCGGCGCCGAGGTGAGTGCGGCCGCCTGTCGCGTCGGTGGCTCGCGTGGCTCAGGGCGCCCTGGCCCGGCGCCCGGCCAGCACGCCGGGTCCGGCAGAAGCGTCGGGGCAGCGGCCAGTGGTCCCCCGGCCCGAGCCGCCATAGTTGCCGGGCCCTCCCCGCCCGCGGCGGCCGGGGAACCCCGACACCCGGTCTGTGAAATCCCTGCCGCGGGGCTCCCTGCTTCCAAACCGTAACGACCTTAGTGTTTGGTTCACTCGGGCAAAGCGGCAGGTGTTGGCCTGAGACTACTGAGAAAACAGCCTTTTACAGATGCTTTTAATACACAGTTTTGCATTCTCTGATCCCAGTATTAGGCAATTGGAGTGAGTATTCGGCTGCATTAAATACGGAAGTCAGTCCGAGGGTCTCCTTTCCTTTTACACACACCTGCTCAAAGTGTGTGGCATTTTCTTAAGGTGGGAGGGGTTCGTTGATTTGTTTTAAACAATAAAGTGGATTGGTGTTTACGTAGAAAACTTGTGGCGGTGCAGTTGTATCTATTCAGTTAATATTATGAAGTATACCATTTATCTTTAACTGTAGGTAAGAGGTAGCCAAGGGAATTGGTGTAAGAAAATGACCGATACTGGTAAAGGCTGTATATTGCCAGCGAATGCGTTTTGGAAAACCATTAGCATTGTTTATTATTGGCAGCTTTCGGATTTCGTTTGTGCAGATTTTCTCTCCCAAGCTGCCTTTGTAGCCAGATGCGTTTTAACGAGGTGTAGTGATGTTTTAAAGGAGCCCATTCCCAGCCGTCGGGATTGAGAAGGAAAGCAGTTAGTTTCACCGAGTTCTCTTACTGGATCTTCCATCAGTGAGGGTGGGTTTTGGATATAGTCTTACTTTGTAGTCTTATATTTGTGTAAGCTTCGCCTACCACTTCGGTGATGAGAGGGAAGAAACACAGGCCCCTTGAAGCGCCTGAATGGCTATATTGTAAGGCAGGGAGGGCACAGGCTTTGGAGTTGGCCCACCTGGGTTAGAATTCTGGCAAGTTACCCTCTGAGAAAAATTTCTGTTTTTAATCTATAATACAGGCTAAATAATGTCTTTTGCAGTGCAGAGTCTTACGGATTAGGGATCTTTATGGCACATAGCAAGCTCTTGGGATATAGTATCTACAAGATGACCATAGATTACAGAGTGAAAAAAATCTACCTTGCGTCTTACCTGTCCTACTTTCATCCTCTCATCAGCTGTTTGAGGGCCTGCCTTGTGTTAGATACTGTGCATGGACAGGCGTGCAAGAGTGAGGAAAACAAGATCTCTGCCCTCAGGAGCTTGCAGTCCCTTGGCTACATTGATCATAGACAGGTACACCAATAAATACTTAGATTACAGATTGCAAGGAGTCATATATAAAAGTGGGGGGGGGGCTTCTCTGAATGAATAACAGGAGAATAGTTTTGGATCGGGAAGTGATTTTTACTTTGAAACTTGAAGGCTGATGGGACAGTGCTTTCAAGGTAAGTGGAGAGTAGCAAGTGGTGTGAAGTTTGGATCTTGAAAGAGACTAGACAGAAAGGACTAGAAAAGCCCAGGAGCTTGGTGAGAAGCCAGGGAGGGTGCTGCCAGATAAGGCTGGAGAATGGAGAAGCAAATGGGGCTAGATTGTGAGGAGCCCTTGGTGCCTGATAAGAGTCTGATTTTCTAAAAAAGCTTTTCAAGGCTGTATTTAGTTGATATGTGTGCGCTGGGGAGTGAGTTTACCCAAGAGAGGGAAACAATGGGATTTACATTTTAAAGGCTCACTGCTAAAATGATTAATGTATTAGAAAGTGACCAGAGTGGGCACAGGGAGACCAGTAGTACAGATGGCCAGGCAGGAGATGACAGTGGCTTTTGGTTTTGGCCGGTGGAGAGATGTGGATGGATTTGAGATGTATTTTGGAGATGGAAACCACCGGTGTTAAGCTAAATTGGACAGGGCAGGTGAAGGACAGGATGGAATCCTTCATGACTTCCAGCTTTCCGGCTTACACAGCTAGGTGGATAGAGGTGTGTGCTGTTAATTGAGATGAGAAACACTAGGGAAAATTCAGATTGGTGATGAAAATCAAAATATATTAAATTGAAGGCACTGGTGAGACATCTAACCTGCTTCCAATTCACTACTTCAGTGAATAATAATCCAGGAAACCTCTTCCCATGCAGTATCATGGGTATTATTTCTAGTTTAGTTCTCCTTGTTCTAGACATGAGAGAATTAAAATATAGAAAGATTGAGTATGTTGTTCAAGTCACATATGTCTTATAAATTAGGTGTGTAAGTAGGATCAGAATGGGAAAATTTTGAATTCTCATGTTGCGTTGGGGATATTATTGACTATTCCATGTTGTCTGTCCTTTTATTTTTTTTTTAATTTTTTTAAATTTTTATTTATTTATGATAGTCACAGAGAGAGAGAGAGGCAGAGACACCAGGCAGAGGGAGAAGCAGGCTCCATGCACCAGTAGCCCGATGTGGGACTCGATCCCGGGTCTCCAGGATCGCGCCCTGGGCCAAAGGCAGGTGCCAAACCGCTGCGCCACCCAGGGATCCCCTGTCCTTTTAAATAAAATGGCAAGTGCCTTTTTATTAGCTAGGAGTTGGAATTTTGAATAATGGAAAATTACCAAGAAAGTTACAAAACTGCTTTCGAAAGCTTATGTTACTATGTTTTGCACTAACTTAGTGTTAATTCCCAGGGGAAGATAGTTTTTCTTAAAAAAATTTTTCTTTGAAAGATACTTTCTATTGGGGAGTTTGAGAAAGGATGCCCAGGAAAATGTAGTCTTTGAACAAAGCTCAACTTTTTAGTGTTTTCACATTTCCTTAGTATTATATAGAGACCTGTGAGTCTGTGTATGTAGAAAACCCAGGTTTTAAAATACATGGAACAGCCTCATCTCTACCCCAAGATGGGGAAAAAATCTTTGCTTTTAGCCTTTATGAGCTGTTTGACCTTGGACAAATTACTGAAGCTCTGAGTTTGTTTCTTCTTATGTTAAGTGATTGTGAATGAAATTTGTTTTTGCTCTGTTCCTTGTTGATAAGATGGCAAATGTTATTTCTCTTCCTACCCTGTCACTTTCAGAGGTAGAAGGGAATTTAATCTGTTCTGGGTTCTGGTCTGTACCAATAAATTGCTGTCTCCATTTTTTATATTAGGCAACTGAGGCTTGGAAAGATAGTAATAAAATAACACAAGGTTCTTATTTCCTAGCACAGTATTTCTTCTTTCATTGAGATAATAAAACCATATCGTCCTGGACATGATTCTTTATTACTTCTGATAATCCTCAAAGCTAAGAAGAAAGAAAATAAAGAGATAAAAAAAATTAGAATATAGGACAATATTCTAAAGATAGTAAGAAATAAAGAAAACGAAGCTGTCAGTGATCTATTTTGTATGTATTTATCAATATTTTTGAAATCCCTTAAGCTGAACATAAAATGGGGTAGTTCAAGAAGGAAATGGGTTTGCTGTATCTGATTTTTCAGCTATCTTTGGTTGCAGGTTATGAAACTGGTTTCTTTCTGTTAGACATTCCTGTTTGAAGTTGAAGAACTATTTTTTTTTTTTTTTCATTTGGGACTGTTGCTGCTAAGTGCTAAGTAAGCTTAAATAGTGAGGGCATTTTTAATAAAAAGTAGCTTTTTTTTTTTTTAGATTTATTTATTTATTTATTCATGAGAGACACACAGAGAGAGAGAGAGGCAGAGACACAGGCCGAGGGAGAAGCAGGCTCCACGCAGGGAGCCGGATGTTCGATCTCGGGACTCCAGGATCACGCCCTGGGCCGGAGGCAGGCGCCAAACCACTGAGCCACCCAGGGATTCCCAATAGTTGCTCATTTTAATCTCCTATATATGTGTGATAAATTTAGTTGTTAGGAAAGAAACAAATACAGAGATTGAATGTGTAATTCTTTTTTTGGTGTCTGCAAATAGTCATGTGTGCTAAGTGGTTTATTTGGCAATGCTGATGAACAGTATCTTAATTATTCAATTTCTTTTTCTCTTTAGAAATGGACCAATTTTGACAAGATGTAGTGCTGCAGTGTGCCTGATGGGATATGTTCAGTCATGGCATCTGAACTCTGTAAGACGATCTCTGTGGCAAAGCTGGAAAAGCACAAGAATTTGTTCTTAAATTATAGGAATCTGCACCATTTTCCATTGGAGTTACTGAAAGATGAGGGACTACAGTACTTGGAGAGGCTCTATATGAAAAGGAACTCCCTTACAACCTTGGTACAGTATTATATTGCATTTAAAAAAATCATTTAGAATCTGGGCCTGACCAATATATATTTTACAAAATCTAAGATATGCAGACTAAGATGCATATCCCTTCTTCTTATATAAACAGGTAATAAAAATGCAAGTACAGGGAGGATTCATTATCCAAGTCCCTGCAGGATGAGGTTGAAGGAAGGGTTGTATAGGAAAGCAAAATATTCACAAAATGTACCACTCCTACAAGTAGTCTCTTCCAAAACCCCTCTTCACTTAGCCCATGCATCTGTCTCTGCTGTCTTTGTGTGATAAACTTCCAAGAGGATTTCTGGATGTTAACCATATCCAATGGACAAGTTAAAAAGTAAAGAGAAGGGATCCCTGGGTGGCGCAGTGGTTTGGTGCCTGCCTTTGGCCCAGGGCGCGATCCTGGAGACCCTGGATCGAATCCCACGTCGGGCTCCCAGTGCATGGAGCCTGCTTCTCCCTCTGCCTGTGTCTCTGCCCCTCTCTCTCTCTCTCTCTCTCTGTGACTATCATAAATAAATAAAAAAAAAAAAAAAAAAAAAAAAAAAAAAAAAAGTAAAGAGAAAGGCCAACAAAGTTGACCTGAGTTAGAGGCGTTTAAAAAGATGATTTGAAGATTAAAATATTAAGACAGGCATTTGGGAAGCTTGATGTAGCCTTTCTTTTTTTGGGAAGAAGAGCATAACAAACCCTCCCAAACAAAAAAACCTTTATGGTTACACTGTGAAAAATCAAATGATGTTAAATTGGGCTATCATCCAGTTTATTGGAAGAATTTTTGCCACAAAAGCAACATTTAATTCACTCTTTATGTTGTGAGAATAAGTGCACAGTTATTACTATAGCCTTACATTTTTATTATGTATAGGGTTAAAATTTTTTCAAGAGGATGTCCTACTCTGGCTTCTATTCCCACTCACATTGTGAAATTTGGTCTCTGTTTTAAATGGATGTCCTTTATGTGGCCTTTTCTGATTATCACTTGATTTCATTTGAGTCTTACATTCGAATTCTTATTTTTACTTGTTTTATGATATCTTGTTGTGAACAGACCTATTTTTCAATCCCTTCTCTATATTGGTCTATCCTAAATATCTGAAAGTATGCCTTACTGGCTTCATTTAAATGGAGTGTTTTCCTGGAAAAGTTTTATTCAATCTGTCTAAATTACCTCTGATGAGTAGAGAGCATTAAATTTGTTTATCTTTGCTGTTTCTGACAGTACATGGAAATACATCTTTCATTTTTTGTGTTCGGCATGTTGGCATATATGTTATTTTGAGTGCCTAGTTAGATTTTTTTAAAGTAGATTTTTCAGTTTTAAAACTTCAACTATCTTAAACTTTAGTAATACAGTTATATTAATCCTTTTTGCAAAATCATAATTGCATGAGGTGAAACTGTATTTTCCAAGTGTTGTGAGAAATGATTTGTCAAGGATGATAGCCCAGATTTTCCCATGTATGTTATTGATGTACAAATGAAAAGTTGTGGGTGAATTATGTCTTAATTATTAGTCAAAGTCCACCGAGAGTTTGCTCAAAGAAATCAGCTTTCATTTATGAAAGTTAACAGTGAGTTTTTGGATTTGTGGCAGTTTCTCAGCTGCAGTTTTCAATTAATGAAAATATTTAGGTATCTGTTCTACATTTATAACCAGCATTCATAATAGCTCATAAGCATCCATTTCAAGTTCATGGTTTGCCATCTTTTTGTTCAAAGATTAAATTGTTGCATATGTTTATAATGATAGCTGTATGTGTTTTATTTGAATGCTTTTTAATGAGCTAGAACATTTGATTCATGTGTATCAAAGAGCTTTTAAATTTTAGAGTGTTGTACAGATATCAGGGTGGTAGGAAACATAGTGGCCTCCCCTTCCCTCTCAGGACTGACATAAGACAGCTAACATATCCAGTATAGTCTGGGAATGGCTTACCACACAGGTTTTGAAAGCAGATGAAGTAGTACTTATCCTAGGGTGCTCTAACTAGTGACTTCAGGCTTTTAGAATGTTTGTTTGTGTTATTGATATAAGTATATTTCCTAAAGAGGATTAAATATATGGAATTTGACTTGCAACTACAATGCTGTCTAAAGGGGAGGGGCAAAAACACGTTATTGGAAACCGATGGTGTCTTTTTTTTTTTTAATAAACATTTTTTTTTTATTATTATTTATTTATGATAGTCATACATAGAGAGAGAGAGAGGCAGAGACACAGGCAGAGGGAGAAGCAGGCTCCATGCACCGGGAGCCTGATGTGGGATTCGATCCTGGGTCTCCAGGATCGCGCCCTGGGCCAAAGGCAGGCGCCAAACTGCTGCGCCACCCAGGGATCCCTGATGGTGTGTTAATGCATTATGGGTTTTGACCTTTTTTTTTTTTAAGGAAGCTTGGAATTCTTGTCAATAATTTCCATTTTCAGGGATCCCTGGGTGGCGCAGCGGTTTAGCACCTGCCTTTGGCCCAGGGCGTGATCCTGGAGACCTGGGATCGAATCCCACATCGGGCTCCCGGTGCATGGAGCCTGCTTCTCTCTGCCTGTGTCTCTGCCTCTCTCTCTCTCTCTCTCTGTGACTATCATAAATAAATAAAAGTTTAAAAAAAAATAATTTCCATTTTCACATTGTTTTATTTTTTTAATTAACCTTGTTTTATTATTTTTTAATTAACATTGTTTTATCTGTTTACATCATTTCTCCTTAGTATTCCCCTCTCCCTTTTTTTTCTTTTTTAAAGATTTTATTTATTTATTCATGAGAGACACAGAGAGAGAGTCAGACACAGGCAGAAGGAGAAGCAGGCCCCATGAAGGAAGCCCAATGTGGGACTTGATTCCGGGGCTCCAGGACCACATCCTGGGCCAAAGGCAGGCTCTAAACCCCTGAGCCACCCAGGGATCCGCCCCTCCTTCTTTCCCCACCCTGTACAGTATGAAACCTTTCTGTGAGAAGAGAAGTCACTAATGCACCACCTCTGCCCTTCTTCCTTTTTTTTTCTTGGTATGGCCGTGGTATATGTTTTGCAGGATGATTGTATGTTAAATGCTCAGAATTTGGGGAATGCCTGTATTAAAACTAAAATACAGTAAAAGCTCTTTTTATACATTTAAAAGAATAAACTTTTCATATTTTAAATACAAAATGATACATGCCCTAATATCAGTGAACATAGAGGAACATTGGAAGGTAGCTGTCTCTTCATCCAGTTTTATACTGTGGAATAATCAGTGTTAATAGTTTGGGTAGGTCCTACTGCTTTGCTTTTATTTATGTAATTATATACTTTATCTCCTTCTTAAACAACAAAATAGAATCATACTACACATACTTATTTGCCAATTTCTCTTTCTACTTCCTGGTATTCTCATTCCACTAACCTCTAGGGCAAGAGATATGTACACATCTTTGTATGTGCATGTGTGTTTGTGTTTAGGAGTGAATCTTAAAAGTAGGATTAATGGATCAATGGGTAGGCACATTTTACATTTTAAGGTTCTTTTTCTTTAAAGATTATTTATTTTAGAGAGAGAGAAAAAGCACATACGTGAAAGGAGCAGAGTGAGAGGGAGAGAGAGTCTGAAGCAGACTCTGTGCTTAGCGTGAGCCCAATGCAGGACTTGATCTCACAACCCGAGACCATGACCTGAGCCAAAACCAAGAGTCCAACACATAACCAATTGCACCACCCAGGCACCCCATCTTAAAGTACTTTTATCAGTACCATCAGATCCTTGAACAATGCCAGGGTTAGGGGTGCTGACCCCTTGCTCAGTTGAAAATCCATGTGTAACTTTTTTTTTTTTTTAAATGTTTATTTATTTATGATAGTCACACAGAGAAAGAGAGAGAGGCAGAGACATAGGCAGAGGGAGAAGCAGGCTCCATGCAGGGAGCCCGACGTGGGATTCGATCCTGGGTCTCCAGGATCGCGCCCTGGGCCAAAGGCAGGCGCCAAACCGCTGCGCCACCCAGGGATCCCCATGTGTAACTTTTGACTCCAATATAGCCTACTGTTGACCAGAAGCCTTCCTGATAACTTAAACAGTTAACACATATTTTGCATGTAATATGTATTATGTACTGTTACTATAATAATGTAAGCTAGAGAAAAGAAAATGTTATTGGGGCACCTGGGTGGCTCAGTGGCTGAGTGTCTGCCTGCAGCTCAGGGTGTGATCCCAGGGTCCTGGGATCAAATTCCGCATTGGGCTCCCCACAGGAGGTCTGCTTCTCCCTCTGCCTATGTCTCTGCCTCTCTCTTTGTGTCTTTCATGAATAAATAAAATCTTAAAAAAAAAAAAAGTGTTATTAAGAAAATCATAAGGGGGTGCCTGAGTGGCTCAGTTGGTTGAGCATCTGACTCTTGATTTTAACTTAGGTCATGACCTCAGCATTGCGAGATTGAGCCCTGTGGGCTCTGGGATCAGCAGGGAATCTGCTTGGGATTCTCTTCTTCCTCTTCCTCTGCCCTTCCCTCCCCAACCCCACATGTGGGAACTGGTGCATGCTCTCTCTCTCTCTCTCAAATAAACAAACAAACTTAATAGAAAATACAGTGTTGTACTGTATTTATTGAAAAAAATTCATGTATTAGTAGACCCATGTTTTATAAACCTATGTTGTTCAAAGGTCAACTGTATTTCATTATACAGTATTACCACTTATTTGTATAACTGGGAAATCTTAAAACTTTTAAAAGCATGAATCAATTTATATAGGAATTCAGTTATGCAATTAATAGGTGAATAAGTAGTATTAGGAAACATAATTTTGGCTCCTAACACTCATCTTAGAAAATGTTTTTAAAGAATTTGTCTATGGCTATTTTAAATGCAGTTCAAGAATTGTGAAATCTCACCTTTGTGGCTGAGTTAGAGGATAAATAGGAGAATAGGAGATATAGGTTCTGTGTTTGTCAGGTGATACATATTCACATGACTGTTGAATGAATAAATAAATGAATATAAAGTAGATTAATATAAGGACTATCAATACAGGCATAAAGGTTCCAGACTGAGAGCCTTTGAGGAAAGGGACTTTGTCTTAAATTTTGTATCTCTATGCCTGGCCCAATGCCCAACATTTGTAGAACACAAAATCTAATTCTATGTAGCAGGATTGTAGAAGAGTTTTTGAAGAAGGTGCTGTTTACATTCACACTGAAGAATGACATTGGCAGGAGTTTAGGAGGAACAGTATTCATTCAACATGTATTTATTGAGTACTTACTGTATACTCTATACTCTTCAAGGCACTGACTTGGAACAAAGTCTTATGGAATTCTCCTGGAATTTTCATTTGTTGACATCTCAAGCTAAAGGGAAAGTATGAACTGTGACTCAAAGGCAAAAAGTTCAGGGGACAAGTCTAGGTGCCTATTTTGCCTAGAGCAGTGGTTTTTTAAATGTGTTCTTCAGAGCCTGATAGTTCCTAAGTAGGGTCGAGGTAGAGAATTATGGGGAGACTGAGCAGTAGTATGTCTCCACTTCCACCAGAAAAGCTCTCCTTTTGTTTGCTTTGCATATTGATGTTCTCTAAACCAACCCCGACGTGGGTGGGATATGTAATATCTAGTAAATGTTTTCAAACTCCTTTTAGCAGAAACATTTATTCAGAAAATTCACTAAGTAAAATAGGTACACTGAAATTATTCTTATTTAAGGGATGGGATAGGCGAGAATCTTGTTTAATCCATACGGTCTTCCCTTCTAAGGAACTGTATGGATTGTTTAGGAAACCACAGAGTAGAATTGAGAGCCACTAATTTAGCACAGCTGACATGAAAATTCTACATTCTATCTGGCAAGGCCAACTGCCTGGGGAGTGAAGATTTGTAGAGAACGCAGGTTTGAAATGATTGTTGTAAAGAATCACATGGCAGTTTGGCTAGAGAAAGATAGTAGGATCGTTGGCATTAGCTAGCTGTCGGTTGCTAGGCTCACGGTGGAGCCATCTGCTTACTTGGGGGATTTTCTCCAGCAGTACCCACCTGTCTGGGGTATGAAGAAGGTGCACTGTTGCATTCCTGCAGGCTTAGATTGTTTTCAGGTGGATACAACCCAAGTGCAGATGGACTAAGGAGGTTCAGGAACTTGGCAGGAGTGACTGGGGACACAGATGATGGGATATGGAACATGAGCTGGAGGGCAGGCAAAGAAAGAAAGGAGTGAATAAACAGAATAGAGGGACCAAAGGATCCACAAACATGTATCATGTATGCCTGAGTGAGCTAGGGGCATGGAACATGTGGTTGTGGAGAGAAACTTAATATGTGGAGAAGTTTCAGGCAAAGGCCAGGTATGGTGTGCAGGATGAAGGAGGCTGAGGTGAAGACTACCCCTATCCCCCCCTCAGTTCCCCCACCAGAAAAGCTGGAGCGTAAGAGTTGGAGAGAAACTATGGCTTGGAAGCTGCAATCACCAGTTCTGACTCCTAACTTGGAAGTTCCTGGAAGGTAGGTAGGGAATTAGCAGTGGAAACATTTGAGGACTATAGCCTCAGAAAGGGGGTGTTTCAGTGTTTGGGAGCAAAACCTGACGTTAGGAGATAATAGACCCCTGGGTCCTATGTGCTTAACCTCTTTGGACCTCAGTTTTTTTATTTATAAAATAAAAGAGACTTGGGGAAAAAAAGAAATCTCAACTTGAAAGCAAAATCACTTAATGGACCTGTCAACTTCTCTTAATGAGAAGAACAGGAGATTTTCATGGGGACATGAAAGAATGACCTACCCAAATACTAATGGAGCTCTCATCAGTTGCCAATTTTATTTATAAATATGAAAGGACAAGAAAGAGACATCTTTTAATGAAAGAGGGGAGTTTGGCTTATGTATAAGCAATGACAGCCGATGGATTTTTTTTTTTTAAGATTTTATTTATTTACTCATGATAGACACAGAGAGAGAGAGGCAGAGACAGGCAGAGGGAGAAGCAGGCTCCATGCAGGGAGCCTGACGTGGGACTCAATCCTGGGTCTCCAGGATCAGGCCCTGGGCTGAAGGCGGTGCTAAACCGCTGAGCCATCTGGGCTGCCCCAGCAGATGGATCTTGATTGAGTAATTAATCTATGCAATAGGAGAAAACTTAACAGTGATATGCTGCTGGGATTGGAGGGAAGAAAAGTTCTGTTCATTTTAGAACATTCTGAATTAGAACAGCGTGTAAGGCAAGAAGTGGTTCCTTTCCTGTTGACACAGAAGAAAGCATTCTTGACCTTCCCGATAAATATAAACAGGCAAGCAAATCATGAGAGAAACACAAAAAAGATGTTTAACTTCCAATGTAAGGTAAAACATTGATCATCTTTAACCTATTAGATTGGCAAAGACTAATATCTAGTGTTGAAGATACTTGATGTGGAAGACAATAAGAAAATGCTCTCACATACTATCAGTTGGAGGGGACTTGCTGAATATTTTTGGTGTGTGGTTTGACCACATCTGACAACATTTTGCATAAGTATGTGTTTGAATCAGCATTTTTCACTTATAAGAATTTATATAATTGAAAAAAGTCAAGCAAGCCAGTTTGTTTATCACAGCATTGGATATAATGAAAAATTGTGAAAACCTAAATGTTCATCAATATGGGATTTGTTAAAATATGACAGCATCTTACATCATTTGAGTCTTTAGTAAGTTCCAGATGCTGTCTTAATTTACGTGTATTAAGTTAATTAATCCTCAAGACAATCCTGTGAGGTAGGCACTATTATCCCTATTTTATAGGCAATAAGCTAAGGCATTAAAAAGGGCATAGATCAAACTTAATAGTGATTGTAGCTGTGGATGGGGGCAGGCAAGAGAATGGGGGTAGGAGCTGGAAGTATGTAGAAGGAAAGGTTCTATTAAGTTTGGTTTATATTTTATATATTTTTCACTACATATTTTTACAATTAAAAAACAATTAAAATAAGATCATTGGGGGTGTCTGGGTGGCTCAGTCAGTTGAGTGTCTGCCTTTGGCTCAGGTCATTATCCGAGAGTCCTGGGATTGAGCCCTGAGGGGGGGCTCCCCACTCAGCAGGGGGTCTGCTGCTGCTTCTGCCTCTGTCTCTCCCCCTACTTGTGCACATTCTCTCTCTCCCTCTCCCCCCTCAAATGAATACATAAAATCTTAAAATACATAAAATCTTAAAAAAAAAAAAAAACCACCTCAAATGAGATTTTTGAATATAGTACCACTCAGATGTTAGCTGGCTCTCAAGTTGTATTAATCAGTGAGTCTAGATATTTTGATGGATATAAGGATGGTAGGATGGTGATGCCCGTCCTTATGCTGTTGACATTGATGGCTCCTACAACGGGTGGCTGGGTTAAGGGTGAAAGGGGTCGAAGTCTGGGAAAGTTACATAACTGTGCCCTCCACCCCCTTTGGAATTTGGAAAAAATAGGATCTGGATTAAATGAACATAAGAATACCCTGAAGGGAAAGCAGACAGAAAGTGGTAAAAGAGCATCCTGCCATCAAGTGAGGCAGAAGAATGTGGGAGAGGGAATTAAGTTTTGTTTTTGTTTGATTCACTTTGAATTCCAAATAAGGAGGGGCTTCTTGTTTTTCTGTAATTTGTTGGGCCCTTCCAGCTTCAACCACTGTTAGAATACAGAGCCTCCATAATCACTGCAGTTGCTCTGTCCTTGAGTTAGTTCTACTTAAAACTATCTTTGTTTTTGTTTGTTTTTAGATTTACTTATTTGAGAGAGAGAGAGAGAGAGAGCAGGGGAGGGGCAGAGGGCAAGAGAGAGAATCTCAAGCAGACTCCCCACTGAGCCCAGAGATATGTGGCTTGATCTCACAACCCTGAAATCATGACCTCAGCAGAAATCAAGAGTCAGATGCTTAACCGACTGAGCCATCTAGGTGCTCTGCATCTTAATTGTTTCTTAAATTGAATGTGTGGAAATAGTCATGTCAAGTGGTAAAGCATTCAAATGCTCTGTTTTTGTATTAATCCTGATGTGTATATATGATACTGTCCTGCAGGACATTCATTACAAATATATCCTATCTCAGTAATACATATACGTAATACATATACTTGAAGAGTACGAGTTTTGTTATAAACCAAAAACTGCTTTTCATACTGGATTTTCAGATTTCATCATTTTTCCCCTTCATTGTTTCTGGTTAATTGACAGTTCCTGTCAAATAGCTACCAAAGTATTTGAAATAGTTTGGAAAATGAATGTCTGACCTATAACTTAATTCTGTTTAAGTTCATAGAATTTCAAAGCTAGATCATAGAATTTCAAAGCTAGTTGGGGCTTTATAGATAATTTAGATAGCTCTTCTTCTTGAGGAAAGTAAGCTTAGAAAAGGTTAGTGGGTAGGTCCAAAGTCACTTTTTACGGCCAGTTAGAGCAAATACCAGGTCTCCTAATTGGTCATGTAGTCTTTCATTTTCATCCTGCAGGTATTAATTGATGACCCATTTCTAGTCTAGCATCATGTAGTTAAATTTTAACTCCATTTAACCATGGCAGAGCAATGAGGTATTTCCATGTTAAGTGAGTTTTCCTAGTTAACTTCTGTGAAGTGTACCTCTGAGGTTCACTGTGTTACTCTTCTTCTTGATATAAATGGTTTTGAAATGTATCATTCTATACTTTCTTAAAATATAGGGAGCATGATTTAGCCTACTCTATGTGACTCATAGTTTCTGCCTTGGGAGTTAGGAAGGGAGGGTTTAGGAAGAGGTGGCAGGCATAGAGTTCTTTCCCTTATACCAGACTATATATCCTTGTGCACTGGAAAGGTTCTGTTTGCAAGTTGAAGGCTCAAAAGCCATTGCTATGTATGTGTTTCCACAAGTTGAAATTCATTTTCAAGCGTTCATTACAATGCACACCTGTGCATTGAAAATGAGGTACCAGTTTCTAAATGTTAGCCCCATCAAATCAGTCAATAAATACATATATAAGTGAGACATTTGAAATATTATACATTGAGCTTGAGCTGTGCTCCCCCAATAAAAAATTATGTCATAATCCTAACAGAATTATTCATGCTATGTGTAATTTTTAATGTTTCATTTGGTTTTATGGGAGTAAATGTTTAATCTTTTTGGTATGTGTACTTTCCTGTTGCTTTGAGCATTCCATTCATAAAATACTTATTGGATGCATATTAAATAGGTTTTTTAAAAAAAATAGAAAGTAGGAGCAAACGATTCTCTAACTTTCAACCCTTGTTTATGATATTTATTTAACTTACATTTTTAAACAAATATTGTTGAGATTAATACTTCAAGAGTCATGTCAGTAATTTTTGTTTTTCTTCTTTTAAAAAATGTTTTCCTTGGTAATTAAATTTTTATCACAATCCAAATGCACACTTTAGTTTTGTAAATATACTGAATGTACAGTTTTAATTTTTTTTAGCATATTTTCTGTAGGGGTGTTTGCTAAGTAAAAAATAATGGTCTTCAGTTTCTACATTTTGGCAGTTTTGCAAATAGTTAATATATTCTTGTTGTTTTTTTTTTAAGAACATAACTTTAGCCTCTATAAATGCTCAATTGTAATGAAGTAATATTAATTCGTTAGTGATTATAACTACTTTTTAAATGCTTGGTAGCCACCATGTCAGGGTAAGATAGGGGATATTTCTATCATTGCAGAAAGTTCTATTGGTTTGGGAAAAAGAACACATTAAAATCAATAATGCCCAAATGTCTGTTGACTAATGAATGGATAAAGAAGATGTGTGTATACACATAACAGACACACATACATATACACACAATGGAATATTACTCAGCCATCAGAAAGGATGAAATCTTCCCATTTGCAATGAAATGGATGGAGCTAGAGTGTATTTTGTTAAGCGAAGTTAAGTCAGAGAAAGACAGGTACCATATGATTTCACTCATACGTGGAATTTAAGAAAACAGATGAACATGGGAAAAAAGAGGCAAAGCAGAAAACAGACTCTTAACTACAGAGAACAAACTGAGGGTTGCTGGAGGGGAGATGGGTAGGGAGATGGTCTAAATAGGTGATGGGGATTAAGGAGGGCACTTGTGATGAGGACGGGGTGTTATATGGAAATGATGAATCACTAAATTCTGTACCTGAAACTAATATTACAGTGTACATTGAGATGCCTGGGTGGCTCAGTGGTTGAGCATCTGCCTTTGGCTCAGGTGATGGTCCTGGGATCAAGTCCTGCATTGAGCTCCCCACCGCAGGGAGTCTGCCTGCTACTCCTTCTGCCTATATCTCTGCCTCTCATGAATAAATAAATAAAAATCTTTTAAAAAATCAGAAAAAAATTACAGTATATGTGAACTACCTGGAATTTAAGTAAAAACCTGAAAAACAGTAATGTAATTTTTATCATTTTTGTCAAAAAAGTCAAAATGCAACTGTAGTGGTGATAGATATTTGTAGTGCAAAGCAGTGAAGAAAAATTGTTTCAGCGTTCTTTTTAGGCACCTCAAAGACAACTACAAAAACAAAAGAACTTGTCTGCACGTTTGCAAAATTTTCTTTACCTCATTTTTCCCCTTTCCCTTTTGAAGTGGCTTTGTTAATTATAATAATTGTAATGCTTTATATTCAAGCATTCTGTGAATTTCCAATGGATTTTTGTTTTATTGAACTCAGGACACGAAGTACTGGGCTGATTACTTTGGAGGAGAAACTCCAAGAAATTTGAATATTTGCACAGACTTTTCATTGCTTTTCTTTTGGACACAAAGAATGAAAGATGTTAGGCTCATATTTCCAAATAAGCAAAATCAGCATTTTCCCATAAAACCCTGACATAGGTTTTGGATTATCTTTTTTTTATTGCTTATGAATAGATTACCCATTATTTGCACAGCATGGTCACATTTTTTTCCCCCCTGGGAAACAAGATGTCAGTGTTAGCTTACAAAACATATGTAAACTTACAGTGTGGTACTTGATCTATCAGTGATTGCACTTGATAGGAGTGGTCGTCTTTTAGCAAGAGGGGTTAGTGAGCTATTAATGCTCTCAAACACATTTTTCCTTGTCCCTTTTTCTCTCTAGCACCTCCTTTCTTCCTGTATATCCCATTTTCTCCCTGAAAAGTGTATAATGCTTTGTAGAGTAAGTCAAATGAAAACCATAGGTAATAGCATTTCTTTGTGCCACTCATTTAAGAAGAAATTAACTTCACCACCAGAGATGTGTTGTTGGTCATTGCAGGTATTGAGAACCCTACTGTGTTTTTCTGTCTCCAGGAAACACCAAGGAAATAGGACAAGTGTTTGTTTTGGGCCACTTAAAGTTTATCTGGAGAGAAATTTAAAAAGAGGAAAATGAGTAATTAACAGGGAGTTAAGCAAAAGACAAATGGGTAAATGGTAAAGGACAATAGGGAGCAAATGGTAGCAGGACTCTGGAAAGTCTTTATAGTACTGCAGAAGATGAAAGGATGTGCTGGTTAGCTCTCTGTTCCTGTAAGTCTTCTGGTTAGTGTCTGACTCTGTGGAGGAATACTGCTCTATGATAAATATTAAAAGGAAGAGAAATACAGGAGGAGGAACGGGCTATGTTGTGGGCAGCAAAAGAGGTCTACCTTTGTTGTTCCCACATAAACACATAACATTTGACTCACACTGATATACTTGCTCAGAAGCAGTGACATCAAATTACTGATCCAACTAGAAAGTTCACTGAGTGAGCAGCCCGGGTGGCTCAGCAGTTTAGCCCCACCTTCAGCCCAGAGCGTGACCCTGGAGACCTGGGATCAAGTCCCACATCAGGTTCTCTGTATAGAGCCTGCTTCTCCCTCTGCCTGTGTCTCTGCCTCTTTCTCTCTGTGTGTCTCATGAATAAATAAATAAAATCTTAAAAAAAAAAAAAGTTTGTTGAGTAATGTTGTGATTATAAGTGAGGTTCCTTTTCCCCCTCAATACCAAAACTTCATTAACTTTATTTTAATTGAAAAATTATAAAGGGACACCTGAGTGGCTCAGGTGGTTAAGTATCTGACCTTGGCTCAGGTCATGATCTTGGGGTCCTGGGATAGAGTCCTGCATCTCTCTGGCTCCCTGCTTAGTAGGTCGTCTGCTTCTCCCTCTCCCTCTGCCCCTACCCCGCTTGTGCTCCCTCTCTCTCAGATAAATAAAAATCTTTAAAAATAATAGTAGTAATTTTTGAGATGAAATTCACTTAATGTAAAATGAACCATTTCAGAATGAACAATTCAGTAGTATTTAGTATCTTCGCAGTGTTGTACAACTACTGCCCCTGTCTAGTTCCAAATATTTCCATCCAAAGTAAAACGCCTTACCCATTAAGCAGTTTCTCCCCATTCCCTACCACACCCCTGCCCTGGTCACCATCATACTGTGTTCTGTCTTTATGGATTTGTCTATTTTGGATAGTTCATATAAATGGGATTATTCAGTATGTGACCTTTCGTCTGGCTTCCTCCCACTTAGTAAAGTTCTCAGAGTTCATCCAAGTTGTAGTGTATTGATCAGCTCTTCATTACTTTTTATGGCTCAGTAAGATCTCATTGTATGTGCATGCCACAGTTTATTTACCCATTCATCCATTGATGGACACTGGGCTCTTTTTTACCTTTTTGGTATTGTGAACAGTGCAGCTATGAATATGTGGTGTACATTTATATTTTAATTATTTTGGGTATATACCTGGATGTGGAATGGTGTCATATGATGACTCTAACTTTTTGGGGAACTGCTGAACAATTCTACCAGCAAGGTACAACGGTTCTAGATTTCATCTCTTCACCAACACTTGTTATTTTCCGGTTTTTAAAATATTATTACAACAGTGGGTGTGAAGTGAGGAGGTGTAAGATGATACCTCATTGTAGTTTGGATTTGCATTTTCCTAATGATAATGATGTTGAGTGTCTTTTCATGTGCTTGTTTGTCATTTGCTTATATTTAGAGAATACTCACATCATTGCCCATTTTCAAATTGGGTTATTTGGGGCTTTTTTTGGTAAAAGTTATTTATATATCCTGGATGCTAGACCTTGAGCAGATACATGATTCATATATATTTTCTCCCATTTTAAATGCTGTCTTCACTTTCTTGTAATTCACGTTTTTGTAAGACCCTTTGATGCACAAAAGTTTTTAATTTTTATGAAGTCCATTTTATCTATTGTTCCTCATGCTTTTGGTATCCTATCTGTGATTCCATTGCCAAATCCACAATGATAAAGATTTACCCCTATATTTTTTTCTATGAGTTTTATGGTTTTAGCAGTTATAAGTCACTAATCTACTTTTAATTAGTTTATGTATATAGAGATAGAGTTCCAGCTTCATTTGACTTTTTATAAATGCTATTAGAAGCAAAATACATTTAATTCATGACTTCTTTAATGTGTTTTTAGAGATCAGGATGGAGCAGGTTTTTGCTGAACCCTGAATCCTAGTGGTTTTTAACAGCACAACTATTTCTTTTACTCACACTGCATGACTCATATTGCTTGGGGACTCTGGTTGATGATGTCCACAGTCAGGGATGAAGGCTGACAAAGTTTCTATCATACAGTTCTGTCACTAGGAACTATATGAATTATATATAACTTTTTGTATTTCACTTTAAAATTTTGTTTTTAATTTAAAAAAGTTAATTAAGATTTGATCCTGAAGGAAAACAAAACATTTCATTCATACACCAGCTCAATAACTCATTAAGCTTTCTAGTTTTTGTGGCAACTTTCAAAGTCATGAATTAAGTATATTTTAGTTCTTATAGCTCAAGCTCAGACTCTTTAAGGCTACCACTTCAACATAATTTCATTGACCAAAGTAAGTCAAAGTAATCCTACCAGTCGCCTAGAAGAAGAAGAAAGAGAAGTAGGTAGTGTATGGTGTTCATCAGAGAACATCACTGAATGTAGTGTTCGCAACATATTTGAAGTGTTGGTTCCAAAATACACAATTTAAAAATGTTCCCATTTAAGGACGGTTTTCCTTCAAACAGTATAGTAAAACATCATTGATTCAAAAATAGAGGTAAATTTTATGTTTAACTGTGCTTGCTCAAGTATACTTTTACATTATTTGTACAGAAAAATTATTTGGCTGAGTATAATGTGGGATTTAATGAAGAGAATTTGGGCTTAGTTTAGAAAACAATTTTTAACTAGTTTAGGAGGAAGTAATTCAGTGATGCTTACCAGTAGGTGTCAGCCACAGCTCATGCAATGGGGTGCCTATTTGTCAAGGTTTTTGGGGGAGGTACTAATAAGGGTTTGGTTTTTTTTTCCCCACCCAGTATCCTAATGAACTGCAGTTTTCTTATGGTCAGCTTGCTTATTTTTAAATAAAAACACAATGTATCTACTCTGTTATATAGAGTAACTGCACCATTAGCAGGAGAAACACTCAGTGCTTAATTGTGTGTGAAGCTGTATACTGGAAAGAGCTAAGTAAGTTCTCATGAGAAGATTAGAATACTGTTTGATGGCACCAAATAGACATCTGGAAGGAATGACCACAGGTCCTGTGAGTCAGCCAGATGTGATACTGATTGTCACAGATAAAACAGAGGAGGTTTTTCTCTGGATAAGTCTTTCCTTTTCAGGGAACAGCTGTTGTATTAAATAGCCTCTTACTGCTACTCCCCCTCTACGTTACCCTATCCCTAGCTGGCAAATAGTTTGCCTAAAAAGTTTTGTATGTATGCCCATAAATGGAAGTGCATATTCTCCTTAATAGAGGAGATACCAGTACTAAAACATTTTGAGATTTTGGACAGATCTAAGAGTAACATCTGAGGAGAGACTTGTCCTGAAGAATCTCATTGCATAGATTGATTTCAAAATGTGTGTTTTCTTTTTTTAAGAATCACCATTTGAAAACTGAATACAAGTGATTTTATTAAAAAATGAATATTTGGGATGCCTGGGTGGCTCAGTTGGTTAAGCATCTGCCTTTGGCTCAGGTCATGATCCTGAGATGGAGTCCCTCATTGGACTCCCTGCTCAACGGGGAGCCTGCTTCTCCCTCTGCTGTTCCCCTGCTAGTGCTTTCTCTCTCTCTCTCTTTCTATCAAATAAATAAATAAAATCTTTTAAAAAATGAGTATCAATAAATGCTTCATTGTCTTCAGTATTCAGCCAAATAGTGAATATTTGTATTCAGTATTTGACTGTCATAAAAGGAGATATATGTATATATAAGCAACTTTGGATGCTGTTGCTAAAAAAAAATATCAGTATGCCAACTGAAATTAGTAATGTCATTTCCTTGTTTAAAATAAACCATTGCATTTTTATTGTGTTCAGAATTTTTTTTAAAGATTTTATTTATTTATTCATGAGAGACACGGAGAGAGGCAGAAACAGGCAGAGGGAGAAGCAGGCTCCCCACAGGGAGCCCGATGCGGAACTCGATCCCAGGACCCTGAGATCACAACATGAGTCAAAGGCTCAACCACTGAGCCACCCAGGTGCCCCTGTATTCAGAATTTTTTTGTAAAAAGTTTTCCCATAGTGTAAGATAAGCTCTAACGATCTGTTCCACACCACTTTCTACAAAATCATCATAGACCTTTGTACCCTATGGCCCAGACATAATCAAACTGAGTGTTTAAAACCCAAATTGGATAAATAATGATTGATTACTCAATTATGTAGGAGTTTATGCTGTGAGTACCACATTTTTAATGTAATTTTTAAAATTATGTGAGACATAACATGCACATGCTTACTGTTAAATATTCAAATACTAAAGTAGATGGGGAATAGCAACCCTAGTCCTTTCCTTAATGGTAATCATTGTTACTAAGTTTATGTGTGAAAAACGGCTTTGTTACAAACAGAAAACTTTCTAGTCTTCACTTTTGTTTTTCTATTAACATGATTTTTTTAGAGGAGGGAGGGGCAGAGGGAGACAGAGGGAGAGAGCAAGAACCTTAAGCAGGCTCCATGCCTACTGAGTCCTATGTGAGGCTGGATCTCACGACCCTGAGATCACAACCTGAGCCGAAATCAAGAGTTGGATGCTTAACTGACTGAACCACCCAGGGTTCCCTACACAATTGTTTTTATAACAGGATTTTTGAAAATGTAAGATCTGTTCAGGAGGACTGTTAGGGAGTTACAGCAGAAGAGATTGTATTTGCAGTTTCCCAAACATACCTCCCTGTCTCAAATTTGCATATGTTGCTTCTTGTGCCTAGAAAGCAAACCAGTGGCACTCTTCCTCCCTGCCCCACAGCAACCTCTGAAAATTTATGTTTGTCTTTCAGGACTCCAGCCACACCTAACTACTTCTTAAAAAAACTATTCCTGATTCTTTGTTATTGCTAGCTAGCCCACTCTACAGTATGTTTGAGTGTAGGTGTTCATTTAGTCTCAACAACCCCTGTCTTTGTGTTATGTAAATTTGAACTGGGCGCATGTGTGCGTAAGTGTGTGTGTATTTGTGTGAGAGAGAGAGAGACAGAGACAGACAGGCTGGCTTTCTGTGAGTGGAATTTCTGATCTTTTCATGGAAGGGCCATTCCCTCCAAAACTTTGCCTCTGTGTAAGGCACCTAGATTCATCCCAATCTGTCTTCCCAATGGCCTTTTCCCTAACTGCCACAGCATACCCCTCAGGACCTGGTGGCCAAGATCTGCCACTTCCCTGGATCATGAGCCCCAGCTTACTCTGGTTACCCTGAGTTTAAGTAGGTCTTGGTTTCTGGCACCTGGGGATTTCCCTTATTTTTTTTAAGAGGCACACAATTTGGGAGTTTGGAGGCAAGGAGGTGGGGGTGAATGTTAGTTTTCTTGGGTGCTATAACAAATTACACAGGCTAGGTGGCTTAAAACAAGAGAGATTTATTCTCTTACAATTCTGGGGGCCGGAAGTCTGAAATTGAGGTGTGGGCAGAGTTGGTTCCTTTTTGGGGCTCTGAGGGAGAGACTCTATTCCTTTCTCTTTACTTCTGGTGGTTGCCAGTGATCCTTGTTGTTCCTTGCTGGTGTCACTCTAATATCTGGCTTCATTGTCAGTTGGCATTCTTCCCTGTGTGTTGTCTGTTAAGAACAGTTTAATTTCTCCCAGGACTCTGGTGGAATACAGGGCTTCTGGTTTCTCTGAGAGACATTAATTTTAGGTGTTCAAATTTATAGGTTTAAATTGTAGTATGAGCTATATAATCATAAAACCCAGACCTACTGCTTTATTATGTTTGCATTACCTTCTCCAGATTTACACTCCTCCCCCCAGAAATAGTCCTTTGTGTTTAAGCTCATTAGAAATGTTTATACCTATTTCAAAAATAAAATTTAATTCTGAGTTTTTAATTTTCAGCCAGAAAACCTTGCTCAGAAGCTTCCAAACCTTGTGGAACTGTGAGTCTGTTTATTCAACTTTTTAAAAAAACAAGAATGAAAATAATTTTAAGTTATTTGAAATAATAGGATATACAATTTTAATGTATTTATTATTTTTTGGTATCGTGGTCGTCATGTTCATGTAGGTAGTTCTGCTAAGTCAGTAGTATTTTAAAGTATTTTACCATTTAAATTTGTGTTTTAAATGTCTTACCTTAAGGTAGTAGAGATGAACTTTTTAAAACTATGAAAGATATTTTTTTTTCTTGGTTACAAAGTCCTTCTGGACAGTGTAATTGAGAAAGTTTTTTGCTGTTACCACTACTCCATGTGTTACTTGATATAAATATCTAACAGTGTTAATGATTTAAAATATAGACTAAAAGCCTACTTCCCTGTGTCCTCCATATCTCTTTTGTTCTTTAGTTCTTTTGACAATTACTTCCATAATGCTAAATAATATGTTCACACCTTTTTTTGTTGTTGTTTTTAAAGATTTTATTTATTTATTCATGAAAGATAGAGAGAGAGAGGCCCAAAGACATAGGCAAAGGGAGAAGCAGGCTCCACGCAGGAAGCCCGATGTGGGACTCGATCCTGGGACCCTGGGATCATGCCCTGAGCCAAAGGCAGACAACCACTGAGCCACCCAGGCATCCCTACACCTTTGTTTTTTAGTGCATCAACTTTAAGTATCTGTTGATTTACCTATAAGGAAGATATTTAGAATATTCTCTTTCCTTTCTTTCCAGCTCCCTCCTATTTTTGTTGAAGGAGGTGTTTTCATTGCTGTTTCTTGTTCTTTATTATTTGGCATGATTTTCAAAAAGTAAAGGAAGGAAAACTAACTCTAGACCTCCATCTTTAAGCTGGGAGTCTGTCATTTCTTCCCCTCCCTCCATCCTTTTATTTTGAAAAATTTCAAACTAACAGAAAAATTGAGAGCATAGTACAATGAACTTCCATATATGCTTCACCTAATTTAACCAGTTAATGTTTTGCCACATTTTATTTCTCTTTCTGTCTCCTATCCTTTCCCTCCCTCCTTCCCTTTCCAGTCCTCTCACATGCATGTAGACACATACACACACACACAAATTTCAGATATTATGATACTTCACCCCTAAATATAACAGTATGTATCTACTAAGAATAAAAGCAATTTTGCATGTACTTATATTATCACACATTAAAAGTAATATTCTGGGGCGCCTGGGTGGCTTAGTCCGTTAAGCATCCAACTCTTGGGTTGGCTCAGGTTGTGAACTCAGGGTCATGATATTGAGCCCCTAGTAGGGCTCCTTGCCAGATGTGGAGTTTGCTTAAGATTCTCTCTCTCCCTCTCCTGCTGCCCCTCCCCCTGCTTATGCTCTCTCTAACAACAAGAAAAAAAGTAATATGAATTCAGTAATATCATCTAATATACATTGCCTATTTAAATTATCCCAATCTCTCCCCAACTTAATGTCTTTAGTGTCCAGATTTCTCTGATTTTTTCCCCTTGATTAGAATCAGTTTAAACATCTTTGATTTTCTACCTCATTTGCTTTATCAAGTTTTTAATTTCATTCTCTTTATTTTTCTTTTAAAGATATCATTTATTTGTTTGAGAGAGGAAGAGAAAACATGAGCAGGGGGAGGGGCAGAGGGAGAAGCAGGCTCCCTCCTGAGCAGGGAGCCTGATATGGAGCTTGATCCTAGGACCATGGGATCATCACTTGAGCCAAAGGCAGATGCTTAACTGACTGAGCCACCCAGGCACCTCAATCTCATTCACTTTATATATGTGTATATATATATTGTTGTGCCCAAGATTGTGAATCCGAGAAACCAACAAGGAGCTGACACCGATGCAAACACACGAGGGTTTATTTACAAGCTCGAGCTTGGGTCCAAGTATACCCGACACAGCAGAGCAGGGACTTGGACCCCGAGGTGGGTTTCAGCTTAGTTTTAAGGGCTGGTCTAGGAGACCTCCAGAAGGGGTGGAGCAATTCCTCAAGTTCTGTTTACATTTTGATATTGAGCTCTGTTCTTATTCTAATATGGAGCTTCCTGCCCTTGGCTTGGGCTCTGTTCTTATTCTAATATGGAGCTTCCTGCCCTTGGCTTGGGCTCTGTTCTTATTCTAATATGGGGCTTTCTAGGACGTTAAGCTATAAGCTGTTTTTTTTTCTCCTGTAACTGAAGTAATGTAAATTTCAGCTCTTATTCACAGGGGCCTGGGATGGCTGTACTTGTGCTAACCCTGAACTTAAAGTGGAATGGCCTTAATTTTCTCGGCCTCCACAATATGTGTGTATTTTTTGAAGCTTTTGAGAGTGTTGCATACATCATGGTTTTTTACCTCTAAATAATCAGTATGTATTTTCAAGAAGAAGGAAGTCTTAAAATTATTTTAAGTCTTTTTGTTTTTAAAGGTTCCTTATAGTTTCATTCATATAGGATTTGAATATTTCTAATGTTTATTCCTAAACATTTAATATATAATCTTTGCTATTATAAATGAATTTTCTTACCTGTTACCTCTTTAAGTGATTATTCTTTTAATATTTGAACACCATTTGTTTTCGTGTGTTATCTTTATACCCTGATGCCTTGCTGAAATCTTATTGTTTGAGTTAGTTTTATGGTTGATTCCTCAGGGTTTTTAGGCATACCCTCTTGTCTGAAAATACAGATAGTGTTATTCCTTTTTTTTTCTAAACCTTATGCCTTTAATTATCTTCTCTAGTCTGATTGCATTGGCTAGTCCTTTCAGAACAGTGTGAAATTGTACTAGAGATGATAGGCATCCTTGTTTTCTTTCTGACCTTAGTAGGAATGCCTCCAGCATTGCCCCATAAGAAAAACACTGGCTTTACGATTAATGTATATGTATTCTATTGTGTTAAGTAAATATCCATTTGTGTCAATAATCTATTGCTGCTTAACAAATTACCCCAGAATGTAGTGGTTTAAACTGTGGGTAGGGGTGCTTAAAAGAATAAAACACTTACTGTCTCCTATTTTCTGAAGGTCTAGAATCTGGGCTTGGCTTAGCTGCATTCTTGGCCTCAATGTCTCTTTCAAGGCATGCAATCAAAGATTGTTGCCCAGGGCTGCTGTTTTCCCTGAAGGCTCAACTAAAGAAGTATCCTCTTCTGTGTTTACTCATGTGGTTGTTGGCAGGATTCAGTTAATCTTAAATTGTTGGTCTGAAGGTCTCAGTTCCTTGCTGGTTGTTGGCCAGGGGACTGACTCCCTTAGTTCCTTGCCAGTTGGCCTCTCTGTGGTGTCACGCACAACATGGCAGCTGGCTTCCATCAGTTCACAGAAAAAAGAAGAGCCAGAGAGGGTATGCAGGTTAGTCTCTTTCTAATCTAATCCCATCACCTTTGCTATATTTTGTTAGAAACAAGACAGTAGGTCCAGCCCAACACTTAAGGGGAGGCTGTTACACAACGGCCTAAATGCCAGATAGTAGAGATAGTGGGGACTGTCTTGGAGGCTGCCTAACACACCATTAATTCCTACTTTCTCAAGAATTGTCATTAGTAATGGGTGTGGAATTTATTCAAAACCTTTTTCAGAAAAAAATTCTTGAGGCCTTCAGGCAAAACAGTGAAACAATGATGAAGATGAAGAAGACTGTAGTATAATACTCCAAACTGTATTATGTATACAATGGTGGTTGCATTCAGGCTTGAAGTGTTTTTCTTTGAGCCCTTTAAAAGTATTTTTATGTAATATATATGTAGTTAATTGTATATAACATATGTATTATATATTACATATAATATTACATATTTATTATGTGTTACATAATAATATATAAGTATATATGTTCATATCTAATCTAAGTTATGTAATATGAATGAATAAATAGTATATAATTCTGTATTATGTATATTATATATAATTTGGATTTTAATACTTTTCCACATGTATTAATATATCATTTTTCTCTGGCTACTTTTAAGATTTTCTTTTTTGGTTTTCAGAAATTTAACTATGATGTACATTGCTATAATTTTGTTTGTATTTATGTTGGACTTTGCTGAGCTTCTTGAATTTGTCTTTTCCCAAATATGATACATTTTCAACCATTATTTCTTTGAATATTTTTTTATACACTATTCTGCCTTCTTCGGCACCATTTACACATATGTTGTATCTGATGATGATGTACTACAATCCTCTAAGGCACTGTTCATATTTCCTTCAGTCTTTTTTCTCTTTGCTCTTTTTTTTTCCCAAAGATTTTATTTATTTCAGACTGAGATATAGCAGGAGCTGAGTGGGGGAAGGGCAGGGGAGAAGCAGACTCCCTGCTGAGCAAGGAGCCCCACATGAGGCTCAATCCCAGGACCCTGTGATATGACCTGAGCTGAAGACAGATGCTTAACCAACTGAGCCACCAAGGCACTCCTTCTCTCTGCATTTTACATTAGACTATTTTTATTGAGCTTTCTTCAAGTTCATAAACTCTTTCCTTTGTCATATTCATTGTGTTATTCACCTTTATTCAGTAATTTTTTCAGTCTCAGATCTTATTTAGTTTATTCATTCATTCATCTGACCATCTGTCTTCCCTCCCTTCCTTCCTACTGAAATTTCCCATCTTTACATTATAGGCATATTCTACTTTAGATCACTATGTATAGCTATAATAACTACGTCAAATTTCCTGTCTGCTAATTCCAACATCTTGGTCATCTTGAGCTTGATAGCCATTGTTTGTTGTTGTTGTTAATGGACCACATTTTCTTGTGTTCTCATATGTTGAATAACTTTAGGTTCTATCCTGACAATTAGGAATGTTGTGTCTTGAAGACTGTAATCTGCTATATTTGATATTTTTGCTTTAGCAGGAAATTTACCTGGTTTAACTTAAGCATTGAACTGTTTCTTGGAAGGCAGCTGAAGTCTCAGTACAGTTCTTTTACCTTTAACTGTAGCTTTTTCCATATTTGTATGTTCTAAGATGGCCAATGATTTAGGCAAAATTTAGAAGTAGAATTTAGGGTTCTCCTTCCCTGGCTCTTTTTTTCTGGTATTCTCCCTTTAATTGTCAGTGGTCATGGTTGCCCTGAACCCTGTCCTCCTATTCTTTAGAGTAGTAAGACTGATGTTTTCTATCAGAATTTTAACCACTTTGCCTGGTAACTGTCTATACCCGGCCTTTAAGGTACAAAATGCTGCTTAAAAAACAAAACTCAACTCACTCACTGCAATTCCTTCTTCTAAGTTTAGATTCTTTGCCAGAATTGGCTTGTTTTTATTTACACTGCAGTACCTTAGAGGTGTGTGTGTGCGCATGGTTGTGCATGTGTATGCACGCATTAGGATTTTAGTTGTTATCTGCCAGAGAAGAAATCCAGTAGGAGTTTATTTTGCTGTACTGAATTGGAACTTGCATTCTTTTCTTCTAACTACTTTAACCTTTTCTTTTAACTGTCTTTATAATTCAAGTGGTTTCTTGAAGTCTGTATTAGTTGGTTCTCTGATTTTTGACCGATCTGACAATCTGGGCGGTTTAACTGGAGTGTTTTAGATCATGTTACATTCAATATGATTACTGATATGATTGAGTTTAAGTCAACCATCTTACAACCTGTGTTCTATTTGTCTCAGCTGTTATTTATTTTTTCCCTCCTTTCTTTCTTCCTTTAAAATTATTTTAGTGTTATGGAGGATCCCATTTTACTACCACTGTTGGATTATTAACTTTCAGTGTTTTAAGGTTGATATTGTGCTGCTTTAACCTGTTACAATATGCCTTCACATAATGTACCACTTCATGTGTAACAGGAACTTTATATCAGTACTTCATTCTTTGTGCTATTGTATGGCTTACATATGTTTGTGTTTGTGTGTGTATCTATCAGTATACATATACGTGTACACATCATGTATATGTCAGTCAGGGTCCAGTTAGGAGATAGAAACCATTCCCTTAAACAGGAAAAATTAGAGTTGTTGACTAGTAAAATGTTATTAGCTACTAAAAGAGGTTAAAAGGAGTCTAAGGTTTTCAGAATTAGTAAGTACAAAAAGTAGGTCTTCTGGGCTGAGGGAAAGTAGACAATGAAGGGAATAATGACTGAGGAGAACACCATCCCCTAGGCTGATATTTAGATCTCTTCGGCAGAGGTCTGGCTGCCACAAGAACGTACAGCCTACTGGTGTGAAGGAGCTTGCCAGATGGTTTAGGCTGGAGCTGATCTTTAATATCAGCTCACTATTGCAGGAGGGTTTTGGTAATCTGGAGCTGGTCTGTAGAAGCAGTATGGCTAGTGGGGAGGCAACTGCCTGAAGTGTGAGCAGAGCTACCACAGAAGTGGCCACAGGGTGGTAAGACTGTTGGTTGAGGCTGGTTGAAGCTGGTCTTTAGAAGTTCATTGCTGGGTAGGGGGAGAGTGGCCTGAGGGTGCAGCCAAGAGCTGCTACAGAGCTGGGCCAGGGGAATTCATAGTTTGAGAATGTGGCTTGAGGTTTTCCAAGAGGGCTGCTGAGGTGAGTGCCTCTGGGCCTTGGCTCCTGTGCTAAGTAAACAACTGAAGGCGGACTGGACCCAGAAGGGAGGGCCTTCCTGCTGCTGTCATCTGGCAGGGTCACTCCGGGGCCCTCTTTTGACAGCTTTACATTAGGCCACTTGACAAAGGAGATGTGTTGACAGGGTCTAGCTCTAGCAGGCATAAAAGATAGATTTTGAGCTGACAGACTAAACTCATAACTGACAGAAGTCATCATTTTAATTTTGAATTTAGGTTGTTAACTTAAATTTAAAATGCGAAATATCTTTTATTCTCTCAGATTTACCTGAATAAAGTCTTTATTTCTCCATCTTTTTTTTAAATTAAACTTTTTACTTTGAGATAATGGTGGAATCACATGTAATTGTAAGAAATAATACAGAAATATCTCGTGTACCCTTCTAGTTTCCCCCAATATTCACATCTTGCATAACCATAGTACAAGATAAGCACCAGAAAATTGACACTGGTGTTATCTTACTCAGTGTTCATCATTTTCTGTGTAGCCATTTGTGTGTGTGTGTGTTCTGTGCAATTTTTTCATGTATAGATTTGTGTAATCACTACCATAGTCAAGGTAGAGAGAGTACTTTCATCACTGCAAGGATTGTTTGAGCTACCCTTTCATTTTCTCTGCAGTCCCCCAAACCTTGGCAACTACTACTCTGGTCTCCATCTCTATCACTGTATCTGTTTGAGAATATTATATAAATGGAATCATAGTATGTAACCATTTGGGCTTGGCTTTTTTTTCATTCAGCACAATCCCTTGAGATCTGTTGGAGTTGTTGCATGTATCAGTAGTTCCTTTTTGTTGGAGAAGTATATTTCATGGTATGGATATAATGCAGATTCTTTGACCATTTACCCATTGAAGGACATATCAGTGGTTTTGTTTTTATCTGTAATAAATAATGCTGTTTGGCACATTTGTATACATGTTTTTTTGTGAATAAGTTTTTCTTTCTTTCTTCATTCATTCATTCATGCATTCATGAGAGGCACACAGAGAGAGGGGGAGAGGGAGAAGCAGGCTACATGCAGGGAACCCGATGTGGGACTTGATCCTGGAACCCTGGGATCACACCCTGAGCCAAAGGCAGACACTCAACCGTTGGAGCCACCCAGGCGTCCCATGTGAATAAGTTTTCATTTCTCTGAGATAAATGACTAAGACTGCAATTGCTGAGTCATACCATAATTACATGTTTCATTTTGTTGTTGTTGAGATATAATTTACATACGATAAAATTCGCCCTTCTAAGTATAAAATTCAGTGGTGTTTAGTATAATCACAAGATTGAGCAACCATTAGCACTATCTAATTCTGGAACATTTTCATCACCTCAAAAGAAACCCACTTAGCATTCATTCCTCCCTTTTCCCAATCCCTAATAACTCCTCAGTGACCAATAATCTGCTTTCTGTTTCTATGGCTGTGCCTGTCCAGGACAATCATACAATATGTGGCTTTTTTTAGGTCTTGCTGTTTTAACATAGCATGTTTTCAGGGTTCGTCTATGTCGTAGCATGTTTCAGAATTCATTATTTATGGATGTGTAATATTCCATTGCATAGATATACCATGTTTTGTTTATTCAGTCTTTAGTTAATAGACATTTTTAGTTGTTCCCACATTTTGGCTATGGTGATTAATGAAAGTGTGAATAGTCATGTAGAAGTTTATGTATGAACATATATTTTCAGTTCTTTTGGGTTTATACCTACGAGTAGAATCGCAGTGCTAACTCTGTTTAGCCTTTTGAGGAACTGACAAACTATTTTCCAAAACTGCATCATTTTACAATTCCACCAGCAATATGTGAGGATCCTAATTTCTCCACATCCTCATCAACACTTGTTACTTTCTGTACTTTTGATTATAGTCATCCTGGTAGGTGTGATTGGTATCATAGATTTGTTTTGTATTTTTCTGACTAATAATGTCTTTTCATGGGCTTACTGGCCATTTGTATATTACTTTGGAGAAATGTCTGTTCAGATCTATCCATTTTTAAATTATGATATTAGTCTTTTTATTGTTGAATTGTAAGATTTCTTTATATATTTGCTTTATATATTTGAGATGGCTTTACATATATTTAAGTGCTTTATATATTTGAGATATATAATTTATATATTTGAATGCTTTATACATTTGATACTTATCAGAACAAGCTTTTCAAATATTTTCTCCCATTCTGTAGTTTACCTTTTTACTTTCTTGATAATTTTTTATCTGGCATCTTATGTTGGTATCCTATATAAGAAACTGTTTTTAATCCATCATCATGAAGATTTAATTGTTTTTCTTATTCAGGCTATATAATTTTAGCTCTTGCATTTAGGTCTTTGATCCATTTTGAGTTAAGTTTTGCGTATGCTACAGTGTAAAGGTCTAACTTGTTTTGTATGTGCAGGTCCAAATAGCTCCTCAACATTTATTGAAAGGATACTCTTTCCCCATTAAATTGGACATGTGGGTGAATTTCTGGATTCTCAGTTTTATTCCATTGATCTATATGTCTATCTTTTTGCCAGTAGCACACAAACTTGATTACTGTAGCTTCATAGTAAGTTTTAAAATTGAGAAGTCTGATTCCTCCTAATTATTCTTGTTTTTCAAAATTGTTTTAGCTTTTTTAAGTCCCTTGTGTTTCCATATTCTTATTTTTCAAAATTATTTTAGCTATTCTAAGTCCTTTGTATTATTTCCATGTGAGTTTTAACATCTGCTTGTTAATATCTGCATCTTTCTTTATTAAAGAAAAAAGTCATCTGCAATTGATGATAGTGATTGCATTAAATCTTTACTTAGATCCATATGTGGAGTGCTGCCATCTTAATAATATGTCTTCTAATCTATGAATGTGAGGTGTCTTTCAATTTAGGTCTTCAGTTTTTTCAACATTTTTTTGTTTGAACATTGAACACTTTTCAGTGTAAAAATCTTGAGCTTCTTTTGTTAAATTTATTCCTAACTATTCTTTTTGATTCTATTACACATAGAATGGTTTTCTTAATTCATGTTAGAATTATTCATTGTCTTGTATGTAAAAAATACAACTAATTTTTGTATGTTGATCAACATATTCTTCAACCTTGAATTCATTTGTTCTTTTATTTTTTTTTTGTGGATTCCTTAGGATTTTCCATATACAAGATCATGTCATCTGCCTATGAAGATAGCTTTGATTCTTTCTAATCTGTATCCCTGTTATTTCTTTTTCTTGCTTAATTTCCTTGGCTATAAATAGAATGTTGAATAAAAGTGGTGAGACTGGGTATCTTTGTTTTGCTCCTGCCTAATGTTAGGGGGAAAGCTTTCAGTCTTTTGCCATTTATTGTCGTGATAACTATACATTTTTCATAGGTATCCTCTATGTTATTGAGGAGATTCCCTTCCACTGCTTGTTTGTTGAGATTTTTAGCACAATAGGATTTTTTATTTTGTCAGATGGTCTTTTTTTCATCCATTGCGATGATATTATTTTTTCTTTTTTCTGTTAATATAATGTAAATGAAAATCAATGTATTACATTGATTGATACTTGTATATAGAACCAATCTTTTATCAGTGGGGATAAATACCATTTGGTTGTGGAATATAATACTTTTTATATGTTGCTGGATTTGGCTTATTAGTAATTTGTTGAGAATTTTGCTTCTGTATTCATAAGGGAAATTGGTCAGTGGTCTTCTTGTGATATCTTTATCTTCTTGTGATGTCTCTGGCTTACTATTTTGTTGAGGAATTTTGCTTCTTATTCATGAGGGAAATTGATCTGTGGTCTTGTGACACCTATCAAGCTAATATTGGCTTCATAGAATGAGTTGAAAGAGTTCTGTCTTTTCCTTTCTTTTTTCTTTCTTATTATTCTTTAAAGTATCTGCTCAGTTACCTTTGTGGTCAGCTGCTGATTAGGCAGAGATTTCCTTAGTTGCCTGAGTCCAGTAGGTCTCCCAGTCTTTGCTGAGGAGCTTTGTTTTTGTATGGCAGCAGGCCCTCACCTCTCAGCCTGGTATTTCACAACTTTGCCTTAGCTACTCTGTCTTATGTAGGAGCCTTAAGTTCAGCAGAGGGGATTGTTTAGGGTCTTTTCAACTCTTCCCTGAGCATTAGCACATTTCTGGACCTGCCTTTGACCTTGTAGACTTCCAGAAATATACCAGAGCTTTTCAGAGCTCCTGAAACATCTTGCCCAGCTTTTCCATTCAAGGTTTTTGGTTGTCTGTTATTTGCTCCAGCAGTATCTTTTGACTCAGGTGGCTTTGAAGTTAAACAATGGCCCATAATTTGTTTGGGGGGGGGGGGGGGGGAGTTTGTACTTGGGCAAGTTTCTAGTCAGATCAAGTTAAAAATAGCTTTGCAAGTGGGGGCTTCCAAGGAAATCAGGAAACAAGTCAAATGATGGCAGTTCTCTGGGAGTGAACTGTAACTTGGTTCTGTCCCTTCAGGCGCTAGCCAGGCTGCTGCTTTTCACTTTGATTGTGGGCTAGATTTTTTTGTTGATTCTGCTTCTGCAGAACTGAAAAATGAGGGATAGAATTAGAGGAAGTGAAAATGCCCCAAAGTTCACAGCTCATTGTGCCTAATGAGATTTTGCCATTTTTCTCAAATAAACCCTCCCAGTATCACTTTGGTTAATTTCCAGAGTTTTGTACATAGATTTCTTACCATTTTTGCCAGTATTCTTGTTGATTTTATGCAAAAGAATTTTTGAAGGTCTTTACTCTTTTACTTTTGCTCCAGATTTGTAGTTTCATAAGAAATTCCCAAATAATTTTCTAAGTTGGCTGCACCTTTTTACATTCTTCCAAGCAAGATGTGATTGTTCTAGTTTCTCCACATCTTGCCAATATTTGGTGTTATCATTAGTTTTTATTTCTGTCATTTTTATAGATGTGTGGTTTTATCTCATTGTGGTTTTCATTTATATTTTTCTAATGGTTAATGATACTGAACATCTTTTCAAGTATTTAATGGTTATCTGTATCTTTTCTTCAGGCACATATATCTGTTGCTCATTTTCTATTTGGATTTATTTTTAGTCTTGAGTTTTAAGAGCTTTGAAATATTATAGAAACCAGTTCTTTGTTATATATATTGTTTACAAATATTTTCTTCCAATGTGTATTTTGTCTTTTCATCCTCTTTATGTTCCTTTGCAGAGCAAAAGTTTTACATTTTGATGAAGTCTGGTTTATCAATTTTTGTTTTTATGTATCATGTTTTTAGTGTCAATTCTAAGAACTTCTTGTCTAGCATTAGGCCCTGAAGGTTTTCTCCTGTGAGAAAAATCTCACATTAGTTTTTTCTCTGAAGGTCATAGAGTTTTTGTTTTACATTCTTCATCATAGTTTAGAAGTTTTGTTTTGTTTTGGTCTTCTGGAATTAGGATTCTTGAAGACTTTTTTTTTTTTTTTCCTTTCAGCACTTTTATGTTGTTCATTATCTTCTGGCTTACATAGTTTCTGTTGTGACATCTGCTGTTATTCTTATATTTGTTCCCCTGCATGTAATATGATTTGATTTTGATATACCTTGTTGTAGTTTTCTTTTTTCTTATATTTGACATTCATTGAACTTCCTGGGTTTGTGTCTTTATAGTTTTCATTGGATTTAGCAATTTTTTGACATACTCAGATATTTATTGTTTAACTCTTATCTCTGGTCCCTGTTTCTGAAACTCTTACATGTTTGTTAGATTGTTTAATATTTCGCTTAATCACTGACACTCTTCAGTCTTTTTTTCTTCAGTATGGACAATTTGTATTTCTCTGTCTTCAATGTCTAATTTGCTGTTAATCTCATCTAGTGAAGCTTTCACTTGTTCATTATATTTTTGATCTCTAGAAATTCTGTTTGGTTCTTCTTCATACCTTAATACTTCTCTTGCAATGTTCATATTTTGCTTTAATTGTCTGGATATACTTATATGATCCAACTTATATAGTTGTTCTTATGTCCTTGTTTTGCTAATTTTATTGTCTCTGTTATACTGGATCTGCTGGTATTGACTGTTTTTAATCATCGTTATTGGTCACATTTTCTTGATTTATTAGCCTAATGCTTTCTGATTGGATGCCAGCATCCTTACAAGGTTTACATTTCTGAGTCTTTAGACTTTGTTGCCTTCCTTTTTCTTGTGCATTATTCTGGCATGAAGTTATTTACAATTTAGGTTGATCCTTTCATAGCTTGTGTTTACACTTGATTAGGACCAGTCTAGTGTAACCTCTATGCTAGGGGTAGTTTAGCCCTATTACTGAGGCATGGCCTTTATAGGATCTGATTTGAAAGTGCCCAATAATCAGCAAGGACTTGATACACTTGCTGCTCAGAACTTAAATGCCTTCCAGCCCTGTATGATCTCTGTGGACCACTCAGCTGATAGATTTTCAGTCACTTTTTGCCTAGGCTACATTTTATAATTCAGCAGTGAGTCAAAGGATCCTTACTTAAATTATTAAAGGTGTTTTGGGTTTTTTTGTTTGTTTTTTCCTGTAGCATCCTCTCCTCCAGAACTCCACCCCTCTACCCCACAACTTCCAGCTGTCTCAGTTTCCCTGAATTCTAACTTGTGTCTCCATAATTCAGTGAGTCTTACATACTTTGGAATCCCATTCATGTACCACAGTTCACGGTTTGCCTCCAGGCAGAGAGCTAGGGACATTGTGTGGCTTGCCTTATTTCTTCTCTCTTGGGTAACATAATCCTAATTGCCTGCTTTTAATATCTGAAAATAATTGTTTCATATATTCCATCCAATTTTCCTGTTGCTTATAGCAGCCAGGTAAATCTGGTCCCTGTTATGCCATCATGGCTGGAAATAAAAGCCCTGGTTTTTTTTTTTAATTTAAAGAAATATCCACTTTTTAAATTTTGGAACAATTTTATATTTATGGAAAAGTTGTAAAGAGAGTACAGAGTTCGAGTATACCTCTCACCTAGTTTTTTCTATTGTTAACATCTTAAAATCCCATGATACATTTGTCAAAAATAAACTGACATTGGCATGTCACTATTAAGTAAATATCTGTATCTAATTTTATTAAAAAATTGCCAAACTACTTTCCAAAGTAGCTGTACTGTTTTGCATTCCCACCAGCAATGAATGAAAGCTCCTGCATTATAGGAGAATATGATGAAAACTAGTTATATTAAAACACCAACATTTTAATTACTTTGAAATTACAAAAAATGAGCAAAGAGAAGTGACTTAATATTGCTAAATCTTTGATTATAGATGACTCATAATAACTATAACAGTGACATTCATGGTATTCTGATTGCCCTAGGAGCTTTACATTTCTGATTCATTTAATCCTTACAACGTCCTTGTTGTTAGTATTCTTATTCTCTGCTTCTATAGATTATGAAAGTGAGAAGTTGAGTAATTTTCCCTTGGTGACATGGCTACTGTGGTGCATTCATTTTGGCTCCAGAGCCTGCTCTCTGATCCATCCCACCAGTGGTGATTCTTTATCAGTTGCACATCAGAAAAACTTGAAGAGTTGAAATGGTGTTTCACTTGGTAGTGCATGGTCCTACGCACCTATGTTTTACAGTTAGGATTGGGAACATTCTCTTCTTTCTGTAGACTGCATTTTCATTTTACTGTAGATAAATGTAATGTGTTAAAATATACTTTTTGATTTCATTCATAAGTGAGCTCCTTAGTTCACATTTTGATTTGGACATTTTAAGGTCCTTTTGCATATATTTTGTGGGTAATTGAAAATCAGTAGTCTCTTTATTTTGGTATCTAGCCACCTTGGCTTTTGTGTAACAAATGCAAACATGTGTAGGTATGTGTGTGTGCTTGCACACTTAGTTACATATGGTCTTTTGGCACAAAGCATATGTGTAGGTGTGTGTGTGTGCTTACACACTTAATTACACATGGTCTTTTGGCACAAAGAAATTTTAGAGTCACCTGTTAAGCAGTTAGGTAGTCCTGCCTAAAGTTAATGTTTAAAGAATATTGATTTTAAACTGTGAATTCATTTTATATACGCAAAGCAAGGAATAAAATATATGATAGAATGGAACAATTATTTCAATTGTGTTAGACCCAGCTGGTTAATGCCTACACAAAATCTATTTAATGCATCACTAAATAATCTTAAGTGTATTACTGTAATGCCTTTCTTATTTTGTGTCAGTAACATTGCAACATTTGATGTTAGGCTTAAAAATGTAGAAGAAAATTTCAAAATTCTTTTCAAAATACTTTATGAAGATTGACTTATGAGATGTAACAAATACAACAATAGTTTTGAAAAATATAAAAAATATCTAATTCTCTTGTCTCAAAATCAGTGATATAAATTTATTTTTTAAAACTATTGCTAGGTGCTCTCTAGTTGTCACCATTGTTCTGCTCTGAATAGTTGGCTGCTGCTGACTTCATAAAGTCTCCACCAGAGTGTGCTAAAGATACTTTAGTGGGAAAAGTGTTATTTACTAGGCTTGTCTGGACTTGTTAGCAAGGGTAACCTTTCTTTTTTTTTTTTTTTTTTTTTTTTAAGAAAAGAATTTGATTCTTGTTTATGAGATTCCTTTTGCTGTGAAATAAGTCATGTACCTTGACAGTTGAGTATTTTTACAGATACTGTAAATGATCATTATTTAATCTCTCCAGTCTTGGTTCTTAAGTCAGCATATTCCCTGGAAATAGTTTTGATTTATTTTGTGAAGTTATCCTTTAGAAATTGAAAGTTGCATTTTCATTTATGCAATGTTGATTTTTCTTTACGCAACATGTTTTTCTGAGAACCTGATACTTTAAAATGAACTAGAAAAACTAGTAATTTTTTTTTTGAGTTTAAGAAATATCTCAACATATAGCTATCGTGAATGCTTTTATTTTAAAATAACAACTTAAGTCAGTAAATAGGTTTAACATTGCAATTCCAGGAAAAATATCATTCTCAAGGTATTACTTGTGATGACCACAGGTTTTGTGTCATGCACTAAAGAGTCTGATAGAAAGTTTTCATCCCTTTATATTGGATAAATTTCTAAGTGAGCATTTTACAGATTGATTATCTAGCAAAAGTACTGGTTGATAGCCACTCCTTTTTTTTTTCTTTCCTCCCACAGGTACCTTCACTCAAATAACATAGTCGTAGTCCCAGAAGGTAAGTGGACTTTCAGTTTTTAGTTAGGAGGTACCATAGTTTATACTTTCCTTTATAACAATAGAACTGGTGGCGCAGTAGTTTAGCGCCTGCCTTTGGCCCAGGGCGCGATCCTGGAGACCCGGGATCGAATCCCACATCGGGCTCCCGGTGCAGGGAGCCTTCTCCCTCTGCCTGTGTCTCTGTCTCTCTCTCTCTCTCTGTGACTATCATAAATAAATAAAAATTAAAAAAAAAAACAATAAAAAAAAACAATAGAACAAAATTTGATTGCTGTATTAGGGAATTTTAGTTATAAAGCATCTTTAATTTATTAGTTTCAAAGATTGTTCCCCCTAATTAGTAAGTTCAGTTAACCATTTTGATAAAATAAATAAGTCTGAAATGATTATAATTGTTAGGTAAATTATTATTGGATAAATTGTTAGGTAAATAATAAAATAAAATTTTAAAGATTACTTTTTAATCTGTTTTTATTATTTTTAAAGTATTTTGTACACTCAACATGGGCCTCAAACTCAGAACCCTGGGATAAAGAGTTACATGCTCTACTGACTGAGCCAACCAGGCATCTCAAAAAGATAAATTAAAAAAAAAATTATTTGCTTATTTTAGAGAGAGAGAGGGTGCAGGCAGGGAGAGGGACACAGGGAGGAGAGAATCTCAAGCCGACTCTCTGCTGAGTGCGGAGCCCCACACAGGGCTCAATCCCATCACGCTGCGATCGTGACCTGAGCCCAAATCAAGAGTCGTTCATTCAGCTGACTGAGCCACGCATGTGCCCTGATAAATTTTAAACTTAATAAGTCCAGCTAACAATTTTGGTTAGACAAAAATAGCTTATATATCATTTCATGATTTATTTATTCAAACAGTACTTTACACTGTAACATTTTTATTGTGCTTTTTAAGGTATCATATTTTATATCAAGTTGAAGTCTTATCACTCCTATAAAATTTAGTTTGATCTATGTTTTTACTATTTATGAACAACAGAAGCAGGGAGATCAAGTATTAACATATTTTAATTGGCAGTACTTGCATTAAAGATTTGGCATAACACTTTGGTAAAACTGATTTTGCCATTACCTCTCTTTTCTTTTTGAAGCCATTGGATCCCTCGTAAAACTCCAATGTTTGGATCTTAGTGACAATGCCTTACAAATTGTTTGCCCAGAAATTGGTCGTCTAAGAGCTTTACGTCACCTTCGATTAGCTAATAACCAACTGCAATTCCTACCTCCAGGTAACCATAGTCTGTAGCACATGATAGTTTCTTGTCTATTTACAAATCTGTTTTTATTCCCGTTTCTCATTGTGTGTCTCAACAGCGGGCTTTGGGTATATTTGTGATTTGGGACAGTCCATTTGTTTGAAGATGAAACGAAGGAATGTGGGTGAAGTGTGTTCAAGAGTCTTTCCCTGATGCAGACATAAGAAGGTGGCATTTATGTTTTTAGCTACAATTACTACAATTATGCATTGCTATCAGTGCCCCTTCCAGTCATTCCTCTGGTGAAATATTTATACAAAAAGGTAACTCAGAGAATTTAGATGAACTCTGCATGATGTAATCATTTTAGTATCCAAAAAGGAAATGCAGTGTTGTCTGTCATTCTCTAGTAGGGTAACTGATGTACATTAATTTTGATTTAATAAAAATCTTAACTAGAATTTCATTGCAGAATTTAAGTTTGAGTCCTAGAACTAAGAACTAAGAACTAAGTCCTAGAACTAAGAACTTGTCAGTTCTGCCTGCTGAACATCCTCTTAGAACGTGATGTACATATGTATAGTCCTGAAATTCTGCACTCTCCTGAGCTATCATTAAACCTGTTGGCTTTCTTACAAGGGGCATCCAAGGGCCTTCCTTTGTGAATCCACACATTTGCAAATTCTGTCATATGTCATTTCCCATATTTAAAAAAAAAAGATGTTAAAAAAAAAAAAAAAAACTTGTGCCTTAAATATTGTATGAAAGTTACTCTGCATTCAAGAATGAGCAGAGAAAAATGCGGATGTCACATTGCTGAGGATTATTTCTACTTAGTAATTCAGGAACACCAAATCTCTTAGTTCACCAGTCTCTTAGTGTATCCGGGTGAAATGTATGACTCAACCAAAATTACAAATTACTACCTGGTATGGAACTTCAGGGTCACATGAGAATGTTAAAAACTATTTATACTTAATCCATGACTGAAAAAGTCTGTAATAATTCTTTGTGATATAAAAAATACTTTCTCTTAAGTCTTTCAAGTACAAAAATTTCAAAGTGAAACACAATAACTTATTAATTTTTATACTCTATGTGCTGGCCTTAATGTATAGGTTCAGTATTGTTTACAAAAATAGTATAGTGGTTGACTCTGCTTAAAAAATTCTTTGGCCATATATAATTATTGTCTTACATTTTCCAACGATAGTTAATACAAAAAATTTCAATAAGTTGTAGGAATCTGATCTTTCCTTTAGAGTTTATTGTATGTAATCGGGCTCAATAGTGGGGTTTATCATTCTAGCTTTCATCAAGTTTATAGATTTAAATGCTCAGGAAATTAGATTCTCTTTTGGAGATTGCCTAGAAAATGTATCAGTAAAGATAAAGTTTGGGTTTTCATATTCTCATATATGAAACTTCTACAAGATATGTAAAATCAAAATATATGGATATAATACTGTATTCAGAAGCCCCTTTTTATATATATTTAAAGAGCATATGAGAAATACAATTCTGTTAGACCATTGTTCTTTGTATTCTATTATTCTGTTTTTTCCTGTAATATAAGAGCATTTTGTGGTAGAATGCGGTCATTTCCTTCCATTATATACTCTTAGAGGTTAAGGATGTGCTACTAATATCATTGACTGCTTCCTAATAACCAGTGAAGGGTATAGGTTTTCTGATTGCTTGCATCTTATTTTTAATTTATATCTCACTTGTTACATAATAGATTTTAAGTGTTTACTTCTGGTTTTATTTCCATAGCTTTCTTCTGTTATGTATGTTAGGTTTGCCTGTTTTGGGTAAAATTATATATAGTAATAGCTGGGTTTTGAATAGAACTTTTGGCTGAGTTGTGTGTAGATTTTTTTCTTTCTAGACCATCATGAGTAGCAATGGACTAGATCTTACTAATTATTTGACTCACTTTATTTATCTCTTTATGAGGTATTTTCCTATGTTATGATTTGAATGGCTGAGGGGCTAGGTATATATCCCCCAGATGTCTGATCATGTTGGGCATATACAATCGGAAAGTATTCTAAGTGTAGTAAAAAAAAGAGGAGGGGAGGGGGGATCCCTGAGTGGCTCAGCACTTTAGCGCCTGCCTTAGGCTCAGGGTGTGATCCTGGAGTCCTGGGATCGAGTCCCACGTCGGGCTCTGTGCATGGAGCCTGCTTCTCCCTCTGCCTGTGTCTCTGCCTCTCTCTCTCTGTCTCTTTCTGTCTCTCTGTGTCTCTCACGAACAAATAAATAAAATCTTAAAAAAAAAAAGGAGGGGGACTCCCATGTTGTCTCTATTTGATGACATTAGACACCATTGTTAAATTTGATTGTTAGCCCCTTCTACCCAGTCCAGGATTGTGTATAGACTGCTACATGTTATATTCCCTCAAAAGACTTAACATTTCATTATGTGCATTTGTTGTGGTTGAAAAACCTTTGAATATAATTTCATATTCAATATTTAAAATTTGAAAACTTTGATCTCAATATTTGAAAAATCTAGATGTGTACATGGAGTTTTAAGATTAGGGTCTAAGTATGAATTACAAGGGGTTTCATGAACACCCTGAAATTTGCACACAGTTTGATATTTATGAGTATGTACATGTTGCTGTGAAGAAGGTCCAATGTTTTCATTAGTTTCTTAAACACATCCGTGACTCATATGGTTGATTCTATTGAGTTGTCTGCCAATACAGACATGGTAGCAGCCATGTGGACTGGGATCCATTTTCTGGGATGTCACTTAACCCCATTCTGTTAGATTGAATGTATTGCTGTTTTCCTACCTTATGACAAAGCTTTATCTCTACAGTTGATTGGTGTTAGTGTAGGTACCTGACCCAAGCGGAACACTTATCCTGGGAATTTTGGATCTGGCTGGTGGGGGAGAAGGAAAGAGAGTTAGAGATATCAGGGGAAATGAAAGAAGAAAATCAGTTTCTTTTTCTCTCTGGGCTACTGCATAATGCTATGTAATCTTCTGGGGTGCTGGGAAGTAGCCACACAGACTGGGAAACAGAAAAAGAAACATGAAGCAGATATGTGGAGAGAAGATAGAGGCAGAGACTTTCTAAGTTTTCTTTAGTATCCCAGTCATTGGCTGTGTCCTTAAGGCCCATAGGCTTTGTGCTTAAGAGAGCTCTAGTAAGCTTCCATGAATTGCAACCAAAAGTGCTCCATGTGACAGTGCTGCCCTAAAGGCTTACAGCAGCCATTCTGGGGTATAGGATTGATTGTTTCTTGAACTCCCTTATTTACTTAACTGTTAATATTTCGAAATTGCAAAAGCTCTTATTAGTAGAAGGAAGTCCAGGGTTAGCAATAACAAGAGCAGTAGTATGTCTGTAAAGCAGTTCATTCTGTCATCTGTTTTTTTCCCCCCTCTATACAACATTCTTTGCACCCTTTCTATTAGATGTCTTCCCCCTCCCTCCATCCCAGCACAACTAGTTTTTTTGGGAGGAGGAACAGAGAACACTGGTGTGAAGTGGTGACAGGATACAGGAATGTAGAGACAGCTTAGAGTGTGTTATTAAGCCAATGCAGGGGAGGTACAATTTTTCCTCTGCCCTCTTAGTGTCTCCAGCTGGGCCCAAGAATTAACTGAGATAAGACAGATCAATAAGAGAAGTACATAAATTTTATTTAGTAATTTTACACGTACAAAGGAACCTTCATCAGAAAAACAAAGACCCAAAGAAGCGGATAAAGCCAAACAACTGTGCACTAGGTTGGATGAAGAGTAGTAGTTGTGAAAACGTAACAAGACAAAGGGGTGTGGCCTAGGGCAGTTAGTTGTGAAACAGTGACTAGGAACAGTAAGGGTTAGTTTAACAAGGTTGATTTGTTAAGATCTCCCTTGGTCTCTGCTCTCCATCTCTGCTGATGAGAATGTCTTCCTTCCTCCTGGTATAGGGAAGACACCTTTTATGTGGGAGTTATATCTTGTACTTCTAGGAAGAAAAGAGAAGGTCAAAGTGCCTTCTTGCATCGGCCATTTTTTAGCGCATTTAACTCAAAATAATTAATATGCCAGACAGGCAGATTATGGGTTGGCACGCTCTGAACTCCTGTATGAAACACATGGAATCATCCTGCTCAAGTGTTGAGAGGCTTAAGCAGTTAAACATCGACTCCCCAGAATTACTGGTTCAGAGTTGCTTAGGGAAAGGGTACTTGTGCATGTGTTACCTACATACATGTGGCAGAGCAGCAGCCTTCTGTAGAAAAAGCCTCAGCCACAGGGATAGAGATACTGGCAGCGAAGCACTAACCAGAGAACGCGCAAGTGGTAGGGCTGAGTCACATATGCATGGGGCTCCAACAAATTCCGACAGACGTGCACCATAGACTGAAGAAAGGTTCTTGATACACATGCTTTAAATATTTTCCTGACTTCATCTATAACCTGGCCTGAAAGGGAAGGCGAATTTAATAATATGGATTTAACTTGGTTCCAAGATGAATAAACAATCATCATTCAAAAACAAAATCTTCCCAGCTAAAATTATTGAAGTCATGGGTTTTGTTTTATTTTTTTTTTAAGATTTTACTTATTTTTTTTATTAGAGAAAGAGAGCAAGCATAAGCTGGGGGAGTGGCAAAGGGAGAGGGAGAAACACACCCTGCCGAGTGGGAGCCTGGTGTGGGGCTCGATTCTAGGACCCTGAGATCATGACCTGAGCCAAAGTCAGATGCTTAACCCACTGAGCCATCCTGGTTCCCCTCAAGTCATGGTTTATGGTATAAGAACTTTGGAATCTTGAAGCATTATTTTTCTGAGCAGGCCTAGTTCCCTTTTAAAAAAATTATTATTTTAATAACTTTGTATTTTACTTGGCAATGAGTTTTATAGGTTTGTGTCCAAATACTGTAAGGAAAAGATTGAATTAAGATTTTGGCTTATTTTTTTCTACTATAATATTTAAAATTTTAATTTTTGATCTTTTTCACACATAAAATAATATATTTTAAGGTATGCAGCATGAGTTTTTGATATATGTATGTGGTGTGAATTGATTACCACAATGAAACTAAAATATCCATCACCTCCTGCAGTTACTCTCTGTGTGTGGTGAGAACACTTGAGATCTACTCTTTTAGCAAACTTCAAATATACAATAAACTATTGTGTATTAGTAATACATTGTACAATACATTAATATAAGTGTATTAATACATTATTATTAGTTGCCTTTGTTTTTTAAAAAAACCTTTTATTATGGAAAATTTGAAATACAGAAGTAGAATAGAACAATGTCTTCTCTTACTGTTTTTTTTTAATTGAGGTAAATTTTTCATATAGTGAAATGCTAAAATGTACAATTCTGAGTTTTGACAAATGTATATATGCATGTATTCAGCATCTTTGTCAAGATAGAACATTTCCATTACCCCAGAAAGTACTCTCATGTCTCTTCCAGTCTTGGTTGCCATAGGCAAACACTCTTCTGATTTCTGTGACCACAGATTAGTGTGATCTGCCATTGAACATAATATAAGTGGAGCTGTATTTCAAGATGCATGTATTGGTAGTCCATTCTTCTTTAATTTGCAGGGTAGTATTCTAATGTTTGAATATATGGTGGATATATTTATTTCTCTCTTGATAGACATGGGTTTCCTCTAGCTTTGGACTATGATGAATACCACTAATATTAAACATTCTTATGTAAGGTTTTCTATGGATATTGGTTTTCATATCTATCTATATATATATCTCATTACGATTTACTTAGGATGTTGTACTACTTAGCATAAATTGTAAGACTCTTCTAGTAATTTCCTTCAATATATCCTCCTCTTGTTCTTATATTGTATTTTTTTCTATATATGTTACGAACCCCACAGTATAGTGTCTATTTTGCAAGTCAACTGTCTTTAAAGGAAATCAAGGAAAAAAAAAAAAAGGAAATCAAGGGGATCCCTGAGTGGCTCAGTGGTTTAGCGCCTGCCTTCTGCCCAGGGCATGATTCTGGAGTCCCTGGATCGAGTCCCGCATCAGGCTTCCTGCATTTAGCCTGCTTCTCCCTCTGCCTGTGTCTCTGCCTCTCTCTCTCTCTCTCTCTCTGTGTGTCTCTCATGAATAAATAAATAAAATCTTTTTAAAAACCTAAAAAATAAAGGAAATCAAGATAATAAAAAAGATATTCTGTTTTTACCCATATGTTTACTATTTCCCATGTTCTTCGTTCTTTCCTATAGTTGTATTTTCTACCTGGTATCATTTCTCTTCAGCCTGAAGTACTTCTTCTAGTTATTACTTGTAGTGCAAGTCCTCTGGCAATGACCTGTCTCAATTTTCTTTATGCAAAACTGTCTTTATTTTTGAAGAATATTTTCTCTGGATATAGAATTCTCAATTGACAGGATTTCTTTCTAGCACTTTATGAAAGTGACCTTCTGTTGATACAATGATACAAAATTTGTATCATTCTTAGCTTGTATATAATATCTTTTTCTATAGTGATGTTAAAATTTTTCTCTTTATCTTTTGTTAGCAGTTTGTTTCGGATGGGCCACAATGTAGGACTTTAAAAATATCCTGGTTGGAGTTTTCTTGATTCCCCAGTTGGGAAGTTTTCTGTCATTATTTCTTCAGATATTTTTCTGCTCTGTTCCTCTCTTTCCGAGAGCTCCAGTCACACACATTAAATCATTTGATATTGTTTCAGAGGTCACTGAGACTTTGTTCTTCTAAGAAAATTTTTTTTTCTCTTGATCTGAAGGTGTATGACATACCTGACGATCTGCCTTCTGCTCACTGACTTCTTTTGCTCTCTCCAGTGTGTCATTTATTAAGCACCTCTTCCTCTCATGGCTTTCTCCTCTTTGGTACCTTGTCCTACATTTTCCAGCTGCTTCAGCTCCCCAGGTCAGATCTCTGGCCCTTCTGCTCTGTGAGACTGCTGAGCTCTGCTTGGGGTAGCTCTTCCTGTGCTGTGGCCCAGAGTGCTGTGGCCCTATGGCAGAAAGCCATGTCCCAACACGAAGCTCGACTCTTGAAAGATCAAAGTTCTGTGTTTCTTGTCTGTTCCTTGAAAAACAGTTACCTCGTATATTTTTGAGTAGTTTTATTGTATTTTGGTGGGGAACAAGTCTGGTGTCAGTGACCCTGTCATGTCTGGAAGTGGGTGTCCATTACATGTTCTTTTATCTCTCATCTGATTGCTAACCTGCATGCTTTCATACATATAAAGTATGTACTACTCAAACAATTGTATATTGCCTTCTACTTCTAGCATCAAAAGTGGAATAATATTTGTTACAGAACAAATTTAAACTCATTTTATTCCAAAGGCTTTTTCTAACTTCATCAAGTAAAATTATGTGATTCATTAGGTAGACAAATACCATACACTTGCAAATAAAAGAATATTAAGGAAAGATTTCCATCAGTGCAGAGCTGCTTGCCAAATATTTTTGTGATTCACCCTTTGGTAAAGACCACATGGGCCAATGGACATTAGAAGCATCCGCTCACTCTTGATAGTCAACAGAAGCCTGATGCTTTTGTGATTTGCTGTGAACTCCCATGAGAGAAGGTTGTGGTAACAAACAAACAACAAAATGTAACCAGGAGTTAGAAAAGATGTTGCTTACATCTGGCATATAAATCAGCCTATTTTTTTTTTTTTGAAAAATTTTTTTATCCTTGAAAAGTTGTTTTGTATACCAAAAAAGGAAAGTTTTTAGTCCAAATTTAAAACATTAAAGCAACCTATGTTGTATTTAATAATAATTTTTTTAAATAATGAAAGCATACAAAAGAACATATGTCTGCAAAAATAAAATACACAAACACAGAAATATGTGCTACATTTAACTAGCATGAATTGTTCCAAAAATTCAGCCTTCAAGTATGGTCAAGTTTATTATTTTTTTCTTAAATTGTGTTTTTCTTCTAGTTGAGCCTCTCATTGCTTTATTGAAATGAAATTTAGTATCTCTTCTTAGATCTTTCCTGTTGCTGCCTAAATTGTTCTGAAATCTCTGTGCTCATTGGTCTAATATAGAGGTAGGGAGGAATAGATCTACCCTCTTCCTGTAGAGCACATAGCAGGAATGGATCTTGGTCATGCTAGGGCTTCCACTGTTGCTCACTGCCCCATTTGTTGAGACTTTATTGGCGTAATCTGACATATGATAGCACAGGCTGCTGTGCTTCTTCAGGAGTGCCAACCCCACTCCTGTAAGTACAGACTGGTCACTGGTAATACACATTGGTGTTCCCTCTGTTAGTTTCTAGGGCTGCTGGGTACCTCCAGGAGCACTGGGTCAGCCCTAGTTTCATTGTCATCTCTTCCATTGTGCCTGCCATTCAGAGATCAACTCAAAGGGAAAATAGAGCAGCTCTCTTCTTGAATCCTCAAAACACAAAGGATCTTATTGAAGCCCCTCCCCCAAATTATCATGGCTCTTCACCCCATATTACCATCCTTGGTGGCTACCACAATAATTTGGGATAATATACCTTCCTAGGGAGACTGAGCTTTTCACTGATTCCATATCAGTGCTGGCAAATTAACTATCACTTTTCTCACTAATAAAGAATCTAAATAGTCTCCGGCACAGCACCCCTCTGGTGTCACCAAGGTATATATGTATAGTCAGCAATATATATAAATAGACTTCCTCTATCTTATAGGCTATCTACATTACCTGGGGGGCACTGACTTACTGTTTCATCTACCTAACAAAAAATTTTTGTTGGTTCAGAGTACTCATGCTATGTGATAGAGGAAGGCCTCACCTTGGTGAACAAAATTTAAACCCAGACTTCAAAGGAGCTTATGATGTTTTATTGTCTAATATTTTAGACTAATATTTGTACTTCCAAGGAAGAGGGTAGACAGAGAGGATAGAGGAAAAAAGTATTGTATTAGTACTCAGTTATCTGGGTACAGTCCAGAGTGGTTAAGATACCTGTTGGACAACTAATGGACAGAGGGATAAAATCTAACCATTTACACATCCTCAGCTTGCTAGATTTCCATTAACTAATTGAATAAGTTGTCTACCAGAGTCCAAAACTCATATTCAGAATTTGTTCTTTCATTGTTTCTTATACACATAAAGTTACTTTATTAGTATCTTTGTTATACATAATACTCTATTAGTAAGGTAACTTTATGCCATAGCTAAATACATATTGGTAACTTCATAGTAACATACAGATTCTTTATTCAGGTTTTTATATAAAATTGTCTCTGCATACTACATTAGATAAAACACATTGATTTCTCAGAAAGAAATATTTTTATTATCAATACTATTACATATTGTATAATCTCGTTACAAATGGAGCTAAAACTTTAAAATTTTTACTTAAAAACTTTTCCAAAGTTTAAAAATTGGGCAAACACGTTGGAATAAAAATGGCCATTAAGATTCTTCTAAAAGAAAAAAAAGTTTTGTTTTCTGGACCATGCATCCTTTTCCATGTCAAGTAAATACAGAAACGCTCCTTTTTAGGAAAGATGTGAAGGGAAACTGCCGAACACATGCCAAATGTCTGAAAAACAAAAGTTCATTGTGATGATACTTTAAAAAATAAAAAGGCAAAAGGAGAAAAGTTAGTCCTTTAGACTTAGAAATTCTCTCCCATCAATCATACTATTGGCTAAGGCATGTTGAATTCCTTTCCATGGCCCATTCCTTTGTGAAAAGATTTAAAAGCAGCTAACATCATAATAACAATGACCCAATTTGAAATCCCAAGGGGAATACTTCCAAATTTACTTTACATGCAGGACTGTTATTCTTCCCTCTTTGTGTACAATTAATTTTCTTCACCGAGGTCTATTATGAGCTTGGGGTTGATGGAAACTGTGAAGATAGTACAGAGATCATTTGAAGAGGACTTAAGAAGTCATGCATGAAGTTGAGGGACTGAGCTGATGTGTAAGGTGGTATTCAGGACCAAATGATCTAGATTCAAGTGTTTCCCATTATTTTCTCTCTGAAATATATTCAACTCATTGTCTTTCACACACATTCCTTTTAGGATCATCTTTCTAAATTTCAGATTTGAAAAACTACTTTGGCAGTTAAAATAATTTGCCAAAAGTATTGCGGTTGCAGTGATAGAAGCTCATAATGGGTTCATAACCATATGTTTATTGTAAATACCAGGAATTAGGGATATTTTTTAAAAAGCTGATAAATATAAGTGATCTTCCTCTTTAGGAGTGAATGTTCTTGAGAACCTATAAAATGTATTTTTTAGGCACAACTTATTAATGGGAATTCAGAGATTGAATTGTTATTTTTGAATGTAAATCAGCTTTCAGTACTTTCAAGGTGGTGTGGAGTAATTTCTTTTTTTTTTTTAAGATTTATTTATTTATTTATTTATTTATTTATTTATTTATGAGAGAGAGAGAGAGGCAGAGACACAGGCAGAGGGAGAAGCAGGCTCCATGCTGGGAGCCTGACGTGGGACTCAATCCCGGGACTCCAGGATCGCGCCCTGGGCCAAAGACGGGCACTAAACCGCTGAGCCACCCAGGGATCCCCTCCAGGTGGTGCGGAGTAATTTCTATCATAGCTTTGATATCTTGATAAAACTCGGGATTCATAGTTCATTTTTACTAAAGAGTTTTTGAGTATTAAATATATTTTTATATATTAATAGTGATTTGATTTGTATTTGTGAACCAGTCTCTTGAAAAAGCAAGTTTTAAATAGGTACATTTAAAAAGATTATATTTTCATGATTATTTTATAGCTGTCTTTTATTTTAACCTTGATTTCAGTATATTTTGTGACATCAGAAAATTATAGTTTTAGGTCAAACTATATAATCATGAAGAAAAAGTAACTGGCAGAATATAGATTATGTGCTAAAATAGGTATTTCCTAAAAAAATATTGTCTTCAATATATAAAACCTTTATTTTGTTTCATATTTTATTTGAACATACTTGTTACTTACTTCATCTTTAAATTGTTTTAACCTCTTAAAGGTTTTAAGTCATATTGTCTATTGTGCGAGTAGTTTTAAAGGTAATGATTGTTTTAGTGAATGAAAAGCTTCATGATATGCCAAGGGTTGATGTAATGAGAAGTAATTAAACAAAATTTAGTTTGATATAGTTTGTTACCAACCCCCCCACCACATACAATTGATATCATAGTTCTTTGTTTAATCCTTTTTACTATTCCTTTTTTAAAAATCAAAATTTTACACAGATAAGTTGATGTTTTTAAACAACTTGTGTTCGTTTTCATTGTGTATTTGTGACAAGACTTGAAGTCAAAACTGTGTCTGTCAAAGAGTTTAAAAAATGAATGTCCTTACATGGTTATAAGTGTCATTAGCTAGTTGTATGTCTTCTCTCTTTCTTGGCTAGATCTGCTGACATTTCCTGCTCCTGCCTTATTCTGAAAGAGAATTAAAATCTGGCAGGTTTTGTTTTGATGACTTTTTTCTTTTTAATCCCAAAAGTTTGGTATTTATTACTTTAGTGTGAACTTACAGTATCAGTCTTAGTGTCTTAGTATTTATTTTGGGGGGAGTAATGGCAAGTTTGGTAGAAGGCATATTATTTACTTATATATTTAGGTTCTTAAAATGAATCCATTTTCTTTAAATGAGAGACTTTTTGCTGTAATTTTATAGTCATTATTGTAAAATGTTGAAATCAAGTTTGTTGGAAATAGTAGCTGAAAGATATATATGGATATTTAGAGTAATCTCAGAATTTCTTTCTTTTACCCATTTTTACCCCTATCTAAAATTCAAATGTGTATTTTTATGAATGAAAGTATGTTTTTTAGAAGTCAAATAAGATTAAAAATTGAATTATTAAAGCTTCAGTTGAGTAACCAAGGAAATATTTTTATAATTTTCTCTTGACATGACTTGAAAAAGATATAAAGCAGAACAAATATAACTTGGAGAATATTTTCAAAAAGTATGCACAATTATGCATATTGTTGTATATATCCAAAACCCAAGTTAGGGTTTCTGTGGTGGTGTTCTTCTATTGCTTGCTCTCAGTAGGTGACTGAATATTACCTGTTTGAGTATGTGAGACAATTTTTTTTTTACAAATTTTTCTGCATAACCAGTGAAGGAAGATTCATTAATATTGTCTTACTTACATGGAATATTGCCTTAAAGTCTGTACACACCAAGAGGGACTGCTCTTGTTCAGAGATAAATATCCATGCTTTGTTCACTTAAAGTGAAATGATCCAGTGGCATAATTGAATATATATTTTATACATGCTAAATCCCTATATTGTTTAGCAATTTAAGAACCAAAAATTTATATTACAGTTAGCAAGTGATACATTGAACATAGACTATAGAATGCTGTCAATTTTCTTTTTTTTTTTGTCTTTTTAAAGATTTTATTTATTTATTCATGAGAGACCGAGAGAGAGAGAGAGGCAGAGGCACAGGCGGAGGGGAAGCAGGCTCCATGCAGGGAGCCGATGCGGGACTCGATCCTGGGTCCCCAGGATCACGCCCTGGGCTGAAGGCAGCACTAAACTGCTGAGTCACCCAGGCTGCCCGAATGTTGTTAATTTTAAATGAAAGAGAAAAATGAAAGTTTTATTCTGTTTGTTTTTTGAGATTCTTAGCATAGAAGATCAAATCAGCTTTGCAACCAACAGTTAGTACTGATTTTACCTATTCTGTACTCTTTAAGAATTTTTTTCTAAAGTGCCAATCATCATATCTATTTTATTTGAATGCTCTTGGTTTGCCTATGATATCCTGTGAAAATGATTTCAGACTTTATGGCTAAAGCTCTTTGAATTTCCTGCACTTAGAATTCCATGGAGCTTTAAGAACTGTGAACTTTCAATAGAGCAAAAAAGCATAATGTCACTGAATCCCTCTGTCTCCATTTTCTTACTCAGCATGGTACATAGGTTTTCACTTGATGGGTCCTGATGTATCTTCTACCGTCAAAATACAACATCCTTAAATTTATGCTCATGCTGACAGGTTTCATTTTGTGAAGGGCATGGAAATCACTGTCAAAAATCTTTTTTCTGCTGCTAAAAAACATGACATAATACAAGGTATGAGTGTTTATATATCATGTCTGTTTATCTCCTATTGATAGTTTAAATTTCTAACTACTTGTAAATTAGAAACTGTTAAGTTATGATATAGAAACAGTAAAGCAAGAAGTAGTAGCACTTTGATTTCCTTATCTCTGGGCCACTCTCTGTAATCGATTTACACAACTTGTATCCCTCCATATCACTTTTAAAGTCCTCTAAACAATATCTTGTTAATCTTTTTTTTAAAGATTTTATTTATTTATTCATGAAAGACACCAAGAGAGAGGGAGAGAGAGGCAGAGACACAGGCAGAGGGAGAAGCAGGCTCCATGCAGGGAGCCTGATTTGGGACTCGATCCCGGGTCTCCAGGCTCACACCCTGGGCCGAAGGCGGCACTAAACCGCTGAGCCACCCAGGGATGCACTATCTTGTTAATCTTTTTAACGATGTCAGTTATGTTGTTCCTGGCATGAGTGACAAATTGATTTGAACTACTGCCCATTGATTTTTTTAAAACATCTTTATAGAGAGAATTTACGTAACATGAAATTTACTATTTTACATGTTCCATTTGATGAATTTTATTTGAATGTGTACAGTTGAGGAACCATCATCACAGTCAAGTTCTAGAATGTGTCCATCATCTCCAAAAGTCCCCCAGTTCCTATTTGTCGCCAGCCCTGGTTCTTAACTCCAGCCAGCTGCCAATCTATTTTTATAGCTTCGCCTTTTCTAGAAATTGCATATAAATGGAATCATGTAATATGTAGCCTTTTGTGTCTTGGCTTAGTTTACTTAACATAATGTTCTTGTATGCAGTTTCTTGTTTTAGTAGCTTGGGTTTTTTTTATTGCTAAGTAATATTTTGTTGTATGAATATGCCGTATTTTGTTTATTCATTAGGCGATTGATCATTTAAATTGTTTTTAATTTGGGCAGTTATGAATAATACTGCTATGAACATTTGTGCACAAGCTTTTTGTGGGTAAATGTTTTCCTTACTCTTGGGTAAATATCTAGGAATAGAATTGCTGGATTTTGTGGCTAACCAAGTTTTTCACTTTGAAAGGAAGTGCTAAACTGTCTTCCAAAGTAGCTATACCATGTACGTTCCTGCTAGCAATGTGTGAGGTTCTAATTCTTCCATATCCTTGCCAACATTTGGTATTTTCTCTCTTCTTATTGTGGCTGTTCTAGTGGCTATACAGTAGCAACTCATGATTTTATTTTGCATTTCCCTAGTAATTGAAGATTAGGCATTTTTTTTTTTTTTTGTCTTCACAAAATTCATATGTTGAAATCCTAACCCCCAATTAGGAATTGGGGCCCTTGGGTTATAATTAGGTCATTAGGTCAGAGCCTTCAAGAATGAGATTGGAGCCCTTGTAAAGGAAGCCCAAGAAAACTCCCTCAGCCTTTCATCCATGTCAGGTCACAGTGAGAAAATAGCCATTAGTGAGAAAGCAGGCCCTCACTAGACACCTGATATGCCAGGTCCTTGATCTTGGATTCCCCAGCCTCCAAACAGTGAGAAATAAGTTTCTGTTGTTTTTAAGTCACACAGTTTATGGTATTTTTGTTACAGAAGCCTGAACAGACTAAGGTAGTATCTTTTTCTTGTGCTTATTTGCCATTTCTTTGGTGAAGTTGATCTCTTTAGAAATCTTTTGCTCAATTTTGTTGTTTGTGGTTTTTTGTTTTTTTTTTTTTAAGATTTATCCATCTGTTTTAGGAGAGAGAGATAACACATGCACACACATACATGTGCGCATGCACAAGCTGGGGGAGAGGCAAAGAGAAAGGGAGACAAGCAGACTCCCTGCCAAGTGGGGAGCCCTACTGGGGACTCGATCCCAGGACCCTGAGATTATGACCTGAGCCTAAACCAAGAGTCAGATGCCCAAGCGATTGAGCCCCCTAGATGCCCCTAAGTTGTTTTTGTTCTTATTATTAGTTGTAAGAGTTGTTTATATATGTTCTGATGTTATAGGGTAGTTAAGAATATTGAAGTGAATGTTCAAATGGAAGCAAAGCTGGTTTTCTCCACAGGGACAGAGAGTTGTCTCTCCATAATTATTTTTGTGTTGATAAACAAGGATTATTTTACATTGCTATCAATAATTATCTACAACTTAACAGAGTTATGAAATAGCTCTCATAGAATGAGAATCAAATAACTTGGAAAGAGGTGTTATAGACCGGGGATTAGCAAAATCTGACCTACCTAATGTTGTAAATAAAGTTTTGTTGGAAGACAGCCATGCCCATTCATATACATATTGTCTATGGCTGCTTTTGTGCTACAGTGGCAGAGTTGCATAGTTGTGGCAATTACTCTATGGTTCACAAAGCCTAAAATGTTTACTAAATAACCCCTTACAGCAACCTACAGCCAACCCTACTCTTGTCTGGATGCAAGCCCTATAGCATATGTGTAAATATTTTCTCCTAGTCTGTGGCTTGTCTCTTCATAGTCTCTTCACATTGTTCCTACACAATTTGTTGAAAAGACTATCCTTTCTTTGTAGAATTTTCTTGGTACCTTTGTTGAAAATCAGTTGTCTATAAACATACGTGTTTATTTCTGATGTTCTATTCTGTTAGTCTTTATGTCTCTCCTATGACAATAACACATTGGCTTGATTACTGTAGCTTTAATGGGAAGTTTCGAAAGGAGGCCATGTAAGGCTTCCAGTCTTGTTCTTTTTCTTTTCAACTTTCTTTTGGAAAATAAGTTTCATTGATTTTTTATAATCGTGGAAAATTAATTTTTCCTTCTTTTTGGGTAATTCATCTATATACATGTTTATGTAGCAATAAGGTAAAAATGAGGGTCTGAAAAACCTTTTATTACACTGATCGATGGAGACTACACTATTGAGTACAATTTCTAATCAGTCATTACTTGCTTTTTATTTATGTAACAACATGAAGCTTGTGTCTCTATCCTATTGTGCTTTCCACAGCAGGGTGCCTCTTATCAATAGTATAGGGGCAGTGAAAGGCCAGACAGGGGGGCCATATGGACATGGTTTCCATTGTGGCTTCAGTAGGTTAGACAGTTGAAGGATAGCCTTGAGACCAGGGGAGATGGCTTCCTCTTGTCTAGTCTCTGTGGACCTGCTTCTGCTCTTCATTGATGGCCAGATCATGGTGGTAGGAGTTGAGAGAAATGAAGAGAAAGGCTCTGAGTTTTGTCTCACACCAGATTACCTAAATGCATTTCAGTGTTGTATAAAAATCATGGAAATATGTATAAAAAGATTAGATGAGGGCAGCCCTGGTGGCGCAGCAGTTTAGCACCGCCTGCAGCCCAGGGTGTGATCCTGGAGACCCGGGATCGAGTCCCACGTCAGACTCCTTGCATGGAGCCTGCTTCTCCCTCTGCCTGTGTCTCTGCCTCTCTCTCTGTGTCTCTATGAATGAATAAATAAAATCTTTAAAAAAAAAAAGATTAGATGAAAGGATACCAACCGATCAAGATGGTTACTGCAAGAGTTTTCTTTATGATTTCTTTATAAATATGAAAGTCTGTATCGCTAAAGGTTGGGAAGTAAATATTGTGAACATCTTTTTTTTCTTTTAAGTCATATTTGATAAGTCTTTCAGGACCCATTACAATGCTCAAGTTTTAATTTCTTTCTATAATGTGTAAATTCTGGCACTTATATACATTTCATCCATATAAAACTAGAGATTTTATAGCATATATTTAATTTTTAAATTCTTACATAGAACTCAAGTAAGTACTACTTTGAAATTTATCAATATTTAACAAAATGCTTATTAAGAAATATCACTCAGATATTGCTAGAATTAAAATACTGCCAACACCCAGAGGAGTCAATCTTTAGCTTTCGATAAAGTATCAGGTGTGTTTAAAATACTTTAAGGAATGTTGTTTAACAACTGTCATCTTTTGAAACCTCTCTGATATGCTAATTAGGGGAAAGTGAAATTTGGAATGTGGAAAATTGTGTTTTTCCTTCCATATTTTTCTGTCATTCTAAAATTTGAAAATAAACAAAGTGACTTTGTTCTTTTGAAATCTTTCCTTGTGTTCCTTCACTTGGGTCTCTGAATGCTCTACTTAGTTTCTCTAAACAGTGCTCTGCATAAAGTATGTTAGTAGATCTTTGTAAAAATTGTGATGAATAAATTCCCATTTCTTCCTCACTGCTTAAAAAAATAAGGCAGTATTTCAGTATCTGTCATTGAGACATTAAGCCTTGAATGGTAGTAGTTAGTTTATTTTCAACATGATTAAGGCTATTCAGAAGAATACTTTTGTTAAACGTTTGTATTTCTCTCTTTGTCTTCATTTAATTGCTTCTTAGTGTTATTCCTTATTAGGTTAAATTACTTTGGTATCTCTAATTAAAAATTAAATATCTTATAATAATCCGTCTTTTAAGAAGACAAGCCAAACTAATGATGCAGGGCCTTTCCTCTTTGCTGTTGGCTCAGATGTTGCCTGCTTTGGTTTCCTAATTTAGTAACAGAAATAAAACTATGCACGACTGGGCAGGTTTGGCATGCTGGCATGCAGCCAGGAAGCATGGGTTTCTTAAGTAAGTAGACCGATGGGGATTTGCGGAAAACACAGATTACGTTACATGAGCTTTGCGCTTTGCAAATCCCTAACTATTTAAAGGAACTCAGTTAAACCACAGCCACTGAAATAAGAGTTAGTCTTGTTTAAACACACATGTACACTAAATGATATATTGTTTCCTTTCCCCAAATTACTCTTCACCTTTGTTTTTACTCTTATTTTTATTTTTATATAAAAAAACACTTTCTCTCTTTTAGTAAATAATACATCAAATTTCATTAACTCTATTTAGTTATTTTATACATTTGTAATACCTTTCAAAATAGCATACAATGAATGAGTTGGTAATATAGATATGTAGTATGATTCTGTGTGAGAGAATGAAAGAAAACTCTGAAAGAGATTTAAAAAAAAAAAGCTTGGTTTTACACATCGCCTCTGGCCCCTGCTTGCTGGACATCTCTGCTACACTGTGCAGGCATAATTAATGTTCTGCATTATGCGATGTGCACTGTGCTCTGGGTGGGGCTGCGGTGGCGCTTTCTTGAATATTTGAGCACTGGCTGCTTTTCCTTCCTGTTGGTGCCTCTTGTCAGGCAGGAGTCTTCTTTTAAGGCCCATTGCCTCTGAATTTAGAGGAGAGCCTTGAGGTCTAAGGATTTTTTTCCCACTTTTTTTCTCATTAAAATTTTTATGTGTTTCTTTTAGATTCTTTTATTGTCAGATATGGCCAGGTGCCCACTCTGGTCATCTTTTTAATTGGCTTTATACTGTATGTAAACACTGGAGGCAGGCAATTCTGAAGCATATTTTCATAGAGCAAGAGAGTATCTCATTCCTTATAAGACTTTTGATGAATAGGGATGAACAATTGATTCTTTTTTCACATTTGGTAGGACATGGGTAGAGTATGGAGGAGAATATGATGTGCATGATCCAAATCATACTAAAGCATTATTAGTTGTAATATGGAACAAAATGGATTTAATATAAACTTAAGTAGTCAAATTACATCAACTTTAGAATCAGTAAGATTTCTCATTGCAAAATTGCCATCTAAAAAAGAAAGAATACTAAACATCACAAACTTCTTGACCAAAAGTGCTCAGAAGGTTACTAATCTCTAAAAATAGTCTGTTTCTTAAATGACTTATTCCTCAGATTTTGTAAATAACTGAATAGGGCAGATGCCCTGTCCTAGCATCAGGATTCCTCCCTTGTTCTTTCCTTCCCTATTTCATTCTTCAGCCTCTAGTTTATTCCTATGCTCTTAAAATCCACATCCTGGGGCATCTGGGTAGCTCAGTTGGTTACGCGTGTGACTCTGGATTTTGGCTCAGGTCATGATCTCAGGGTTGTGAGGTCAAGCCCTGCATCAGGCTCAAAGCTCAGCGGGGAGTCCACTTGAGATTCTCTCTTTCTCCTTCTCCCCTGCACCTTCCCCCCAACATGCTCTCTCTCTCTTTCTTTCCCTCTCTAAATAAATCTTTCTTTAAAAAGTAAAAATCCACATCCCATGGAGACTGACTTAGAGTTTCTCTGCCTTTGGCCTTTCGTTTGCTTTCCTGAGAGAGGGGCACTGTTCTAAAAAGATTTTGGCTGACTTAGGGATGGGCAGAGTGAAGGTCTCCATTGTCAGAGACAGAAAAGGATTAAAAGTATACACTCAATGGGGGCACCCGGGTGGTTCAGTTGGTTAAGCATCTGACTCTTGCTTTTGGCTCAGGTCATGATTTCAGAGTTGTGAGATAAAGTCCCAGGTCGAGGTCTATCCTCAGGGAATCTGCTTGGGATTCTCCTTCTCCCTTTGCCCCTCTCCCCTTACCCCTCTCCCCTGTAAATAAATAAATCTTTAAAAAAATAAAAAATGAAAATATATACTCAGTAAATTTTCACAAAGTAAATACAACTTACAAAGTAACTTCACAAAGTAAATACAACCAGCAACCCAATCAAGAAATGAAATGTTACTAGAGCTCTAGAAGCCCACTTGTGCTTTTTTCTAGTCATTGTCTGCCCCCCTTCCAAGGGCACTCTTCCAAGACACCACTATTCTGACTTCCATTACCATTTCAGTCGTAAAGGTAAATTAAAGATACTGCAATTGAGAATCTTGCTAAGGTGCAGTATACTATACTTAGTAATAGACCATAATAATATCCTTATTATATCTGACCTTGGTCATTATGGACCTTTATTCCACTTGTGATGGAAGGTCACTGGAGGATTCTGAGCAGAGAAGTGAGATGATGTGACTTCAGTTTAAAAGGATCACTTAGGGGACGCCTGGGTGGCTCAGCGGTTGAGCGGGCTGAGCTGCCTTTGGCTCTGGTCATGATCCTGGGGTCCTGGGATCAAGTCCTACATTGGGCTCCTTGTGGGGAGCCTGCTTCTCCCTCTGCCTGTGTCTCTGCCTGTGTCTCTGTCTCTCATGAATAAATAAATTAACTCTTTAAAAAAAAATGAATCACTTAGGTATCTGTATTCATATGGAGCCAAGGACAAACACTGGTAGTCAAGTTAGGAGTCCACGGAAATAACCCAGGCAAGAGATGATGGTAGCAGAACTGTTGATGAGAAGCAGTTGAATTTGGGTTTATTTAGTGCTTTATAACTTTCACAGTGTTTCACTCATTTTCTTTTGTTCTCAGGGCAGGTTTTATCCTGATAATAAAAAAGGAATCTTGCAGCGCAGAAAGGTTACTGAGGTAGAATCAAGACTGAACAAGGTCTTCTGATTCTTGGCGCAGTTTTTTCCAAGCTGTTGCCAGAAATACATAGTAAATTAAAATCATTTTACTATCCTGTGGTACTGTATTAGTTATCTATTGCTGCATAACAAATTGCCACGAACCTTAGCAGCTTAAGAAAACCCACACATTTCTTATCAGTGTCTATGGATCAGGCATCTAGGCACAACTTACCTAGACCCCCTTACTTAGGGTCTCACAAGGCTAATGTGAGGTTGACAATGCTATGGGCTCACCTGAGACTCAACTGCAGGAGGGTGTGCTTCTTCTTTTTTTTTTTTTTTTTTTAGATTTATTTATTTATTATTCATGAGAGACACAAAGAGAAACAGAGGCAGAGACACAGGCAGAGAGAGAAGCAGGCTCCACACAGGGAGCCTGACATGGGACTTGATCTCGGGTCTCCAGGATCATGCCCTGGGCTGAAGGCAGACGCTAAACCACTGAGCCACCCAGGGATCCCCAGGAGGCTATGCTTCTTACTGAAGATCCATTAATACTGTTTACTGTGAGGGACTGGAATAAAAATTATTGAAGTCGCAGAGTGAATCTTAGTATGTTTTAGTATGTTAGCCATCTAACAAAAGAATTATTAATTTTTTATTTTTTTTATTTATGATAGTCACACAGAGAGAGAGAGAGAGGCAGACACAGGCAGAGGGAGAAGCCGGCTCCATGCACCAGGAGCCCGACGTGGGATTCGATCCCAGGTCTCCAGGATCGCGCCCTGGGCCAAAGGCAGGCGCTAAACTGCTGCGCCACCCAGGGATCCCAACAAAAGAATTATTGACTGTTTTTGGTGCTCAAGGGAGAGAATCCCAAAGATCTTTAAAGAATGGTGCCTTTGTCTTTTTGTCTGTAGGAGCCGTCTCTTCTCACATCAGCTTAAGATACATACACCAAGCATTTGGAGTATGAAAAATTTGTTCATCACAGTCTGTAAGAGTCTTAGTATCTGGAGAGTGTGTTAGTGGGTGTTATCTGGCTCCTCATTTTGCTGCCTCTCTTAAACACACTAATTAGGCCTGTTAATAGCTATTTTCTATTTTACTTCCTAATTCACTTTTACTTTACTACTCTTAGTCCAGTGTAAGGGTGATATTTTGCAGATTCTTTGGCTTATGAATTAAGAAAACCAGCTTTGGAACAAACCTTTGAGTTCAGGAACAAAGCCACTCTGAACCATGATCTGAATCTCCCATCCTACAGCTTTTCTGAATTCTTCCACAGCTGAGTTGATTCTTCTGAACTGGTCTTCTTTTTTATGACATAAAACGGAGGGAAGCTGTCTGTAAAAAAGCTTTTTGGTACTCTCCTTCACAGATTCTTCTTTTAGGCTCTTCCCGTATGCTTTCTGCTTTGGTTATTTGAAGACTTCTGTTTACAAAATTGGCAGACTGGGTAATTCAGCCCAACCCTCTTTTAAGGACAGTTAGAAACTAACTGGTATGTGTGGGGGGTCTCTTTTTAAGGCCCCAGTGATCTAACAAGGTGGTAAAGAATTCCCAGGCCAAAGAGATTGCCATCTTCACAAGCTATTTCCCACTGAAACAAACCTGAGTTGCTTGGTTGAGGCACAAGACATGTTGTACCTGAAAACAGAGAACAAGTCAAAGACTAATGGGGTTATGTGAAAATAATACAGAAGTCAAAGGTGGTCAGTTTGACCATCAAAGAGAATAATAATTGAAATGGATTGAAATGCATCAGATATATAAACTTTTATGTGCTCACAATGATACTCTTTAAAAAAAGAAAACTTACTGGTAAACTCCAGAGGTTGATAGGGTACCAACTTGTTCTCTGAAAAATTTAAAGGGAAAGAATTAAACATTATTCTGCCTTTCCTAAACCAATTACATTTCAGGGTAACTAGTTGAATGAAGGACAATTTTTCTATATGGAACAATTATAGCTAATAAATATAGAATGTTGAAATTAGGAAATTCAGTACTTTGTAATATCTAATGAAGTAATACATTGCAACAAATATCATTAACAGCCTCCTGAACCACTAGGTAAAAAGTTGGTAGAGAACCTTATTTTGGATGGATTGGGCTGATGATGCCTAGATCCACTAATTAATCTTGACATCACTGAAAGTGGGTCAAGCAGATATTGTATCCTTCTCAGTGTTATGCAATTGGAAGTATATAGCCCTACCCTTAAGATACAATCTTACCAAAGAAGATTGAACCTGAATCTATTTAAGCTTTTTTAACTACCATTTTATAGGGAATACAAGGGATAGGTAAATATTTTAAATGACACCATGAAGACATAATAAAGCATATTTAGAATGTTGGAAATTCCTTAATAGATACCCAATTTTAAAAATAAAACATGAAAAAAAGGAGGAGGAAACTGTTATAGATTAAAAGAGACTTAAGAATCCTTTCAGCCAAATGCAGTTGTTGGGCCCTGTTTAGATTTTGATTTAAATCAAACGTGGTGGGCAGCCCCGGTGACCCAGCAGTTTGGTGCCACTTTCAGCCCGGGGTGTGATCCTGAAGACCCGGGATCGAGTTCCACATCAGGCTCCCTGCATGGAGCCTGCTCCTCTTCCTCTCCCTCTGCCTGTGTCTCTGCCTCTCTCTCTCTGTGTGTGTCTGTCATGAATAAATAAATAAAGTCTTAAAAAAAATAAGTCAAACATGGTAAAAACACATTTTTTTTGTAAACACCAGGGAAAGTTGATTATGGATAGTGTATTAGAAATATTAAGAAATTCTTGATTTTGGGCAGCCTAGGGTCGCTCAGCGGTTTAGCACCACCTTCAGCCCAGGGCGTGATCCTGGAGACCCAGGATCAAGTCCCACATCCGGCTCCCTGCATGGAGCCTGCTTTTCTCCCTCTGCCTGTGTCTCTGCCTCTGTGTGTGTGTGTGTGTGTGTTGGTGTGTGTGTGTCTGTCATAAATTAATAAATAAATAAATAAATAAATAAATAAATAAATAATTTTTAAAAAAGGAATTCTTGATTTTTTAAAAGTATAATAATAGTATTGTGGGTTTATTTTTAAAAAGTCCTTATCTGTTAGAATATATACTAAAGTATTTTTGCAAGTGAAATATTTCATAAGGTGAATCTGAAATAAAGCAGCATTTGTACGGATTGCAGCCCAGCTTCCAGTCACCTGGGCTGTCAAAACTATGAAACCTGCTGACATTACATTCAGGTTGCTTATGTCCCCAAGTGCCTGGCAGCAGCAAATAGAAATTTTCTCAGGCAGAAGATAACATTATCCTAGGTCTCAAATTATTTCTGTAACCTGTTTTTCAAATCTAAAGCTAATCTAATGGAATACATATAATAACATACTCTGCAACTGAAGAATACACATTCTTTTCAATCACTTGGAACATTTACAAAAAATGAACAAGACGTAGAATACTGTCTTTGTTTCAGCTACTCTGCCATTGTGGCCCAAAAGTGATCAAGGACAATGTGTTAATGATGCATGTAAATAATAAGTGAAACTTTATATAGAAACTTGGATGGTTGGCCAGAACTGACATGGGAGTCAGAGTGTGCTGCTACTTGACATAGATTGTCAAATAATGAAAAGGTAAGTCTCGCCATGGGAGAGGATATTTGCAATACATCTAACTGAAAATGGACTTATATCTGTAGTGAACTCCTACAAATTAATATTGAAAAAGACCAATGGCTTAGCTTAAAAACTCAGCAGGAGTCTTGAATAAGTACTTCCCTAAAGAGGAAATCCAAACGCCCAATAAATGTATGTTAATATGTTTAGCTTTTTTAGTCATCAGGGACATACAAATTGAAACCACAATAAGATTCACTAAATATCAACTAGACTCCAAAAAAAATGACAAAACTAAGCATTTACAAACTCATAGAACAATAAGGGCTGTCATACCCTATAGCGTTGAAGATGTACATTCCCTGACCAAGCATTTCTCCGAGATTTATGCCTATATGTGAACCAAAGGACATGTATAGTGATGTCCATTAAATTCACAATATTCATAATGGCCCCAAACCAGAAGCAACACAAGTGTCTCTTAATAAGAGTATAGATGGGGATCCCTGGGTGGCGCAGCGGTTTAGCACCTGCCTTTGGCCCAGGGAGCGATCCTGGAGACCTGGGAGACCTGGGATCGGATCCCACGTCAGGCTCCTGCATGGAGCCTGCTTCTCTCTCTGCCTGTATCTCTGCCTCTCTCTGTCTCTATCTCTCTGTGTGACTATCATAAATAAAAAAAAAAAAAGAGTATAGATGAAATTGGTTCATTTACACAATGAATATTATACAACAGTGAAGAGAGGCAGGCAGCTACATTTCACAATTTGTTTAAATCTCACAAATATAATATTAAACAACAGAAGCCAGTCACAAAGAATGCATGTTATATGATTCCAATCATATAAAGTTATAAAATAAGTAAAACTAAATCCTAGTCTTCAGGGATGTTTAATTGGGTGGTAAAAGTGAAAAGACAAAGGGGTGATTTTCATAAAAGTCAGGATTGAAAAGTCTCTTTTTGGGACTTAAACTTCCAAGGAGGATGTAGTTGAGTCGGACAAATGCTTCCACTATTAAGGAAAAACTGGATAAGTTGCAAAAATCTTGTTTTTAAAAGCACCAACTGGAAGCAATTTTGAGACATGAAGTGATTATTCTTATTTATCTTTGTATTTCCCACAGCTTTTGGCTCCCTGCCTTTCACATGGGTAGTCAATTAATATTGAATGAATGAAAACAAAGTGAGAGGGAAAAGGCACATATCTGGAGTGGAAGATGGAGAAAAATGTTTACTGCTTCCCATAGTCAAAATTTAAGGAGAAAGAACTATATTATCTGGGTATCCAAGGGAGAGAGACTTGTCACACTGGATCCTGCACGGGACCCTAAGATGTTGTGCTATAAAAATTTGATAGTTCTGTTTCAGTCATCTGTTAACTATGTATGTTTATGATATAGACATTTAAAAACACATCCATTATTTATGTTTTGGGAAAGTTTTCTGCCTTGTAGTCTTACCTCTTGTTATCTTTTGTACTTTTTTTTCCTAGTGAATTTTGGAGGAACCATGATGCTGGTTCATTATCTTTGGAATCCTAGAATCTTAGCACAGGAATAGACCTTATATGGACCTATTTCCTCATGAATAGATTGAAGTTATATATTTTTGGCAAGAATAGCACCAAAGTGATCTTGTGTTCTCACTGCATCATATCAGGGAGTATATGATATCACTGTGTTTTATTACTCATGATTGCTGCTGATTAACCTTGATCCCTCAGTTAAGCTGATGGCTATTAAGTTTCTCCACTTTTAATTTTCCCTTTGTAATTGAAAAGTATCTTGGAAATACTCTGAAACTATGTCATTAAGCTGTTCTCAGACCTTCACTATCTGATTTTAGCATTCCTCAGCATTCTCTTTACTGTAACAGTAATTACTATGGTGTTTGCCTAATGTAACATTTGCATTTCCCTCATTCCTTCTACATTTATTAATTGAAATTCTGTAAGGAATTTTCTTTTATTTCTTACACCAGTTAGAACTCATAGATATTTATTTGTTGGGTTGTAATCCAATGCCATTATTTTGTTGTTCAGATTGTCCCAATGTTAGCGTTGTCTGTTTTTTTTTTTTTTTTGCATAAAGTTATTCATAATGTTCGCGTACAATTATTTTCATTTCTGTAGAATTCTTCCTAATTTTGGTAATATGTGTTCTTTCTCCCTTGCTCTTTCCCTCTCTTGCTTTCATTCTCTTTGGTTAGTCTAGCTAAATGTTTGCCAATTTTGTTGTTCTTTTCAAAGAACCAACTTTTGGTTTTATTGGCTTTCTCTGTTATTTTTCCGTTTTATAATTTATGGATTGCTACTCTGATTTTATTTCCTTCCTTCAACTTACTTTGGGTTTGATTTACTTTTCTTATTTAAGCTTCTTGAGTTGAAAGCTTATATTATATATTTTTAGATCTCTCTAGCTAGTGCAAGCATTTTAAAAGAAGTACGCTTATTAAAGCACTACTTCTACCATTTCTCATAAGCTTTTAGTATTGTGTTTTTGTTTTCATTCAAGATATTTTATAATTCTCTTCATGATTTCTTCTTTGACTCATGAGCTTTTGAGAAGTGTGTTATTCAATTTCCAAATGTTTGGGGATTTCTCAAATTTCTATGTTGACTTCTAATATAATTTTGTTGTGGTCAGAGAATATACTTGTATGTTTTCCCTTTTTTTCCCCTTTAATTTAATAAGCATTGTTTTATAGTCTAGCACAGAGTTTGGCAAACTATGCCCCACAAGCCAGTTCTGGCCTATGGCCTTTTTAAAAAATGGTTTACAAGATAAGAATGGTTTTTACAATTTAAAAGGTACTTTAAAAAAAAAAAAAGTTATTATATAATGTTAAAGGTATAAATACATCAAGAAGATCTAGCAATCATAAGTGTTTAATTTGTCCAACAGTGGAGCACCCAAATAAAGGGAAAACAACAGAAATAAAAGGAGAAATAAAGATTAATAAAATAACAGCTGGGAACATTAATAATATTCCATTCTCAACAATGGGTGCATCATCCAGACAGGAAATCAAATAAGGAAGCCTTGGATTTGAACAACACTGTAGACCAAATGGACCTAACAGATATATACAGAAAGTTCTGTCCAACAGCATTAAGAATACATTTTTTTCCTCAGGTGCACATAGATCATTTTTTGGGTTAGATCATACATTAAGCCACAGAACAAGTCTTAGAGACTTCTAGAAGATTGGAATAATACCCAGTATCTTCTCTGACCACAATAGCATGAAATTAGAAATCAACAGGAGGAAAACTGGAAAATTCACAAACACATGGAAATTAAGCAAGACTCTCCTAAACCAGCAATAGAATAAAGAAGAAATTATAAAGGACATTAAACAGTTCCTTGAGACAAAATGAAAATACATCATAACAGAGCTTGTGGGGTGCAGTAAAAAGCAGTTTTAAGAGCAAAGTTTGTAGCAGTAAACATCTACATTAAGTAACACTAGGGGTGCCTGGGTGGCTTAGTTAGTTAACCATCCGAATCCTGATTTTGGCTCAGGTCATGATCTCAGGGTCCTGAGATCAGATTCTGTGCTCAGCAAGGAGTCTGCTCTCCCTCTCCCGCTGCTCCTCTCCCTGCTCTTGCCAGCTCACTAGCTTTCTCTCTCAAAATAAATAAACCTTTAAATAAAAAGAAATAGTAATGATCTCAGATTTTCAGAAACATAGAACTTTCCAAGACTGAATCAGGAAGAAATAGAAAATCTGAATAGACCAATTAATAAGGAGATTGAATCTGGAATCAAATATCTTCCAATAAAAAAAATCCTAGGACCAGATGCCTTCACAGGGGAATTTTTCAAACATTTAAAGAAAACACCAACCTTAAAAAAAAAAAAAAAAACCAACCTTTCTCACACTCTTTCAAAATATTGAAGAGGAGCGAACAGTCCTTACTTATTTTACAAGGCCAGCATTATTCTGATATCAAAATCATAAAAAGGACACTACAGAAAAAGAAAATTACTGGCTGTCATTCCCTACATGCAAAAATTCTCAATAAGATACTAGCAAACCAATTCAGCGCATTAAAAGAATCATTCACCTTGATAATGTGGGTTGCAAGGATAGTTCAACGTACACAAATCAATGTGATACACCATATTAATAAAATGAAAGAAAAAGAATCATATAATCATTTCAATAGATGCATAAGAAACATTTGACAAAATTCAACATCCATTCATAGTAAAAACTCCCTGGGTGGCGCAGCAGTTTAGCGCCTGCCTTTGGCCCAGAGCGCGATCCTGGAGACCCAGAATCGAGTCCCACATCCGGCTCCCTGCATGGAGCCTGCTTCTCCCTCTGCCTGTGTCTCTGCCTCTCTCTCTCTCTCTCTCTCTGTGTGTGTGACTATCATAAATAAATAAATAAATAAATAAATAAATAAATAAATAAATAAATAATTTTTAAAAAAGAAAACTCATATAAAAGGAAAAGTATCCTGTATTTATGGATTTCAAGAATTACTATTGTCAAAATGTTAGTACTAGTGAAAGCCAGCTATATATTCAGTGCAATCCCTACCAAGATTCCACTGACATTTTTTCAGAAGTAGGAAAAACACTCCTAAAATATATATGGAACCACAAAAGACCCAAAACAGCCAAAGCAATCCTGAGAAAGAAGAACAAAGCAGGAGGTATCACACTTCCTGATTTCAAGGTATACTATAAAGCTATAGTCATCAAAACAGTATGGTACTGGCATAAAAACAGATCAGTGGAACAGAATTGAGAGCCCGGAAATAAACCCAAGCATATACAGTCAACTAATATATGACAAAGGAGCTAAGAGTACTCAATAGAGAAAAATTATTCTCTTTAATAAATGGTGCTGGGATAATTGGATATTCACATATAAAACAATTGCACTGAACGCATATTTTACACCACTTACAAAAATTAAACTTGAAATGAATTAATGATTTAATGTAAGACCTGAAACCATGACACTCCTAGGAGAAAAAATGGGAATAAAACCATTGACAGGTGTTGGTAATGATTTTTTTTATATGACATCTAAAGCTGAAGCAATAAAATAAAAAATAAACAGGTGAGGCTGATCAAACTAAAAAGCTTCTCAGCAGCAAAAGAAACCATTAACAAAATGAAAAGATGTATGAGACATAAAAAAAATAAAATTACATATTTATAATCTTAGCAGTAGTTCCATTAAATATAAATATTCTAAACACTACCATCAAAGGTCAGAGATTTTCCAACTTGATAAAAAGGAAAGTATAATTATATCCTGCCAAAATAGATAAACTTTGAAGTAAAAAATTGAGATAGGTGAATAGGTTCAAATAGGTCGAAAATAAAAAGGAAAAAGGCAAACCTTGCGCACAATAAGTATTAGCTGCATTAGCTATTTTAAGAAAAGACACAACAGACCTTAAGACAAAAAATATTACTAGAGTTAAAGAGAAAATTCATAAGGATAAATTGGTCAGGGCCACCTGGGTGGCTCAAGTCTACCTTCTGCTCAGGTCATGAACTTGGAATCCTAGAATTGGGCTTCTGGCTCATCAAGGAGTCTGTTTCTCCCTCTCCCTCTGCTTTTCCCCTGTACCTGCGCATGCTTGCTCTCTCTCTCTCTCTCTCTCTCTCATAAGTCTTAAAAAAAAAAAAAGATAAAATGGTCCTTATGTCAGGAAGATGTAACACAATAAATGTATACACACTTCACTGCAGAGGCCCAAAATACAGAGGATGACAGGATTAAAAGGGGAAATTGATAACTAAGCAATTACAGTTGGAAGATTTTAATACTCCTCTTTCCATCTACCAAAATAACCTAAGGATATAGAAAACTTGTACAAACACTGTTGACCAACTTGACCAAACTTACGTGTATTTCTCTCTCCACTCGGTAGGAACAGAATACATACTGTTTTCCAGCACACATAGAATATTCTCCAAGATAGATCATGTACTATCCGTAAAACAAATCTCAGTAAATGTAAAAGAACTGGATTTCTTCCTGTTGATTTTAATTGCCATCTGGTATCATTTTTATTCAAGTCTGTAGACTTTCTTTAATATTTTATATAGGGCAAATCTAGCAAACAGTTTTTTCACTTCTTGTTCATCTGAGAATGTCTTTATTTTGACTTTATTTTTGAAGGATAGTTCTATTGCATATATAATTCTTGATTAACTTTTTTCAACATTTTAAATATGTCTTTTAGTGTCTTCTGACTTTCGTGGCTTCTGATAAGAATTCAATTTTTACTTGTTCTTTATGTTTGAGTGATTTTTCTCTCTTGGTTTCAAAATTTCTTTCTTGTATTTATCTTTGAGCAGTTTGACTATGATATGTCTAGGTGTGGATCTTTTTATGTTTGTCCTACTTGGAATTAATTGAGCTTCTTGGATATGTAGATTAATATTTTTCATCAAATGTGGGACATCTTTGGCCATTGTCCTTTCACATTCTTTCTACCACTTCCTCCCATTTCTCTCTTTCTGGGATTCCCATTATGCATGTGATAGTATCCCACAGGTCTCTGAGGCTCTGTTCAGTTTCTTTTGATTTTTTTTTCCCTCTGAACTCCAGATTTGATAATCTCTGTTGCTGTGTCTTGAGTTTATTAATTCTTTCCTCTGCCATCTCAAATCCATTCCTAAGACCATCTAGTACATTTTTCATTTCAGTTTTCACTTTTAGAATTTTTCTTTGGTTCTTTTTATTGCTTGTATTTTTATGTTTAGATTCTCTATCGATTGAATCATTGTCATCATATTTTTCTTTAGTTTCTTGGACATAGTTTCCTTTGATTCTTTAAACATAGGTATAACAACCACTTTGAAATCTTTGCCAAGTTCAACATCTGGACTCATTCAGTCAGTTTCTGTTGATTGCTTAAACATTGAAAAACTTTTTTTTTTTTTTTCTCCTGGCAGTATGTCACATTTTACTATTTTTTTCCATGTCTTGTATTTTGTTGTTGTTATTGTTGAAAACTGGAAATTTGAGGTAATATATTGTGGTGACTTCAGATTTTGATAGATTTTTCTGAGAGTTATTTTTATTTATTTGTTTATTTTTGTAAATTTCCTGGGTTTAAATTTTAAATTGCCGAATAACCCCCTCTCCATGGTATACAGCCTCTGATGATTCCATTCAGATTTTAGTCTAATTTTTATTTTTTAACCTGAATTTGTAGCTGTTGACACTGTGTATAGTTTAGGAGTAGCCATTGATTTGATAAGAGGTTTGCTGAAACACTTCAAGCCCATAAGACTTTTGTCTTCTGTTGATTGAAATGTGTTTGGACTAGAGAGTGCAAAGGCAGTCAGTTATCACATCTCCCTTGGCTTTTACTTTCCATGGACTCTCTTGGATTTCCCTGCACTACACATAGTTTCCCAGTAATCTAAGGATTTGTGGACAACATATCTAGCACTTATTTGACTCCCATTTCCAGAATCTCTCTCTCTTTTTTTTTTTTTCATTTCTAGAATATCTTAATTAAATTTCTGGCTGTTCAGCCATTCATTCCAACTGGTCTGCAGTCCCAGGCTAACAAAACAGATGCTGTTTATTTTCCTCATTCTTTTCCTACAGAGTTTTGCTACTTGTAGCTGAAAAAAGCTGTGAGATTTTTGTCTCCCACCCCAAATCAAAGATGCCCTCTCTGACTGCCATGCTGGTGGTTTGGTAAACTAATGTTCTTGAGATTGAGATTGGTGGTAGGATGGGATAGGAGCCACTCCAAGCAAGAAAAGACTGCAGACTCCCAGTATTCTTGAATGAAACTTTAACAGGTTTTCAAGAACAAACATTTCTGAATTTATTGTCTGCCTTTGGTTTACTTCCAGAACCTTAAAAAGATTTTGTTTTTCAGTTTTGTCCAGTGGTTGGTTGGTTATTTATTTATTTGTTTGTTTGTTTATTTATTTGTTTATTTATTTATGACAGACAGAGAGAGAGAGGCAGAGGGAGAAGCAGGCTCCATGCAGGGAGCCCGATGTGGGACTCCATCCTGGGTCTCCAGGATCACACCCCGGGCTGAAGACAGCACTAAACCACTGGGCCACTGGGGATGCCCAGTTCTGTCCAGTGTTATGCTTGTTTTTGGTGGAGAGGCTGCTCACCACAATGGATGCCCACTCTTTTTAAATATTCACAAGCCATTTATTTAATTAACTATTTAAAATGTTGAAGGGGCTCCTAGAGCTGCAGAATTCCTATTTTTATAATGACTTTTGTGGCAATATCTTTCTGTCCCTGGTTCTCTAGCACTGGACAAGGTTCTGTGTCTGTAGTTATTGATAAAAAACCCTGAGAATATACTTCTTATATTTTTTTCAATATCTTGGGATGCTTTTTCTCTGGCTAAACTGCTTTAAAGTGTGTGAAAGTCTTCATAGCCCCTTTACCTAACCTGGGCTTTAAGTGCCTCTCTCTAGGATAAGTTTGAACATCATTATCATTCCTGGAAAAGGTGGAATTTTATTTATAATGTATAACTTAATTATTCTTCAAGTATAGCTTGAGAAGTCTCTTTGGTATCCTTACTATTTTTCTGAAGTGTGTGTGGCTCATCTCTGACAATGAAGTTTGCCCCATTCTTGCAGATTCATGTCTATAACTATTCTCAAAGACAAATGCAAATCTTTGATTATACTTTACTCATAGGGCAAAATGTATATATAATCTCAGATCTTGGATTTTATGTATTTAGGGCACTATGTTTTAACTTATTTTTTTACTTAGGGCATTATTTAATATCAGTTTTTATTCTCTTTACTCCAAAAGAATAAAATAATAATAGCTAGAGAATGGCTTTTGTTAGATTTTTCAAATTTTCAGAGGGTGAAAAGATGCAGTTTTTATTATAAAATGGATTTAAACAAGTATACATGCAAGTCATGTAATAATTCCCATAAGAGCATAGTATAACTTAAACATTGACTATTTATTTAACATATAAAACATAATTAGGTTATTGAGGACAGCAGCCCATCAACAGACAATAGTGTCTAGGCAACAGAAAAGTAAAGTCATTCATTTTATTGTTTAGGTGCTATTGTTTCTGTGATGCCAAGAGTGTTTTGGTGTTTTAACCTTATTAACTTTCTTACAGTGTAATTATAAGCTGAACTTGCAGTGGAAAGTTGCTACCATCCTAAAATGTTTGTGATAGGCAGCAGTTCCAGGATTCCTATTGTAGCAGTGCCATGGGCAGTCCATATGTTTACTTTCTTATTAAACTTAATTTTGAGATAAGTATAGAATCCCATATATTTTCTTATGCTTTGACCCAGTCATATTTTTCTTTTTAATTTTTTCTACCTGTTAACTTAATTTTGCAAAAATTAGATATTGCTACTTTGGGCATAATAAGAACAGGCCATGTAGAAAGTTTTGAAGTCTGAAACTCTGTGACACTCATTTTGTTAAGCACCAACTAGGACAACAGTCATGATTAAGATAAAATATTAAAAACACTCTCTTTGCATACTAGTAGTCTATTTCCCACCCAGAAACTTTTTGTTACAAATTCATATTTTAAAATAAAAGTATTACATTTTGAAAAATTGAATAAAGCATCAAATTAGCAACTTTTATATACCATTAATGGAATGAGCTCATACTTTCTGCAAATGTTAGTAGTGCATAGGTATAATTAAGTTCTAATGCCATATTGGCTCAACTAGTAAGCCGTTTGTAAAATTTGCAGTGACTGTTGACAGATTTTCTAAAGTTGAAAGCTGTTTAAGTTATTTCACTTATTATACTTTTAGTCACTCATAAAAATGTAAGTTAGGTAATATATACTGTTTTTATATGCTAATGAAAGCAAAAACAAAGGGATTAAAAATTATTTGATCAGTAGTTATACCCATATTTTTGTTGGGTCATTTCAAACCAAGATGCCTTTTTTCTCTTAGTTTCATTTACTAGTGTTCCATCTGAAACTTTTTTCTGAAGAATTTCTATGGTAGAAGCCATTTCTTTGGGAATAATGAAAATCCTATCTTTGTGAAAGAATTTGAAGGGATTATGGATATGGCATGTTCCATATATTTTTAGTAAGTTTAAATTATTGCTACTGTAATGGCAACATGGGCACAAGGAGCTAAATGCCTGTTTGCCTAGAAGGAAGAAAGCAGAAAGTTGATGCTTGATGGGGTAAAAGTTACAAAGACAGAGGGGAGGGAGGTAAGATTAAATTTTGAAATTCATTGCATATTCTTCAGAAGGGCTGCAAAAATAAAATAAAAATATCTGCAAAAGTGTCTTGAAAAGCCCATAGCTAATACAAGCTTGGACCTCAGGACAGTATTTTTTAAAGCTGACAGCCTATAGTTATAATAATCAGGGTCTCACGGATATCATATGTATATTAAGTGTTACATTGACCACTAGTGTTAAAGCCAGAATTTCGTATCATATTTTTATTTCTTTCCTTTCAGCAGAGTTCAAGATAATTCCTTTTTACATTTCCTATACAAAAGTAAAGATTAGTGCTAATATTTAGAGTGCTAGACCTTTCTTATGAAGTATATAGAAGACAACATGCCTTAAATGTTGATCAGCATTTTCTAAACTTTTTCTACATGTTTTGTGAAAAAAAAGTGTACTGTGGTCAAAGGAATAGGAAACTTGGCAAATCACAATTAAATGAGTTTTCTGCTTTGACAACTGTGTTTTAGTATGCTAAAGTGCATTTTATCAAATGGGGAGCATATTGTTTCTCCTAAACTTACTCGACCATGGGAGCATTGCTCTAGTGTTCTTGTGAATGTATTTGGGAGTAAACACTGCTTTAGATGAGCAATATTCCAGAAACTCTACCATAACTGTTATTGCAAACATTTAGTTTAGATAAAATTAATGGAAAAAGTAAATATGGACCCTTTTTTCTAGCTTTTTTTTTTTTTTAAGGTTGCTTTTAGGGTGTTGTTTTGACATAATTTCTCATTTTTTGCTAAACTGCCAGTTCAAATAATTAAATGAAAAGAACATAATATCAATTAATTTGGAAAATGTTAAAATTCTTGGAAATTTTATGTGTAACTAATTCATTTCTGAAAGAAATACAGCTTATAGGGTATAAATCATGTGTTCACATTGAACTGTTTGGTATTCTTTATGTGCTTACAGATTTTTATTCTTTTTGTTCGACTGTTCTGCTACTTCCTGTTATTGAGGGACATTTGAAAGGTTTCTTAATGCAGCGCACAACAAAAGATTTATAACAGTACAATCAAAGGCTTTGAACTCCCATGTATACTAACTGGCTTACAGCTAAGCAGTGGTACTATTTTGTAGTATTTTTCCAAAGGGTTAGGAATAAACGGAAATCTGAAGAAATATATTTTTATGCATTTTCTTTCCATACAATAGCACCATACAGTTTTGTGTAATACTTATATTTAACAGGAACTGTTTAACTTTTTTCATTTTATAATGAAAGAATTTATAGGGACTTTCAGCAATATAGATTTGCAAAGCAGCAAGTATATGCATACTTACTAAATCTTTGTTTTTTATTGTATTGTATTTCAGTGAACTGAAATGTCATTAGGAAGTCCACATTCTTAGAATTTTAATCACAGATCTCTGTGTGATCATTCTTAGCCAAAGTAAACACAACTAAAATATATATACATATATCTGTAATACAAATGTTTAGAATTGTTGCATCTCTTGTTCTAAGGAATCCCAAAGTGTGTGATGAAGCATTTTATATTATTATAAAAATGACACATGAGGATAGATATAAATATTTAAACATTATAGGAAAGTTTAAAAATAAAAAGTTAGCATTTTTCTGTACCCTCATTTCATCTGTTGTTCACTATTGAGTACTTTCAGTTTTCATTCTGCTCTGACTTCGACTAGAACTCTAAATAATTGCAGGTTGTAAATCTAGAAACTTGTGGATGACCAGTATGTACAAATTCAAAATTCCAAATGTCAAATTTCTCATATTAATAGTGATTATATGAGTTTGCATAAAGGGTACACATTTAGAAATCAGAACTATATTTTGAATTTAACGTAGAATTCTTTCAATTAATGGAGAATTTTCTTAAATCTCAGGTTCATGTGTTTTTCCTTGATATGTTTTTTCTTTGGTTTCTTGGTGTTCTGTCAGTATCAGTGGAGGTCATTCTTTTTATCAACAATTTTCTGCTTTTCAAGGTAGTTACTATCTTATGGGAATTTTAAACTGGACTGGATCAATTTGAAATGTATACACACTAAAATTTTTCTCTTTAAGGTTTTTCCCCTATTTTATTTTGAGTTTAGAAAGTAAGATGAAAGCAATCATTATAATAATATTCTTTTCAGATAGTGAAATATGGATTGCTTTTAGCTATTCTCTGCAAAGTAGTAAAATAAAAAAATAAAATTTTATTCTGGATAATGATGCTATGATATTTATGCCAACAGTGGTCACCTGGTGGTCACATTCAGGTCAAAGCCTAAAAACTCCATTGTGCTATCTTGGTAAAGACATAAAAAGCCTCCCTAGAAGAAATCTGTGAGACAATCACTGAAACATAACATAAAATGAAAATGTGCATATGTTGTCATGTTGTCTTCATGACTCTGCAGAATGAGGCAGATGAAGAATTTTTCCAAGTACTAATCCATGTCCTGGCATAAAACAGTAATAAAGATGCTAAATTTTAGAACAAATGCTTTTAAGTTTTAAAGACAGTGTATCTGAAAAAGAAATCTATGCCATTTCTTTCTAGCAGTTAGTTATAATTGCCCCTTAACAATAATACTTTCTACTTTTTCTTGTCTTCTGCAAAATTCTCATTGACATTTTGCTAGGTACTTCAAATGCCAAATTGACTATTTGGTTAGATAACCAATAAACACCTGGTAAATTACTTATTTTAAAGAACTTTGAATGAGAGTCTAGTGTATAATTTAATCACACACAAAGCACCGGGTAAAATGTCAAAACAATGTTATTTTATACTATCTTTAACATTTAAAATTTTCTGTTGGGAATTAATTGGCAAGCTTGACAGACATAAATATTTAAGTCAAATCAATTTTTTGTGTGTTTTTTGCAGATGTCATGTGTCTCAGAGCACTTTATTTTAAAGCTTCCAAATAATATTATCTTTCACAATTAAGAGGACATCTTCAGTGCTAGTTTGATTTTCTTAACTTTAAAAGTTCTTGTATATTGTCTATATTAGGCAAATGCATAGTTAATAGATTTTTTTCAGTGAATTTTCTGGTATCATTAATTTTATTCTCTGTTGTGATTATGCATTATTAAACATAACCTGCCACACATCCAAAGTTATATATAGCAAGCCCCTTATGATTGAGGACAATTTTGTCCTATACTGGAAGACCCTAAGTCATATATTACAAAGGGTATTAAAAATGTTATTTATATCATTTTATATGTTTAATTCATAAACCACATTCCCTTTGAAATAATATAATTGGTGAGTAGGTTCTGAAGCAAGTCTCCTAACACTCATTTATTTCATGGTGCCTTTGAAATACATTATGCACCTGCTGTCATAGGAGGTAAGCATGCAACTGCAGTGGAATATAAGAGTGAAGATGGAGAAACACACTGATACTGTTTGGCCTCCAAAATAGTCATTCCCTGCAGTCTTACTGTATCCTGTTGCGAACCAAATTCAGGCTGTTTCTGGTCCATCAAGTGGACCAATTAAGGAATGGATTTAGTTTTTCAAAACTGGGTAGATGTGATCACGCCTTCCCAAATGTGAAAAGGATATAATACTTGAACAAATGTACCCAGATTCTGAATTCATGAAGTCAAATTATTGTGAATTCCTTCAAATTAATTATCTGAAAGACACACTTATTCCAACAGGAGTCTGGGGTTTGTAGTTTAAATAAGATTGGCTAAAAAATAATAATAATAAGATTGGCTAATAAAGCTTTTAAATAATTTCCAAAAATATGAAAGCAGCACTGTTACGAGAATGCCCCGGAGCCATCATTGAACATGTTCAACCTGAGTGATTCTGAGGATGCCAATTTTATTTAAACATTAAAATTTTTTTTGTTGTTTTGGATTTGCCTTCAGAGTTTGAGGCATGTTGTTAATAAAATTGGTGATGGGGGGAGGAGCAAGATGGCGGAAGGGTAGGGTCTCCAAATCACCTGTCTCCACCAAATTACCTAGAAAACCTTCCAGTCATCCTGAAAATCTATGAATTCGGCCTGAGAATTAAAGAGAGAACACCTGGAATGCAACAGTGAGAAGAGTTCGCGCTTCTATCAAGGTAGGAAGACGGGGAAAAAGAAATAAAGAAACAAAGGTCTCCAAGGGGGAGGGGCCCGCGAGGAGCCGGGCTGAGGCCGGGGCGAGTGTCCCCAGGACAGGAGAGCCCCCGTCCCGGAGGAGCAGGAGCTGCACCGACCTTCCCGGGCGGAAAGGGGCTCGTGGGGAGTTGGAGCAGGACCCAGGAGGGCGGGGATGCCCTCGGGCTCCCCGGGACAGTAACAGAGCAACTGCGCACCCAGGAGAGTGCGCCGAGCTCCCTAAGGGCTGCAGCGCGCACGGCGGGACCCGGCGGGACCCGGAGCAGCTCGGAGGGGCTCGGGCGGCGGCTCCGCGGAGGGGGCTGCGCGGCCCCGGGAACAGATCGGAGGGGCTCGGGCGGAGGAAGAGGCTCCGTGCGGAGGGGGCTGCGCGGTTCCAGGAGCAGCTTGGGGGGCTCGGGGGCGGCTCCGCGGAGGGGGCTGCGCGGCCCGGGAGCGCGAATCCACCAGCGCAGGCGCCGGGACACAGCCCAGGATCCCGCCTCCCCCGGGACAGGCAGAGGCCGGGAGGGCCCAGGACAGCGAGGACGCTCCTGCCCCGAGCTGAGCAGATCAGCGGCCCCGCCCCGGAGCCTCCAGGCCCTGCAGACGGAGTTCCTGCCGGAGCTGAATCCAGGGCTCCAGAGCTGCCCCGCCACTGGGGCTGTTCCTCCTGCGGCCTCACGGGGTAAACAACCCCCCTGAGCCCTGCACCAGGCAAGGGCACAGCAGCTCCCCCAAGTGCTAACACCTGAAAATCAGCACAACAGGCCCCTCCCCCAGAACACCAGCTAGACTGACAACTTCCAGGAGAAGCCAAGGGACTTATTAAAGTACACAGAATCAGAAGATACTCCCCGGTGGTTCTTTTTTTTGTTTTGTTTTTGTTTGTTTGTTTGTTTTTTTGTTTTGTTTTGTTTTGTTTTGCTTTTTGATTTGTTTCCTTCCCCCACCCCCTTTTTTTTCTTTCTTTTTCTTTCTCTTTCTTCTCTTTTTTTTTTTTTTCGTTTTTTTTTTCTTCCCTTTTTTTTCTCTTTCTCTTTTCTTTCCTTCTTTCTCTCCTTTTTCTCTTTTTCCCAATACAACTTGCTTTTGGCCACTCTGCACTGAGCAAAATGACTAGAAGGAAAACCTCACCTCAAAAGAAAGAATCAGAAACAGTCCTCTCTCCCACAGAGTTACAAAATCTGGATTACAATTCAATGTCAGAAAGCCAATTCAGAAGCACTATTATACAGCTACTGGTGGCTCTAGAAAAAAGTATAAAGGACTCAAGAGACTTCATGACTGCAGAATTTAGAGCTAATCAGGCAGAAATTAAAAATCAATTGAATGAGATGCAATCCAAACTAGAAGTCCTAACGACGAGGGTTAACGAGGTGGAAGAACGAGTGAGTGACATAGAAGACAAGTTGATAGCAAAGAGGGAAACTGAGGAAAAAAGAGACAAACAATTAAAAGACCATGAGGATAGATTAAGGGAAATAAACGACAGCCTGAGAAAGAAAAACCTACGTTTAATTGGGGTTCCTGAGGGCGCCGAAAGGGACAGAGGGCCAGAATATGTATTTGAACAAATCCTAGCTGAAAATTTTCCTAATCTGGGAAGGGAAAGAGGCATTCAGATCCAGGAAATAGAGAGATCCCCCCCTAAAATCAATAAAAACCGTTCAACACCTCGACATTTAATAGTGAAGCTTGCAAATTCCAAAGATAAAGAGAAGATCCTTAAAGCAGCAAGAGACAAGAAATCCCTGACTTTTATGGGGAGGAGTATTAGGGTAACAGCAGACCTCTCCACAGAGACCTGGCAGGCCAGAAAGGGCTGGCAGGATATATTCAGGGTCCTAAATGAAAAGAACATGCAACCAAGAATACTTTATCCAGCAAGGCTCTCATTCAAAATGGAAGGAGAGATAAAGAGCTTCCAAGACAGGCAGCAACTGAAAGAATATGTGACCTCCAAACCAGCTCTGCAAGAAATTTTAAGGGGGACTCTTAAAATTCCCCTTTAAGAAGAAGTTCGTGGAACAGTCCACAAAAACAAGGACTGAATAGATATCATGATGACACTAAACTCATATCTCTCAATAGTAACTCTGAATGTGAACGGGCTTAATGACCCCATCAAAAGGCGCAGGGTTTCAGACTGGATAAAAAAGCAGGACCCATCTATTTGCTGTCTACAAGAGACTCATTTTAGACAGAAGGACACCTACAGCCTGAAAATAAAAGGTTGGAGAACCATTTACCATTCGAATGGTCCTCAAAAGAAAGCAGGGGTAGCCATCCTTATATCAGATAAACTAAAATTAACCCCAAAGACTGTAGTGAGAGATGAAGAGGGACACTATATCATAATTAAAGGATCTATTCAACAAGAGGACTTAACAATCCTCAATATATATGCCCCGAATGTGGGAGCTGCCAAATATATCAATCAATTATTAACCAAAGTGAAGAAATACTTAGATAATAATACACTTATACTTGGTGACTTCAATCTAGCTCTTTCTATACTCGATAGGTCTTCTAAGCACAACATCTCCAAAGAAACGAGAGCTTTAAATGATACACTGGACCAGATGGATTTCACAGATATCTACACAACTTTACATCCAAACTCAACTGAATACACATTCTTCTCAAGCGCACATGGAACTTTCTCCAGAATAGACCACATATTGGGTCACAAATCGGGTCTGAACCGATACCAAAAGATTGGGATTGTCCCCTGCATATTCTCAGACCATAATGCCTTGAAATTAGAACTAAATCACAACAAGAAGTTTGGAAGGACCTCAAACACGTGGAGGTTAAGGACCATCCTGTTAAAAGATAAAAGGGTCAACCAGGAAATTAAGGAAGAATTAAAAAGATTCATGGAAACTAATGAGAATGAAGATACAACCGTTCAAAATCTTTGGGATGCAGCAAAAGCAGTCCTAAGGGGGAAATACATGGCAATACAAGCATCCATTCAAAAACTGGAAAGAACTCAAATACAAAAGCTAACCTTACACATAAAGGAGCTAGAGAAAAAACAGCAAATAGATCCTACACCCAAGAGAAGAAGGGAGTTAATAAAGATTCGAGCAGAACTCAACGAAATCGAGACCAGAAGAACTGTGGAACAGATCAACAAAACCAGGAGTTGGTTCTTTGAAAGAATTAACAAGATAGATAAACCATTAGCCAGTCTTATTAAAAAGAAAAGAGAGAAGACTCAAATTAATAAAATCATGAATGAGAAAGGAGAGATCACTACCAACACCAAGGAAATACAAACGATTTTAAAAACATATTATGAACAGCTATACGCCAATAAATTAGGCAATCTAGAAGAAATGGACGCATTCCTGGAAAGCCACAAACTACCAAAACTGGAACAGGAAGAAATAGAAAACCTGAACAGGCCAATAACCAGGGAGGAAATTGAAGCAGTCATCAAAAACCTCCCAAGACACAAGAGTCCAGGGCCAGATGGCTTCCCAGGGGAATTTTATCAAACGTTTAAAGAAGAAACCATACCTATTCTCCTAAAGCTGTTTGGAAAGATAGAAAGAGATGGAGTACTTCCAAATTCGTTCTATGAGGCCAGCATCACCTTAATTCCAAAACCAGACAAAGACCCCACCAAAAAGGAGAATTACAGACCAATATCCCTGATGAACATGGATGCAAAAATTCTCAACAAGATACTGGCCAATAGGTTCCAACAGTACATTAAGAAAATTATTCACCATGACCAAGTAGGATTTATCCCTGGGACACAAGGCTGGTTCAACACCCGTAAAACAATCAATGTGATTCATCATATCAGCAAGAGAAAAACCAAGAACCATATGATCCTCTCATTGGATGCAGAGAAAGCATTTGACAAAATACAGCATCCATTCCTGATCAAAACTCTTCAGAGTGTAGGGATAGAGGGAACATTCCTCGACATCTTAAAAGCCATCTATGAAAAGCCCACAGCGAATATCATTCTCAATGGGGAAGCACTGGGAGCCTTTCCCCTAAGATCAGGAACAAGACAGGGATGTCCACTCTCACCACTGCTGTTCAACATAGTACTGGAAGTCCTAGCCTCAGCAATCAGACAACAAAAAGACATTAAAGGCATTCAAATTGGCAAAGAAGAAGTCAAACTCTCCCTCTTCGCTGATGACATGATACTCTACATAGAAAACCCAAAAGTCTCCACCCCAAGATTGCTAGAACTCATACAGCAATTCGGTAGCATGGCAGGATACAAAATCAATGCCCAGAAGTCAGTGGCATTTCTATACACTAACAATGAGACTGATGAAAGAGAAATTAAGGAGTCAATCCCATTTACAATTGCACCCAAAAGCATAAGATACCTAGGAATAAACCTAACCAAAGATGTAAAGGATCTATACCCTCAAAACTATAGAACACTTCTGAAAGAAATTGAGGAAGACACAAAGAGATGGAAAAATATTGCATGCTGATGGATTGGCAGAATTAATATTGTGAAAATGTCAATGTTACCCAGGGCAATATACACGTTTAATGCAATCCCTATCAAAATACCATGGACTTTCTTCAGAGAGTTAGAACAAATTATTTTAAGATTTGTGTGGAATCAGAAAAGACCCCGAATAGCCAGGGGAATTTTAAAAAAGAAAACCATATCTGGGGGCATCACAATGCCAGATTTCAGGTTGTACTACAAAGCTGTGGTCATCAAGACAGTGTGGTACTGGCACAAAAACAGACACATAGATCAGTGGAACAGAATAGAGAATCCAGAAGTGGACCCTGAACTTTATGGGCAACTAATATTCGATAAAGGAGGAAAGACTATCCATTGGAAGAAAGACAGTCTCTTCAATAAATGGTGCTGGGAAAATTGGACATCCACATGCAAAAGAGTGAAACTAGACCACTCTCTTTCACCATACACAAAGATAAACTCAAAATGGATGAAAGATCTAAATGTGAGACAAGATTCCATCAAAATCCTAGAGAAGAACACAGGCAACACCCTTTTTGAACTTGGCCATAGTAACTTCTTGCAAGATACATCCACGAAGGCAAAAGAAACAAAAGCAAAAATGAACTATTGGGACTTCATCAAGATAAGAAGTTTTTGCACAGCAAAGGATACAGTCAACAAAACTCAAAGACAACCTACAGAATGGGAGAAGATATTTGCAAATGACCTAACAGATAAAGGGCTAGTTTCCAAGATCTATAAAGAACTTATTAAACTCAACACCAAAGAAACAAACAATCCAATCATGAAATGGGCAAAAGACATGAACAGAAATCTCACAGAGGAAGACATAGACATGGCCAACATGCATATGAGAAAATGCTCTGCATCACTTGCCATCAGGGAAATACAAATCAAAACCACAATGAGATACCACCTCACACCAGTGAGAATGGGGAAAATTAACAAGGCAGGAAACAACAAATGTTGGAGAGGATGTGGAGAAAAGGGAACCCTCATACACTGTTGGTGGGAATGTGAACTGGTGCAGCCACTCTGGAAAACTGTGTGGAGGTTCCTCAAAGAGTTAAAAATAGACCTGCCCTACGACCCAGCAATTGCACTGCTGGGGATTTACCCCAAAGATACAGATGCAGTGAAACGCCGGGACACCTGCACCCCGATGCTTATAGCAGCAATGGCCACGATAGCCAAACTGTGGAAGGAGCCTCGGTGTCCAACGAAAGATGAATGGATAAAGAAGATGTGGTTTATGTATACAATGGAATATTACTCAGCTATTAGAAATGACAAATACCCACCATTTGCTTCAACGTGGATGGAACTGGAGGGTATTATGCTGAGTGAAGTAAGCCAGTCGGAGAAGGACAAACATTATATGTTCTCATTCCTTTGGGGAATATAAATAATAGTGTAAGGGAATATAAGGGAAGGGGGAAGAAATGTGTGGGAAATATCAGAAAGGGAGACAGAGCGTAAAGACTGCTAACTCTGGGAAACGAAGTAGGGGTGTTGGAAGGGGAGGAGGGCGGGGGGTGGGAGTGAATGGGTGACGGGCACTGGGGGTTATTCTGTATGTTAGTAAATTGAACACCAATAAAAAAAATATATATATATATATAAAAAAAAAAGAAATGGGGAAAAAAAAATAAAAAATAAAATAAAATTGGTGATGGAAAACCCTGTCCTTTTTAGGGTAGATTTGATTCCTAGACTCCATGAAGCAATTCAAAATCAAGATCTTAAGACAATTCCAAAACAGGAATTTCAGAAGATATGAATGAAAACATAATTACTTTGCTTGATGGACAGTATTTGCTTATATACCTTATGAAATTTTTGCTGAAATTTTAGTTACATTATTTCATCATCATTCTTTATAAATTATGTATATTATATTTATTTCTCTATAATTTTATCAACTATAGGAAATCACATATTTGAAAATGGTTGGGATGCCTGGGTGGCTCAGTGGTTGAGCATCTGCTTTTGGCTTAGGTGGTGATCCTGGGGTCCTGGGATTGAGTCCCACATCAGGCTCCCCACAGGGAGCCTGCTTCTCCCTCTGCCTATGTCTCTGCCCCTCTCTCTGTGTCTCTCATGAATGAATAAATGAAATCTTGAAAAAAAAGAATTTGAAAATACTTAACAGTCTCGGGCTATTTAATATGTGGACAGCTAGTCTTCTATCAATATCTCTCTTACTGAATACTCCCATCACTTATGTCCACAGGTAATTATAAGGCATTGGGGAAAACTTAAATTATGTTCAATGTGTGATAAACCTCTGGCAGTCTTGGATTTCAAAATTTCTTTTTCTAGGATTTGTGAGTCTCGAAGTTCTAAAACAGTTGCAATTTTGATAAACAAATTGGAATCACAAATTGTGGGGTTTTTTGCAGCCTACAAGTCTAGTCTGTGGTTGCTTAACAAATGAGACAATTTAAGGGATTCATTAATTAAGTGAATAAGAATATTTACTGAACACTTACCATGAACTAGAAACTGAGGTGCCCAGACTATGGCAATATATACAGCAGTCAGTGCTTCTGCTCTTGTGAAGTTTATTTTCTAATGGGAGGCACTGACTGTGGTTTAGTAGGTAAATCAGTGAATAAATAAAGACCATAGTAAATGCAGGAAAGGAAATAAACGGGATTCTATAATTGAGAAAACTCAATAGTATTTAATTAGAGTGCCAAAGAAGGCCATTGTGAAAATAGGATAGTGAAGTTCCAAAAGACAAGAAGGAGCCCGTAGTTTGAGGAGTGGGGCAAGGGTTATTCCTGGCAGAGGTAATACCCAATTTAGAATCTCTGAGGGAAAAAAAATTTTTGACACTTTCTTGGACCAGAAAGAAGGGCAGGGTAATTGGATTGTCAGAGGTGAACAAGAGAGGCAGGCAAGGGCTGACTGGGGGACCTCATTGCTAGTAATGTGGCGTGTAAGATTTTATGCATGTACAGTAGAGAAGCCAGGACAGAGTTCTGGACAGGGAAGGAACATGATCTGGCTTACGTTTTATTTTTTTTAAAGATTTTATTTATTTATTCATGAGAGACACACAGAGGCAGAGACATAGGCAGGGGAAGAAGCAGGCTCTCTGCAGGGAGCCTGATGCGGGACTCTATCCCAGGACCCCGGGATCACTTCTTGAGCCAAAGGCAGATGCTCAACCACTGAGCCACCCAGATACCCTAGCTTCCATTTTAATACCCCTTTGGCTTCTGTGTGGAAAATGGATGGGAAAGGGGCAGAACAGAAGCAAGAAGACCAGTTATGGAGGCTGTTGGGTGAGTTCAGACAGGAAATGATAAGGTGCTGAGCTCAGTGTGAAACATTAGAGGTAGAGAGAAGACATTCAGGGCAGATTTTACAGTATGACCTGTCACTGTACTCAGCCTTTGTTCTCTGTGTCTATCCTGTGGAGGAAATGACAGCTTTTAATGATGTTCCCAGATTTGGCCATTAGCCAATTCATAAAATATCGATAAAATAAAAGGCTTTATTATATACTTTTTTGTTTGACTAAAAAATAATTTTAAAGGGTTCAAAGGGTAAGCTTTCTTTTTACCTAGTCTGTGAACATATTTCAGCCCACCTGTGGTAAGAAAGCCATTTCTAGATAGGCTGCTTATTTGCAGAGTGATCAGTCTAGATTTAAAAAGACAAGTACAGTATTCAGTGCTTAAAGAATTCTAGTTCTCATGTCAGATAAGTAGGTTAAACTTCTTAAGGAAATATTCATTTACATGTTTGTTATGACTTTAGAATAGGATTTGATCCCAGTTGTCACAAGTAACATCTATGAGGTTGTATCATTTGGTTACTGCTGTTAACCCCATGGCATGAGACATCTGTATGCTGTTGTTAGCTCTCCTTCAAAATGGACTAACAAGTGATGGGAATCTGAGTTGTTTTTTGTTTTTTTTTTTTTTTTGTCCAAGGAAAGTAGTCCTGCCCATTTCCTTAAAGACATCCTCCTAAGAGCTCCTTTCTCTGTGCTAGACATAACAAACACACATACTGTGTTCACATTTGCTTCTGTGACAGAACTACATCCATTTAAAACATATTTATATTCAGGATTTACACTTAGAATATGAAGTGGTATAATGAGCTGGAAATTACAACTATTTATTGTTTCTGCATGCATTATTGAATTTTACAGGATATTTCATTCAATTATTTGGAGTGCGTGTTTCTATCTTTTCTTTTTACAGATGATTTTTTTTAAACATCAAGCCAAGGTTTTAAATGTGTGAGTAAATACAGGTTTGAACCTGTATCTACATACCAGAGTATGTATCTCCACAGCCTAATCAAAAGAAAGAAAATGAATATAAAGGGAGACATCCTTACTGTATATAGGATGGAATTTGGCATTGCAATATTGTCTTTTATTTCTCTGTATGCTTTTCCTAACCTAGTGTGCTTTGGAGTTCAAATTAGAGCTATTTCTCGTGGTACCGGAAAAAGCCAACACTTGAAAATACCAAGCCTTGTTATTGACTCTCTGTGGTCATTGGCCTGGCATGGAGTGGGTGGCTTCCTTCCCAGTCGCACTTAAATTTTAGGTTAGGTCAGTGTGTATCAGCAGAGTGATGATTTAAAGGGGACTTACTGTTTTTTCTTTTGAAATTGGTACTCTAACATTATTTTTATGCATTGTGTAAGTAATTACTATGTGGCAATAATGAAATCATTTTCAGACTATTCTATAAGTAGTAAGAAGTTTTAAGGTATTGTATATTTAGTATAAAAGCAAACAGTATGAACAACTGTGAAGGTAGGATTATTCTAGGTATGTGAAGGAAATAAAGCGTACACATTGATGTTTACTCCCTGAGGAGTGGTGTGGGGACAGGGAGACCGGCTGAAAAGAGTCAAATTCTACTAGTATTCCAGAAAGAATACATTGTAACTCTACATCAGTAATACTGCATTAATTTCGTAATAACATCGTAATAAATGCTTTTGAAGGTGTCTACGTTAAATTTATTAATGATAAATTAATTATAGAAATGTAATGGGAAATGTAATGATGCCATATTTTTATTTTATTTTATTTTTTTTATTTTATTTTTTTTTTGATGCCATATTTTTAAAAAGCCTTCAGAAAAATGCAAGTAGCGCATTATTAGAAATAAAAATAGCTGAGGAACTGATTGAATTATATACATTTTATGCCAAAATTTATTTCTAATGTCCAGAGAATCAATATATGGAATGGTTAAATTTTTGTTTTGATGTATATTTTATTAACTTTTAGAAAGAATTTTATTTTTGAAAATAATATGTGTCACTGTTTTTAATTTTTAACATATATGTTAAAATATGTATTTTGAGTTGTGTAACCACCACCAGAGTGAAACACAGAGGAATTCCAATATCCCCTGAAATTTCTCTGTGCTTCCTGTACACCAGCCTTTATCCACCCCCATAGGACCTTTATACTTTTTAGAAATTTTATTATTTATTTTCTTCTGCTTACTTTGGGTTTAGTTTTCAGTTTTTTCTCCCATTTCTTAAGGTGGAAGCTTGGGTAAGGAGTTTGAAACTTTCTTTTCCAATGTAGGCATTTAAAGCTTTAAATTTTACACTAAGCACTTCATTAACTGCATCCCATAAGTTTTGGTATGTTGTATTTTTATTCAAAAATGTTTTGTAATTTTCCATGTAATTTTTTATTCATGGGTTATTTAGAAGTGTTAATTTCCAAATATTGGCAATTTCCCAGACTTCTTCCTATTGGTGATTTCTAACTTAATTCCATTTTGTTTAGAGGACAAACATTGTGTAATTTCAATTCCTTTAAATATGAGATGTGGTTTTTTTGTCTAGTGGATGTTCTGTACTGGAGAGTGCTCCATGTACACCTGAAAAGGATGTGTATTCTGCTGTAGTACACTGTAAATGTCAAATTAGGTCTGTGTGGTTTAAGTCTTTCACATCCTCGCTTACGTTCTGACCAGATGTTGTCAGTATGGGGAGTAAAGTGCAAAAATCTCCATCCGTCATTGTTGAAATGTCTACTTTTCCTTTCTGTTCAGTTCTTGCTTTATGTACATTTGGGTTTTTAGGGTGCATATACTTAAAAATTGTTACATATGCCATGAGCATTAATCACTTTACTGTCATGAAGTGTTTCTATTTGATTCTTAGTAATATCTCCTGTCTTAATGTCTAACTTTTCTGATATGAATATAGCTGGTATATCACTCTTCTTGTTTTTTGCCTGGTATATATATTTTGCATACTTTTTACTTTCAGCCGATTTGTACAGTTACATCTGAAGTGTGCTTCTTAGAGGCAGCATATTGTTTTTTAGGCCATCTGACTTTCTCATTAGATTTGGATTGTTTTGTTTGTTGACATTTACTGTAATTGTTAATATGGACATATTTACATCAGTCATCTTGCAGTTTGTATTCTACACAACTCATATCTTTTATGTTCCTCTCTAGCTCCTTTATTGCCTTCTATTAATAAATATTTTTTTCATTTTTGTCTAACTGAGGTGTAACTGACATAAAACATTATATTAGTTTCCAGTGTGTGACATAATTATTTGATATTTGTATAGATTGCAAAATGATCACCACAAAAAGTATAGTTAACATCCACCATCATAGTTAACAAAAATTTTTTTCCTTGTGATGAAGATTATTAAGATTTGCTGTCTAGGGACATCTGGCTGGCTCAGTCAGTGGAGTGTATGACTCTTGATCTCGAGGTTGTGAGTTCCAGCCCTGTGTTAGATATAGATGTTATTTAAAAATAAAATCTTTTTTTTTTAAAAGGATTTACTCTCTATCCAGTTTCAAATATACAATATAGTATTATTAACTGTAGTCACTAATGCTGTACATGAAATCCCCATAACTTATTTTATAACTGGAAATTTGTACTTTTAGATCCTCTTCTCCCATTCTGCCTATCCCATCCCCACCCCCCACCTCTGGCAACCACTCTTCTCTTGTCTGTATCTATGAACTTTTTTAAAAGATTCCACGTATAAGTGAGAGATATTTGTCTTTCTCTGACTTATTTCACTTAGCATAATGCCCTAAAGGTCCATCCATGTTGTCACAAATGGCAAGATTTCATTGTTTTTTATGTATGAATAATATTCCATTGTACATTTTCTTTATCCATTCATCCATCAGTGGATACTTAGATTGTTTCCATATCTTGGCTATTGTTGCAGTGAACATGGATAAGTGTTCTTTGTTTTTGAGTAAGTGTTCTTGTTTTCTTTGGATAAATGCCTGGAAGTGGAATTGCTAGATCATATGGTAATTCTGTTCTTAGTTTTTTGAGAAACCTCCATACTGTTTTCCACAGTAGCTGTACCAATTTACATTCCCATTAAAAGTGCACGAGGATTCCCTTTTCTTCTCACCAACATCTGTTATTTGTCTTTTTTGATAATAGCCGGTCTAAACAGGCATCAAGTGATACAACATTGTGGTTTTGATTTGCATTTCCCTGATGATTGGTGAAGTTGAGAATCTTTTCATGTGTCTTTGCATGTCTTCTTTGGAAAAATGTTTATTCAGATCTGCCCATTTTAACATCAGATTGTTTGGGATTTTTTGCTATTGAGTTGTAGGAAGTTTTTTTTTTTTTGTTTGGTTGGTTTTTTTAGATGTTAATCCCTTATAAGATATATGACTTGCAAATATTTTTTTCCCATTCATAGGTTGCCTTTTCATTTTCTTGCTGTGCAGAAGTTTTTTAGTTTGATATAGTCCCACTTGTTCATTTTTTGCTTTCGTTGCCTTTGCTTTTGGTGTCAGATTTAAAAAATCACTGCCAGGACCAACATCAAGGAGCTTACTGGATGTTTTCTTCTAGGAGTTTTATGGTTTCATTTCATTTCATTTTATGGTTTCGGTCTTACATTCAAGTCTTTAATCCACTTTGAGTTTATTTTTGTGTATGGTATAAGATAGTGGCCATTTTCATTCTTTTAAATGTGGCTGTCCAGTGTTCCTAACACCATTTATTGAAGAGATTATTCTTTCTTCATTGTATATTCTTTGCTCCTTTGTTGTAAATTAATTGACCATATATGCATGGGTTTATTTCTGGGCTCTCTATTCTGTTCCATGTATTTATATGTCTGTTTTATGTCAATACCATGCTTTTTGATTGCTATTGCTTTGTATTATAGTTTAAAACTAGGGAGTGTGATACCTCCAGCTTTGTTCTTTTTTCAAGATTGCTTTGGCTATTTGGGATCTTTTGTGGTCTCATACAAATTTCAAGATTATACGTTCTGTTTCTGTGGAAGAATCCATTGATATTTTGATAGGGATTCCACTGAATCTGTAGATTGCTTTCGGTAGTATGGACATTTTAACAACATTCTTTAAATTCAAGAGCATAGTATATCTTTCTATCCATTGGTATCTTCCACAGTTTCTTTCATCAGTGTCAGTTTTCAGTCAGCAGGTCTTTCACTTCCTTGGTTAAATTTATTTCTAGGTTTTGTTTTTCTTTTTGATGCAATTGGAAATGAAATTGTTTATTAAATTTCTCTTTTTGACAGTTCATTATTAGTGTATTAAAATGCAACCAATTTTTATGTATTCATTTTTTATGTTGCAACTTTATCAGTCTAACAGTTTTTTAGTAGAGTCATTAGAGTTTTCTGTATATGCTATCTGCAATTAGCGACGCTCTTCTTTCTTTGCAATTGGGATAGCTTTTGTTTTTTCTTGCCTAATTGCGGTGGCTAGGATTTCCAATAATATGTTGAATAAAAGTAATGAGAATGGGTATCTTTGTCTGTTCCTCATCTTAGAAGAAAAACTTTTAGCTTTTCACTGTTGAGTATGATGATAGCTGTGGTCGTCATATATGGCCTTTAATATGTTAAATTTCCCTTGTACCCACTATGTTGGAAGCTTTTATTATAAAACAGTGTTGAATTTTGTCAAATGCTTTTCTGCATCTGTTGAGTTGATCGTATGATTTTTATCCTTCATTTTGTTAATGTGGTGTTATTACATTGATTGATTTAAAGATGTTGAACCGTTCCTGCATCTGTGGAATTAAATCCACTTGATCATGGTATATGATCCTTTTAATGTGCTGTTGAATTCAGCTTATTAATATTTTGCTGAGAACTTCTGTGTCTGTCCTTCTGGAATATTGCCCTGTAATTTTCTTTTCTTGGGACACTTCTGTCTGGTTTTGGTATTGAGGTAACATTGGTCTCATAAAATGAGTTTGCAGGTACTCCCTCCTCTTCTGTTTTTTGGAAGAGTTTGAGATGGACTGGTATTAATTTTTCTTTGAATATTTGGTAGAATTTACCAGAAAAGCCATCTGGTCCTGGACTTTGTTTGTTGGGAGATTTTTTTATTATTATTGGTTCAACCTTCTTACTAGTAAATGGTCTGTTCAGATCTTTTGTTTCTTCATGATTCATTCTTGGTAGGTTATATATTTCTAGGAATTTATCAATTTCTTCTGGATTGTCAAATTTGCTGGCATATTATTGTTAATAGTACTCTCCTTTGTATTTTTTGTGGTATAAGTCTCCTTTTTTATGTCTGATCTTATTTAAGTCCTCTTGTTTTTTCTTGGTGAGTCTAGCTAAAGATTTGTCAATTTTGTTTATCTTTTCAGAAAATGAGCTCTTTATTTTCTATTTCTTTTTAGTCTATGTATCATTTATGCTCTGATTTTTATTATTTCCTTCTTTCTATAAATTTTGGACTTCCTTTGTTCTTCTTTTTCTGGTTCCTTAAAATATAAAATTAAATTTGTTTATTGGGGTTTTTTCTTGTTTCTTGAGGGAGGCATTTTTTGCTAGGAACTTCCCTCTTAGAACGGCTTTTGCTGTATCTCATAAATTTTGGTATGTTGTATTTCCATTTTCATTTGTCTCAAGGCTTTAAAAATTTTTTTTCTTGATTTTTGACTTGGTTGTTCAGTAGCATGTTGTTTAATTTTCACATATCTGTGAACTTTCCAGTATATTTCTTATAATTGATTTTTAGTTTTTTAGATTTTTTTTGTTTTTTTGAGTCACTATCATCATACTTTCCTTCTTTGGACTTGTTCATTTTAGTCTGTCTGTCCCTCCCTTGCTTGCTTGCTTGCTTCCTTCCTTCCTTCCTTCCTTCCTTCCTTCTCTAGACCCAATATGGGGCTTGAACACATGACCCTGAGATCAAGAGTTGCATGCTCTACCTAACTGAGCCAGTCAGGCACCTCTCTTTTTAATTCTTTCAGTATATTTATTATGGCTGATTTGAAGTCATTGTCTGCTAAATTTAACATCTTGATCCACTTAGAATCATTTTCTATTTACTCATTTTTTCCTGAGTATGGTTTACACTTTCTTATTTTATTGTATATTTCATAATTTTTAATGGATATTTTAAATAATATATTGTAACTCTGGATTCTGATTTTTTTCCCTACCTGAGGATTATTGTTATTTCTATTTACTTATTTGATATTCATGGTAATTTACCCAGACTAAACATGAAATCCATTTCCCCCACAGTATGTGACCATTGATTTCTCTGTGGGGTTTTTTGTTTTAATTTTTAAGCCTAGCTTATTAGGATTTGTTCCTATTTCTGTATAGCTTGGTGGTCAACACCTGGAGCTAGTATGGCTTCTCTCTTCTGACAGTAGATGCGTGTGGGTTCAGAAACCCATTTAACAATTTAGGCAGTTTCCAAATGTACTCTGTTGTTTTTTGTTGGTCTCTATCTTTTCTCCTCTGTACACATGTGCAAGCTCTCTATAGACCTGAAATTTGTAAATCTACAAATATAGATATATGTGAAGAGTCTATCCAATAGATCGTCCTGTTTTATAGCCCATACCTCCTTGTTAATTTTCTGACCTATCTGCCCAATTCGTTGCTTGCCTCAATCAAGAACATCTCACAGCCTCATAAAATCATTAGCCTCTCTTGTTCACTTGTGACCAAGATTATTACTAATTATTAAGGACAGTACTGGGTGTGGGTTTTTCACCTTTTGCTCCAAATCATGTCAGCTCCCTCCAGCAGTGAAGCTGCTAGTGTTCGTACCCTCTCTGCCATACTAGAATTGGGTAGAGGGATGGGAGCCACCCCAAGTGAGCTTACCACATATTTCTGCTCTTCGTTTTTTTTTAAGATTTTTAATTCATTTATTCATGAGAGACACAGAGACAGAGAGAGGCAGAGACATAGGCAGAGGGAGAAGCCGGCTGCATGCAGGGAGCCCGACATGGGACTCGATCCTGGGACTCCAGGATCACACCCTGGGCTGAAGGCAGGTGCTAAAATGCTGAGCCCCCAGGCGTCCCATTTCTGCTTTTCTTAGTGGAAGTGCTATAGTTTTTCGTAAATACGTGCTTTTCCATTTGTTGAAAACTTTTGGTCAGTTTCCAGAGTACTGAAATGGTTGCTTTTGACAATTTTGTGGAATTTTATAGTTACTTTCTGGGCAGAGGATTTGGCAGCCTCCTCACTGCATCCTACTGGAAGGTACAGCTTTCCTTTTTGTTTCTTTTTTGGTTATGGTTTGCATGACATGTGTTTTTATCACTTTATATTTAATCTATTCATGTATTTATATGTTAAATGGGTTCCTTTTATAGTTAGATCTTATATTTAAATCCAATCCAGTAATCTCTTTTAATTGGTGTCCTCAGGCTCTTTGCTTTCAATGTTCTTATTGACCTCATTAGATTTAGGCCTACCATTTATTAGATTTCTGTTTGTAATCTCTGCTTTTGTCTCTATTCCCTCTTTCCTGCCTTTCTTGTTATTATCCAAGTATATTTTAGTATTCTGTTTGAATTCATTTATTGGCTTTTGGGGCTTATCTCTTTTTACCTCAGGTTTATTTCCTCTTTCTTGAATTCAAGTTAGAATCTTAGATAACTTTTGTTTGACTCAATTGCTTTCTAAAAATGTAATTTCCCCCAAAAAAGAAGAAAGAGGGAAACAAATCATAAAGACTCTTAAAGATAGAGAATAAACTAAGGGGAGATGAGGGGAGTTGTTGGGGGATGGGCTGATGAGTATTAAGGAGGGTACTTGCAGTGAGCACTGGGTGTTGTATGTTGTATGTGGGCGATGAATCACTGAATTCTGCTCCTGAAGCCAGAATTGCACTGTATGTTATCTAACTAGAACTTGAATTAAAAACTTGAAAAAAATGTATTTTGCATTAGCTGAGCTTAAGCAAGTATATTATTTAATTGATTATTGAAATTAAGATGCCATATGTATGTAGTCTTAGATTTGCAGCCTGGTATAAAGTGGTCATGAAAATTATATTTGAGTCTACTTGAGAAGCTATTTAATTTTTATTTTTCTTCCTTTCCCACATAATTTCAAAATTTGACAAAATCACTAAATAACAATTGAAAAGGCCTAAATAGTAAGCTACTAAGAATAATATCATTTTTTGTACTTATTCATTTAATATATGCAGTCCAGAATGTTTCAGATTTAATAAAATGCTTTTATTCATCTCACATAGGAAGTAAGAAATGTCAGCTTTTCATTCTTCTTCCCATTCCTCAGTACTTTGACCTTTGGTACGACATTATGTGTTTTCTTTTTTTTGTCAAAAGTTTATTAATTTTAATATCTGAAATATGTGTGCATGTCTGCCAAAGCAGAGTATAAATATTGATGTTACCGCTGTCAAATGTAAATCATCACATTATGGAAAATTTTAAATCATGATCACATATTATTTCTCCATCTCACAATACAGTAAGACAATACTGAATTGAAATGGTGGGCAGTTGGGGCACCTGGGTGGCTCAGGTCAGGCTCAGTCAGTTGAGCTCCTGACTCTTGGTTTCAGCTCAGGTCATGATCTCAGGGTCTTGGGATCAAGCCCTGCTTAAGGCTCCCGCTTAGCATAGAGTTTCCGTGTCCCTCTGCCTCCCCTTCTGCCCCTCCCCCCACTTATACCTGCTCAAGTGTACATTCTCTCAAATAGATAAATAAATAAATAAATAAATTTTAAAAATAAAATAGTGGTAACAAGCCTTAGTAATTTTTGCAGCCACATCAAAACACTATTTTACACATTTAATTATTTTGTAAATGATTAAAATAATTTATTTTGCTTGCTCCCATATGATTTTTAATATTTTTCAAATTTCTTTCAAAATATGGTTTGATACTGCAATTCAGAAGTACTGATATAATTTTAATTTTTTCATAAAAAATTAAGTTTTAGTGTTGGCATCACCATATCTAGAGTTTAATAACCTAGAAACACTAAAATTATCTTTGACCATTTTTTATTTCACTATTTTCTGTTTCCAATCAAGCATACCTCATACTTTTCTTAAAATATCTCTGAAATTCTTTAAGTTTGTCATGTTGCCTCTGTCTAGTCAAATGTCTCCTTGTTTTCTCAGCCTTGAATCTCTTTCCATTCCACTGCTTTTTATATGTCTCATCATTCTAGTTTTTACAAAAGAGCACTGTTATCCTGTATGAATCTTCAGGAGATGTCATGTTCTCACGGCAGTAAGTCCAAACCTCTCTACCCAGTATTCATTATCACTCACGTCTCCACGAAGCCTTCCTAAGGAACTTATTTCCTACTCTTCTCCCATGGGTGTCTTTGATACTTGTTAGGCTTCAGATAGCTCCTTGTACATGCTGTGCTTATTATTATTTCACTTCTGTGCCTTCCTGATCTTTCAGCCCCACCCCCACACCCAGCCCCTGCTGGCAACACTATCCATTTTTCTTTTCAGCTATTCAAGTTCCTGTCTCCGCCAGTACATTTTGCAAAAGTTTCTCCAACCCCTCATTTACATCTTCTTTCTCTGACCTCCTATCACACGGTATCTCTTTTTTTTTTAAGATTTTATTTATTTTAGAGAGAGAGCAACAGAGCAATGGGGGCATCCATGTGGGTGGGAGGAAGGGCAGAGGGAGAGGAAGAGAATCCCAAGCAGACTCTGTGCAGAGACCCTGATATAATGACCTAAGCTGAAATCAGAGTCCGACACACTTGACCAACTGAGCCACCCATGTGCCCCACACATTGTCTCCCATATGTGCTGTGACTCTCAGTGGCAGAGATCCCAACTGATTCTCTTGGCACCTGGCCCCAGGATATGTAGCTGTTTGGTTGCACTTCTGTCCTATTTCACTCCTGTGGTCACTTTATAAAGTGAGGTGAGGAAGGTTTCTTGTTACTATTTATGCAATGCTAGAACATGATTCTTCCCACAACTTCTTACCCCACACACCCCAAATTAGAAGCATTTTTATGTGTGAATTAGAAAGGTAGATTGGCAGGCATACCTAAATGAAATACTATGCTAATGGAACCAAGAATGAAATTGACTCCCGTGTGCTTCAGTTAGGTTCAAGTAGAACAAAACTCCAATTAAGCATCACAGAGTGTTCCTGAATCCTCCTTACCCATCTTCAACTGCATATATTGCTCAGTATTGGGGAAACTGGGTAATAAAGTGTGAATTTCCTGGCACAAATCCCTTGTAATATTATACAAACAATGAGAAATTAATACATTTTGCACTTCTGTTACTTTTATTAAAACTAGTCACTAAAAATGCTCTGGGTAACAGTCTCCAACAAAGGCTGACAAACTTTTTTCATCAATGGCAAGACTAAATATTTTAAGCTTTGCAGACCACATATGGTCTCTGCCACATATTCCTTTTTGGCTTTGTTGTTGTTGTTGTTGTTGTTGTTGTTTTTTGCCACCTTTTAAAAATGTAAAAGCCAGTCTTAGCTTGCAGGCAGTATAGAAGCAGACCATGGGCCAGAATTTGCCTCTGAGTCCTAATTTGTCAACCCCTGGTCTGTAGCAGTAAGAACTGTTAATTGGGGATCCAAGAGGACAGAAGACTTTCTGTCTAGTAGAGAAGACATTGCTAACACTAACCCAAGCCCTGAACAAACTGGGATGTACCTGGGAGGGGGAGGTACAATAAAGTGGTAGGAACATGGGAAACCTTACCCTGAGGGAACGGCTCATGGAACAGGGTTAGGATCAGAGAAGACCAAGAAATGGCCTCAATGGACTGCAAGTTGGAAGTTCCGTCATGTGAAAGAAGTAGACTTGCACTACATAGCACATCCTGTGGAGCCTTGAATGGATTGTACTGTCCTGATAGGGTAAATGTCCATTCCCTAGAGATTGCTTAGCAGAGCTTACTCTGCTCAGAGAGCCTTCCTGGCAGTGATTTCTCCCAAAAAAGGATAAAGTACTTTGTAAAGAACTTCCAAACCTTCAGACTTGGTGATTTGGCATAATACAGAGACATTAGTTGTACTCACCACGGAACAGATTACAACAATAGGTACTGAAAATGCGAGAATGTTAAAGCAAACGAAAGGACTTCATTTGGATGGAATGAAAGTAACTCTTCATAGGATGTGTACACTTTGGGTTTTTAAAAAGGAACCACATGGCCAAATATATCTAAAAACATTACCTTCCAGCCATTTCATCTTATTATATTCTTCGCCATTATGAAAATTTCCAAAAGACATCCTAATTCTCTGTCCAGAAGTTTTTTTCTGTTTAGTTCATATGAACAAGATATACTTGCTGAGGTACTATTTATGTTTTAAGTCCCTACTATTTACTTAGGTAAATAGTAGAAGGTCAAATAAGAGTAGCAAAGACTTCCAGGTACCTGGAAGTGACTGTGATTATTCTTTTCCTACACTAGCAACAACTTTTGATTCATCGACAAGCAGAAACCATGGAAATAGACTTCTGGCTCATATTCACTACGTTGTGTATCTCCTTTTCTTAGGCGAGCACTCTTTTCCATTAGAAAAAAAAGAATATTCTAGCAGGCTAATTTATAGATACCTACCTCTGTTGGATTCTTTACATACTTTGACATTCATGTCTGTGGAAATTGCTGTAGCTACTGATTTTATTTGTTTTGAACCGTTAACAGTATTGATTCGTTTGATTTAATTAATCAGGATGCGATTTATCTTAATTTTGATTTTGGTTGTAGAGGTTGGCGATTTGAAGGAGCTGCAGACACTAGACATTTCTACCAATCGTTTGCTAACTTTACCCGAGAGGCTTCACCTGTGCCTTTCTCTGCAGTACCTCACCGTGGACCGAAATCGTCTATGGTGCGTGCCGCGCCATCTCTGCCAGCTGCCCAGCCTCAATGAGCTCTCCATGGCTGGAAACCGTCTTGCATTTTTGCCACTTGGTAAGTGATCGTGTTTGTCTGGCAAAGGAAAAAAAGCCAAAGACCAAAACAGAGAGCCTTTGTGTCCTTGCCTAGGAAGGAGAGAGTAGTTTCCTTCATTCTGTTTATCTTGAATTGTCTCTCTAAATCCATTTTGGTAGTGAACAAAGCATCATTCCCCATTAACAGAGTTTATTTCAATCCAAGATTTCATATTTTAAAACAAATCTGTGCATAAATGTTGTTTAGGGACAAAATACAGGCGATATGAGAGGATTTACTCTGAAAAAGGAATGAAAGCATATATACACACACACACACACACACATATATGTATGTATTATATACATAAGACCATAACATCAACAGAGGGTATTGAGCAATATGAAAGGATAGCAATATGAAAGGATATCTGGTACAAAGATATCCATTTAGATGTTGAATTCTGTGTAGAAAAGTTTGTATTGAGCATCCTAATGATTAGCATTGCCAGATAACCAGACTACACAATTTTAAAAACTTTACAATTGGCTGAACTGCCTGCAGAGCTCGAAATGTCACAGTTGCTAGCAAATAACATATTATTCACTGTAGATTTCTGTAGCCGGCCCATTTTAATAAAAGAATACATTTATTTTCACTGAGAATTAAATTATTTTGTTAACTTGTAAGAAACAAAGGTGCCATTTAAAAAGAAATTAAAATATGAGGCCCCACAGAAACCTAAGCTGTCATAGTAAGCCTCCTATGATTTTACTCATAAAAGCATTTTTTATAATGAATAATTTATCCCTGATGGCAGTGAAGTAAATAATTTACTAGTCTCTGAGAGGAAATATTTTCTACCATAATACAGTACACATATTATTTTCAATTAAAAATAACTGGAAAATGAAAATCAATTTGAATAATACCAAATAATTATCCAATTATCCAATTTAAGAAGATTACTTTCCAATAAATATAATTAAATTCTATACTTATAAAATTAGCAAAATGAAATAAAACTATTTCAGAAGCAAGTTATATTTCTAAGAAACCAGAGCTTTCTTTCAAGTGAGAAAAATATCAAATATAAATAGATTAAAAAACATAAAAGTACTGCTGGATAAACCACAGGTTATAAAACAACTACAACAGTCAAGAACTAAGCTACAAACCCAAAGATCCAGGTTCTAACCTAGATCCCCCCACTTCACAGTGGATGACCTGGAGTAAAGCACCAAAACCTCTCAGAGCTTCATTTACCTTATCTGTGAACCAGAAATAATGTTTATCCTATTGACTCTAGAGTTATTTTGAAGTCTAATAAGATAGCTTATATATAAGAACCATATGCAGACGACCCAACTGAGAAGATAGCTTGTGGATTATCATATCCTGCTTTTTAAAAGTTCTGTCCTCCTTCTCATATTCAAGACCCTCTGTAGTAACCACCAAAACTTGTATTTACCACTTCCTTAGACCTGCTGCCTGTACCAATGCTGACTGCCTACCAAGTGATGGCTAGGATGGCATAGTCAATGCCCATCAGTGAATCAGGGAAAGGGGGGAGGTGGGGTAGTGAAGGATGTGATGATTTGATCTGCATGATGTAGAACTCAGTGGTCTAACGTCACCATTCAGGGTCAAGCTGGACATCCCATTACAAGCAACCATGCTTTGACTCTCAGGTGTTCCCAGAAACAGATTCACTTGTTAAGTCTGGACTTGCCCATACTATTGTTCGTAGAGTTACTATTCTTACTATTGTTACTACTGAGCACATCTATAAGGAGTGTATCCATGAGTGATACCATTGCAACTATTTATAAGAACAATCATTTACTGAATTAGGTATTCTGTTAGGCATGGTACAGACGTTCTCTAATTTAATTATTATAGAACCTGTTATTACAAAACCTATTGACAACCTTGGTTTACAGATGAGGAAATTAAGATTCAGAGAAGTTTAAGTAACCTATCTAGAATCACAACCAGTGAGAGACAAAACTGAGTTGCAGACTCTCTCTGATTCTTAACTCCACAGTTTTTCCACTGTGACATGCTATCTCCACATCCTGGGCATGATCCCTCTGCAGGGGGACTTCATGTGAGAATGGGGCTGAACTTAAGGCATCTGGGTTGCTCAGTAGAATAAGCGCCCAGGTCTTGATTTCGGCTCAGGTCATGATCTCAGGGTCATAAGATCAAGCTCTGCATCAGGTTCATGCTAGGCATAGAAGCTGCTTAAGGTTATTTCTCTGCCCCTCCACCCACCCCTCTCTCTGTAGTTCTCTTTAAAAAAAAAAAAAAAAAAAAAAAAGGAGTAGGGTAGAACCGTACTGAGCATCTTTCTAGTTGTATAGCCACTTCCAGTGTCATTTGGGCAACCATTTTGTATTCAAATACTTCTATGGCCCCTCTCATTGGCCTGATTCAATCTTTATCTCTACTTGCTTAGCAGGATCCGTCTGCCAGAGGAAATGGCCTTGTCTTACTTACCCACTCTGGGAGCCAAGTGCTCCCAGTTACTTGTTTCTAATCTATCATTAGCAGATCCTACAGCAGGAAAAATCTTATAAAAGCTTAGGCCAGAGACCTGTTATCTAGCTCTTTCTTGGGATTAGCCATTCTTACTTTGCCTGGCCTCTTCAACCTCAGTGGAGTTCCTGATTCCTTAATTTTGAAGTTGTGCAGTTTATAACTTATTTTCCTTGTCTTCTTGTTTCTTCTATCACATATGCTTTTATCTGAAGCCTAAACCATTCATCCAACAACTGACTCTATCCTGCCAGTGGCTCTAATCCACAGCCCCGTTCTCATGTCTGATACCAATGGTATACTAACCAGAGTGCCATCTAGTTCTGGAACCCTGGTTCAGCCTAGAAACCCATATATACTTGGACTTTTTAAACTAAATGAATCTCATTTACCAGTCTTTAGCCTGTGGGCCGTATCTCAGGTCCAACCAAGCTCCATGCCTTCATCTTGGCCTATTCTCCCTACCTCACTGTAGATCATCCAGCTATGGCTCCTTATTACCCTGGTCATGCCACTCCTTCTTTCCTGTCATTTTAGCAGTGATACAGCCAAACATGTGCTGTGGTGGGATGGCAGTGGTGCTGGGAGAAGAGAGGTCATTCCAGCAGGAACTTGACCATTGTTGATTTGCAGTGCCAAGGAATGGCCTTGTATATTATGCTGAATGCCTATGGCAACAGATGGCCCGAGTGGCAGTAGCTGGTGCAAGGTGATAGAAATGATTGTTACATAGATTGGTAGAAGATAGAGTCCACTACACATCACTGCTCTTCTGCTTTAGCACCTCAGTTATTTATTTGCTGGAGCATCTTTGTTCACTGTGGTAAGTACTGGTTTGGGTGAAGGAGTGGGCGTTTCTTCAGCACTCAGGTTCAGCGGTGAGCAGAGCCTTGCAGATGGGTTTCTGTCTCTAGGTTTCTTGTCACCTGCGAAACCTTGCCTGTGTTTGGAGAAGTTTTCCTTTGTGAACTAGTCAATATGGTGTCAAAGAGCTTGAGAGGCAGAGGGATCTGCACTGGGCTCTGAGGAGGGTCTCTCACAACAGTCGGGCTACCATAGCTCTTGAGCCTGGGGCCACGGACAGCCCAGGAGATGGAAGCAATTTCACACTCCTCTAGGTACTATCCCAGCTTGTAAGGCTCATGGCAGGACACATGCCTGTGGATAGGTTTGATTTTACCATAGAAAGATATACAAGCAAGAGGAGGAGGATAAAAATTGTCCACCAAGAAAGAAACAGGCTGCCTAAAGCAATGCTCCACCCTGGTCTCAGACTGATCTTTTGAAACCAGCAGGAGTACAGGGCTGGAAAGCAAATATGAACACTGGTGGCCTTTATACCCTGTTTTATTGGGCAAACCTTTGTAAGGAAGTAGATGAGACAACCAGAAATCAGCACCACCTTGAGACAGCCAGAGAGGGCTTCGGGAGATTGGAGACTGGATAATCTGTGAAGATGATGGAAGTGAATCTGAGGAATATCAGCGATCTCCGTGTTGTTCTTGGTTTTGTGGGAGTTTTTGTTTTCTGTTTTGCCTTTTTAATACCACAAGGGTGGCTTTGGAAAGGGAATTCAATTAAGTCTTTTGGAGAAAAATAACTAAATCCATAGCTGTCCTTCCACAGAGTTTGTGCACTTGAAACCTTTCTTTGAACTCCTTTCTGATAAACAAGAGCTGTCTAATGCTATGAACTATGGCGGACAGAGTCAAATGAAGTATGTGGCTGCTGGCACTGCCTTTCCTCAGAGAACTGAACTGTTCTTGGAAACCTAGCAAATGGAGATGCCTCTTTACAAGAGTGAGGACGTAACTGTGTGTATACATGCACACACACATACACATAACTAAAGTTTTCAAATAGAAGTCTCATGTTTAAATGTGATTCTGCCAGCATAGTACAGGAACTCGAAGTCTTATGAAATGGGTAAAATAATACTTCTGTCCTTGATTAGAGGTAGGAGTCCTACTTTGGGGAGTTACTTATTGAATTTGGTTGCTTTACGAAAGAAGGTTGACTTAGAAGAAAAGCCGGTTTTTATGGGGCTTCTTAAAAGAATGTCATATTTCAGCATATTCAAAAAGAACTACAGAAGGTACATGTAGGATGACTTAAATAATATGTAAGACTAGCTAAACCATAATGCTCTTTGAGTACATTCTTTTTAAGATGAAGAGATGCATCAAGAAAGAAGGATGTTCCTATTCTAATGATACCATAATTGAGTGACAGGTTAGTCTACAAACAGAAACTTTTTCCACAGTGGTGACTATTAATGAGGAAGACAGGGAAACTAATCACTTGAGTCTCATGCTATGAGATCTACTAGAGGTTTTGAAATGACAGTATTGGTTGTTGATTCAATATAGTTCTGCACACTAAATAGCTCCCAGAGTTGTGACTTACCTCTGGGCTTCTGAAAGCATAAGAAAATACAAAGGAAAGTTTTTATTTTTTCCTCTGAGGCTTTTTTTACCAACTATTCCTGGTTTCTCTTGCATAATTAATAAGTCCGATTATTCAGTAATGTTCACAACTTATTTAATGATGAATAATAGATATAAATACTGTGAGGTCGCCCAGGCATGAATTGGCTGTGGAAGAGCATCCTTTAGTTAGCCCCCAGGAAGTGCTGTGTCATCTAATCTCAATGGTAGTAACTTCTCTAGTTTGAGAAAACGAGAAAGCAAAAGTTCCACCTACGTTAGCAGGTGGAATTTTTTTTAAGATTTTTATTTATTTGAGAGGGAGAAGGAGAGCATGAGCACTGGGGAAGGGCAGAGGGAGAAGCAGACTCCCCATTGAGCAGGGAGCCTGATGCAGGGCCTGACCCCAGCTCATATCCTGAGCTGAAGGCAGTCACTTAACTGGCTGAGCCACCCAAGTGCCCCAGCAGGTAGAATTTTTGACTGTTAGATAAACAGTGGACGAATTCTTAACCAAGAACATTTGGCAAATGACACTGAGATGTATAGAATATTCTAGTACATAAACTACATGTAATGAACCCAAAACTTAGCAGAGAATAGCTTTCTGCTAATAAGGGAACTATTTGGGTTTCTAAACCAGTTCTAGAGCTGGTCCTTGGAGATTCTGGTAGTGCAGTATATATTTTCTCCAAGAGTTATGCTTGTGCTTGCAAATGAGATGACCACTCCATTACTGTTATGGGTTGTACACCATGACTTTGATAGGGAGGTAAAACCGGCCTTTTTATCACATAAGAGGAGATCGCTCCCAATTTTCTATAGTAGTTGTAGTTACTTTTTCCTTTATAGGGATTGGATACCTTGTGTAGGAAAAAAAGTAGTTTATGCCAAGTAGGGTGCAGTTTTAGAAGTAGCTTCCAGGGCAGCCCCGGTGGTGCAGCGGTTTGGCACCACCTGCAGCCCGGGGTGTGATCCTGGAGACCCGGGATTGAGTCCCACGTCGGGCTCCCTGCGGGAAGCCTGCTTCTCCCTCAGCCTGTGTCTCTGTCTCTCTCTCTCTGTTGCTCATGAATAAATAAATAAAATCTTAAAAAAAAAAAAAAAAGAAAGTAGCTTCCAGGCATTTTCTAAACTTATGCTGAAATCCCTTCTCTCATTGCAAATGGTATATAAGACACATAATCTGTTAACTGTACTTGTTTTTTTCTGTGGTTTCTTGTTCTTGTTTGCTATGTGTCAGCTTACAAAGTAGGGAAAGAATTTCTTTTTCCTATTTTTTTTTTTTAAATATTTAAGTCAGTGCATGCAGTGAAACTACTCAAACTTCAAACCAGTATAGAAATTAGATGAAAACCGGCTAATAATCCTGTAATCTCAGACTTAGAGATGAATATAAACTGTACTTTGCTGAACGACGAATGTATTTGATCTGCAGTTTGAAGAACTACTGCCTTGAGGTCATTGTTTAATTGAAGTATTTGCAAAGTTTTGTAGTCTTAAATAAGTCAGTGCTTAAAAGTTTGTTCTTAGACATACCAGAAGTCCCAGTGTTTGAAATGAGTAGAAGTTATGATGACTGCTTTCCAAGGAGAGACCCAAACATGCCACTAAAATCATGTAATGTACCGTGTTTTTGTGGGTATTGTTGGGTATGTCTCTAATCAAAGGCAAAATGAAAAGGAGAAGACAAGGGTTTAAAAACAAGGCTCAAAAACTAGTTATGGAAAAAAGTGAGAGAGAATTATCCTGTTTTTGAAGTCCATTCAGACCTTGTTTCAAGAATGAAGTTATTATAACTCTTGTATTTCTTCAGGAAATGGATGTTCAGTGCTCTTTTTGAACTCTATCCTCTTGCAAGTATTTGTAACAAAAATTATCCGCTACTTACTTATCTGACCCTTTTCCACTTTTTTTTTTTTTTAAGATTTTTAAATTTATTTATTCATGAGAGACACAGTGGGGGATAAGGGGAGACACAGGCAGAGGAAGAAGCAGGCTCCATGCAGGGAGCCCAACATGGGACTCCATCCCAGGTCTCCAGGATCATGCCCGAGGCCCGAGGCAATGCTAAACCTCTGAGCCACCTGGGCTGCCCTTTTCCACTGCCTTAAATGATACCTCTGCTTTTTTTTTTTCTTTCATCACATTGGGTCTTTACTTTTTGCTTTAAGGTTTTCTTAGGAAGTTAATATGATTATTTAATATGGCTTCTGCAGCATGGGCCAGACATTGACTGTACTATGCTAATGTGTGAAGAGAAAAGTTCACCTACAGTATATTTTTGTCTAAATTTTGGAATAGGATTTAGGGGCGGGAAAGTGATTATTATGAAAAAGTTAGCCCTGTTTTCTTTAATACTATTTTATAATAAGAGAGAACTACTCATTCTTTAAAAGGTACAGATGTGATATTGCTATAATGTCCATACTACCCAAAACAACCTACATATTCAATACAATTCCTATCTAAATACCAATAGCAGTTTTCACGGAACTAGAAAAAATAATCCTAAAATTTGTATGGAACCACAAAAGACCCCAAATCACCTAAGCAGTCCTGAGAAAGAAGAACAAAGCTGGAGATATCATGCTACCTGATTTCAAAGCTATAGGAATCAAAACAGTATGGCACAGGCACAAAAACAGACCTGTTTTAGATCAACAGAACAGGATAGGGAGACCAGAAATAAACCCACATTTAACATGGTCAGTTAATTTCTGACAAAGTGGCCAAGAATACACAACAAGGAAAAGATAGTCTCTTCAAGAAATGGTGTTAGGAAAACTGTATAGCAACATGCAAAAGAATGAAACTGGACAATTTTATTACACCATATATGAAAATAAACTCAGAATAAATTAAAGACATAGATATAAGACCTAAAAGCATAAGACACCTAGAAGAAAACATGGTCATTAACTCCTTTGACATTGGTCTTACTGATATTTTTTGGATCTGTCTCCTCAGGCAAGGGCATCAAGAGCAAAAATAAACAAATGGGATTATATCAAACCAAAAATATTTTGAACAGTGAAGGAAACCATTAACAAAATGAAAGGGCATCCTACTAAATAGGAGAAGATACTTGCAAATGATGTATCTGATAAGGGATTGACATTCAAAATATATAAAGAACTCAGAAAACTCAATATCAAAAAAATAAACAAACTAATCAAAAAATGGGCAAAAGACCTGAGTAGACATTTTTCCGAAGAAGACATACTGATGGCCAGCAGACACATGAAAAGATGCTCAACATCACTCATCATTAGGGAAATAAAAATCAAAACTGCAATTTGACATATCACTTCACACCTGTCAGAATGACTAGTATCAAAGGTAAGAAATAACAAGGATTGGCAAGGTTGTGAAGAAAAGGGAATTCTGCTCATTGTTAGCGGGAATGTAAATTGATGCAGCCATTCAGGAAAACAGTATGGTGGTTTCTCAAAAACTGAAAAATAGAACTACATTATGACCCAGCAATTCTACTTCTAGATATTTATCCAAAGAAAAGGAAAACACTAACTCAAAAAGAGGTATGTACCCTTATGTTCATTACAGTATTACTTCTAGTAGCTGAGATATGGGAACCATCTAAATGTCCATTGAGATGAATGGATAAGGAAGATGTAATATATATGAATATTAGTGATAAAAAAAAAGAATGAAATCTTGCTATTTGTGACAACATAGATTGACCTAGAAGGTATCATGCTAAGTGAATTAAGTCAGAGAAAGACACTATATGAATTCACTTATATGTGGAATCTAAAAAACAAGAAAAACTAACAATCTAACAAACTTATAAACTTTCTATGTGGTTTGTTCATAAATATAAAGAACATAGATAGCTACAGAAAATAAACTAATGGTCGCCTGAGTGGAGGCAGTAGAGTAATGAATGCAATAGGTGAAGGAGATTAAGAGGTACAGTCTTCCAGTAATAAAATAACACACAGCAATGTAATGTACAGCCTAAGGAATATAGTAAAAAAATACAGATGTGAAATTCAGAAAAATAAGTAGATATGAAATTTAGAAAAATAAGGATCCCAAATAAGATCCTTGAGCAGGATCTTTCCCAGCAAAGTTTTTGTTAATTTGATTTGGGAACTCAGAGTTTTTTAAATAGTGGCAAGAATGTACAGTACTAGGGAAATCTGGAAGATGTTGTCAGTCTAAAGCAAAAACCTGGAGTTTCTATCAGTCATAGTTTTCAGCAAAGTTCTTCAGGTTTTTTTTGGGGGCGGGGTAGGGCAGAAAAAAAAAACAGGTACTAGTCCAGCTGGGCAGCAGCTCAGGAAGAGATACAGATTGAAGACATTGTGCTCTTCACACTGTTTCCATGGCACTGGAAGGCTTGCTGTTTTAATTCCTGAGTCTGCTGGACAGTCAGCATGAAGTCTTCTCTGGGATCTTCTCTGAGGGAATTATTGAATTACTTGGTATTTCTTGAAATTACTGCTGTAAATCTAGACGTCAGAACTACCCCACCAGCTATCTGATCTTTTAAAAGAAGCAAAGAGGGAAAATAATCAAAAAATAAAGAAGCAAAGGGATTTTTTATTCGTCACATATCTCCTTGGCAATATCTCCTGATATCACACCTGGATGCTTGTGCACAGTGCCTGTCCCCTGACAGCCACACCACCCATGCAGCTTGCTAGGGAGTATTGTCTGCTACATTATGTGGGAGTTCCGTGCTTATATGGAAATGATGTGTTTGGGAGGCTGTCTAACTAACATCATGGTGAACCAGGCTGTCTGCTTTTAAATTCTAGCTCTACCATTTAATTGCTGTGTGATCTTGGGCTTAGAAAGGCTAATTAATTTGTCTAAGTCTCAGGAACAAGGTAAAATGAATACCTAATTCACAGCACTATTGTAAGAATTAAATACGATCCATTTAAAACACCTGTGTCACTCATCAGTACTACATAAGCATGTGGTCAACATGAACTATTTTTATTGTTTTGCTAGACTGTTAGAAAGGGTTGGAGCTGTGTATGTCTTCACTTTTGTACCCCAAGCACCTAGCATAGTGTCTAGCTGATGGCTCTTAGTAATATCTTTGTCACCTAAACTATGCAACACAAAAAGAGATGCTGGGGGAAAAAAGAATTAGAGATGCTGATGCTTGCATATTTAAACCAACAGCAAAAGAAGCCTTTAGTCATTCAAATTCATTAAAATCCATTTATTTTAACAGTTGTGATGATCGATGTTTAAAGCATCTTATTAAATTATAATTCACTGTGAAATCTTACATTGTACAAATTGCATAGATCAGAAAGAATATGATTATGTAAAAGATTTAATGGAGTATGTGTGCATGTGTTTAAAGAAACTAACAGATGTGTCAACTGTACTTCAAAGATTAAAAAAGAAACTAACACTGTTAAGAAAAGTCAGTCTTGGGTAGCCCCAGTGGCTCAGCGGTTTAGCGCCTGCCTTCAGCCCAGAATGTGATCCTGGAGATCCAGGATGGAGTCCCATGTTGGGCTCCCTGCACGGAGCCTGCTTCTCCCTCTGCCTGTGTGTCTGTCTCTCTCTCTGTGTCTGTCATGAATAAATAAATAAAATCTTTAAAAAAGAAAAGAAAAGTCAGTCTTAGGAAAAAGTAGCTGAAAAGTTCTCTTCATAAATGCCATGTAGGTACATTTCAAACTTATTTTAAAGATGATTTTTGGAATACACTATAAATTACTCCGAATTTGTTGTGAAGAAACCCACATTTCATACTTACATTAAAAATGTAATCATGACTCGTAATGTATCTGATTGAACTATGATAATTGTGACATAGATAGTCTTCCAAACAACCTATGTGGATCTATTGCTTTGATGTTGTAGTTTTTGTTCCCCCTTCATTTTTGTAGAAAAGGATACAGCATTCACCTTCTGAAAAAAACAAATGAGTTTTATACTGGTTAAGTATACAGTAAACAGTTGCTGTTAAGTTCTAGCCCATGCTGTCATTCTGTGCTTGCTTTTTTTTCTTATTTTTAAGATTTTATTTATTTATTTGAGAGGGTGGGACGGGGAGAAAGAGAGAACAGGAGTATAAAAGCCTAAGAGCAGGGGGAGGGAAAAACAGACTCCCCACTGAGCTAGGAGCCCTACTCCATCCGGATCTCAGGACCCTGAGATCATGACCTGAGCCAAAGGTAGATGCTTAACCAACTGAGCCACCCAGGCACCCCCATGCTTGCTTTTATAGTATAGTTAAAAGAGCAGTAACCTAAATACACAGAAGCATTTTGTTCCATCCTCAGCCAGAGCCTTGAAGTTGGGGGGAAAGAAAAGGAATTAGAGTTTGTTCAGGACAGCTAGCTTTTGCTAATTTCGAAGTAACAATACTTTGATCTGTGGGCCTGGGGAAAAAAAAGGAGAAATATTGTGGACACGGTACAGCACTTTTAAAAGCCACATGAAAAAGTTCTGTGTTGCTTTAGCATCTATGCATATGGACAACTTCCTTACTTTATAAAGTTCATGTACTGAGCATTTTTGCACGGGAACTTTAAAAAATATTATTACCTGGTATTCTTATTGCAAGGTAGTGGTATATTAAAATTAACAGAAGGAAGAAAGCAAACCAGCTCGTTAGCCAGTCCATGAATGGTTTCTTCCAACATTAATTATCAAGTGAAGATTTTCCTCTCTTAAGAACAGAAGAAATATTTCAAAGCTTTTTCAGACAGAAAATACTTGCATTTCAGCCTCATTATGATTAAAAATACCATTCCATTGTGTTTGGGATTTTGCCAGCGGAAGAGTCTTTGGCTGAGAGCATGCACCCTTGAGGCTATCACAGCTCTGCCCTTCCAGCCTGTGACCTTGACGGGTGGTTAAAGTGTCTCAGCCTGCCCAGTAGCTGTGTGTGCGGGTCAGCTAAAGCAAGACTTGACTGCTTTTTTTTATGATCTTGGACTCTGTTTTGTGATCTCTTTATAGTCAGAGGAGAGAGGTAAAAGACTAAGATGTATCTAGAACCAGTTATTATGCAAGGGATCAAGCTTGGCGTATACATTGTTGAGGCATCATGACAAGCCTGTGAGATAAGTAGTATTGTCTTGTTTTGGAGAAGAGATGACAGGCTAGGAGCATGTCATTTGCCCCTCGTGTCCTGAAGCAGTTAGAAAGTAGAAAGGCAGGATTCAGACACTTTTCTGACTCCATAGCCCACTACATCCTGTGATTCCAGTACTGCTCTTTCTAACTCTGTATGAAATTGTGTTATTTGGAAAGGTTAAGTGTCTATATTAAATTCTCATGTCTGTGTGGTGTTACACTTACTACTGTGTGACAGATTTGATCACAGCTGATTTGAGTTTTCTTTCAGCTTCAGTTGAAAACAGTTCATTCCATTAGGGGCATATATAAAAAAGGACATTCTCCCAAGTGGTCAGGAGATACAAAAAGAATTCTCTGGAATATCAGAAATCTAAAATAAGATCTAAACCAATTAGCATTTTTAAATCATTGACTCTTCATTTTTTTTCCTTATAAAACTAGGATAGGAAGGAAGACCAAGCCATATAAGAAGTAGGCAGCATCAGCTTTTATTTACTTTTGTATTATGATCTGTGCACGTAGACCATTTCATTTGCACAGGCTCTTTTTGTGTGTATTAGAGGGGAGAGGTGCTTCCTCTGTCATGTCTCATTTTGTGTCCTTGACTCGAAGGGATGAATTGCTGTCTCTAGAGGCTGTTGCCTCCAACTCCTTTCCATGCAATAACTATAGAAAAGTGTTAATGCCTTTTGCTGCATGCTAGGGAGAATTCTCTCTTAATTGGCCTTTTGCTGTAGGGCCATACTTCCAAATATGTCACTACTAATAATGAGAATAATAAAAATTGCCATATATTGGAGAAGGTGTATGGCAAAGATTCTGCTTGATAATGTAGAAACTTTGTTAGTAATTCTCACCAAACTTAAGAGACAGTGTTATTGGAGTGCCTGGGTGGTTCAGTCAGTTGAGTGACTCTTGGTTTTGGCTCAGGTTACCATCTCAGGGTTGTGGAATCAAGCCCCCCCCCCCTTCAGGGTCCACACCCAGTGGGGAGTCCACTTGGGATTCTTTCTCCCTCTCCTTCTGCCCCCACTCTTTTTCTCTAAAATAAATAAATAAATCTTTTTCTTTTTTTAAGAGCATTGTTTTTTCCTTTATATGATCAGGGAAACTGAGGACACCATTTAGTAAATAGAAGAACAGGTATTCAGATCCAGGCTGTCTGACTCCAAGACTGTTCTTAACAACTTTAATTAGTATTCTGCATGCTTTACCTCTGCATAAGCACAAGTAAAGAATATTTCCTCGAGTCCCATAGGGACTCCAAAGGCAAATCTGAAACCAGGGCTTTTTGCATTTTATCAATGCAGTTTCATTTTGAAAAAAATTTTTACAGTTTTCTATGTGCCTTTAAAGTCCACAGATGTCTATTTGTGATGACAGGATTTGTAGGCACATCAGAGAAGTAGTGAAGAAATCTAGAATAAGAATTCTTTGGCTAATATCGAGACCTTTTTCAGTGCAAGTGGATTCTTGGTATTTCTGTCTCTATTTTTTCCATCTATGTTCTATAAATTTGTAGCTCCTTATACCAGTAGATACGTTTATATATGTTTACTAACGTAGCAATACACATTATTTATATGAAGTGTATATTCTTATGCTTAAAAGAATATGGTGATTTAAATTTCACAGATTACATTCACTCTCAGTTGTCATAACAACGTGGTAAGGTTCAGGGACTAGGCACTACTATACCATTTAACGCATTGCAAACTGAAACTCTGTTCACGTGGTTAATAAGTGAAAGAACAGACACATGAACTATGAACAGACAATTCACTAAAAAAAAGTTAAAATGGTCCTCAGACATATTTGAAAACATTCACACTCGTAATTAGAGAAATGCAAATTAAGACAATGCCAAGATATCATTTCTCACCTATCAGGATGTCAAACATTTTTAAATAGGATAATTTGCTTTAAAAATTGAGGTAGTGAGAAAGGCAATGCCTTTATGCATTGCTGGAGGGGAAGCAGACTGGAGGGAAGTACCTCCTTCAGGAGGGAAGTACCAAGAATCTACCCATCTTTTGACCCTGCAAGTCCACTTCAAGGGGTCAATGCTGAGGGTACACCTCCCTTAATACAGACATAGATGGACGCACGGATTCTTATACTGGTATATATTTTATAGGTCTGTCCACTGAGAGATCCTAGAAGCAATGGTACCCCTCTAGTAATGAGCACATGGCACTCAGATCTTGGTTTATAAACACACCCCAATAAAAGGAATCAAGTCTCCTTGGAAAAAGTAGTTGATTTCAGGGCTAGAGGAAGAAAAAAACAAGCTGAGTTTGGAACATTTTGTGTCAGAAAGTAAAGAAGTGCTCAAAAAAGGATGAAAACTTGTTAAGAGAACATAAGACCCAGGCTTAGACTGCTCCTAATTGCCAAAACTGGAACATTTATTTTGACTGATAAATCATAATGGTATTGGGTTTTTTTAGTTCTTATGATAAAATAAATATCCATCAATCCATACTGATATAAAAATCAAATAAATGGAAAGGAAGGGAAGGTTCTGCCTTACAGAATAGCAGTTAATAAATGTAGACAGGGACGCCTGGGTGGCTCAGTGGTTAAGTGCCTGCCTTCAGCTCAGGGTGTAATCCTGGAGACCTGGGATTGAGTCCCACATCAGGCTTCCTGCATGGAGCCTGCTTCTCCCTCTGCCTGTGTCTCTGCCTCTGTGTGTGTGTCTCTCATGAATAAATAAAATCTTTTAAAAATAAATAAAGACAGAAAAATGGTAGTAGAAAATCACCATTCAATAAAAACTACACAGTAAGTGTTGCAAACAAGATCTATTGGTGGATGTTAAAGTTAATATGCAAGATTTTGAGGAGGAACAGGATTTTTTTTTGTTTTTTTGGTTTTTTGTTTTTTTTTTTTTTGGTTATTTTGTTTGTTTATTGTAAAGATTTTATTTATTCATGAGAGACACAGAAAGAAAGGCAGAGACATAGGCAGAGGGAGAAGTAGGCTCCTCTCAGGGAGCCCAATGTGGGACTCAATCCCTGGACTGGGATCACACCCTGAGCTGAAGGCAGATGCTCCACCACTGAGCCACCCAGGCATCCCAGGAACAGGATATTCACATAGCCTTGGGATTGTAGTAATCTGAAGGCTTAACCTGGGGCTTGCAGAGGCTGCTTCCAAGATGGCCCCATTCCCTCTCCAGAGATCTGCAGGTGGGCCCTCATAACCAGGAAGTTGTCTTCTTCCAGAATGAATGATCCAAGATAGAGAGCAAAGAGGAAGCCACAGTGCCTTCTGTGGCTTACTGGCTGAAATCACACACTGTTTGTGCCTGTCCTGCTTGTTAGATATTGTTAAGCTACCACACTGGGGAGGGGCATCTCTAGCCAGCAGCCCAGAAATTATTTTTTCTCTGAGAGTTGTCACTTCCCCTTTTGTTGCCTCCCAGCACTCCCAGCTTTGATTACTCTTTTTGTGTCTTACTCCAGTGCTAGTCCTGGACAGGATTATCAGGATCATTGTGAGAGGATGAGCAATGGGAAGGAGGCAATATGGACCCTTCCCTACCCTCTCCCACCAGGAACCCTTCCTCACCTCAGTCTTCTATCACCCCCTTCCACTTTCTGTACCAGATTGTCCAGAACCCATCTGTGAACCCATAAGACTTTCTACAAGCCTCTAAGCAGTGATTGTATTGTATAACAGTTAACAGTTTTTCCTGTCCATCTACATCAATATGATATCTTATTAGTATCTCTATTCCCCAAAGCCTACCATTGTGCCTAAAAAGTCCTTAATGGGTAAATAGGTTTTCTTTAGAAATGTAAATACACTTAAGAACTTCCCAATTCAGTTATCTGGGCCTCTGTTTTTTCCAAACTATAGGACTAGATGGAAGAGCTTTTCTTTCAGCCTGTTGCCTCTTGGCACTAGCAGAACTCCAGAAATTTTTTCAAAGATTGTGTTCTTGCTTCAGGGAGTAGAGGGTTTGGCAAGACTGCTGAGGACTCTGTTTTGTGGTAGTGAAGACAAAGAGCCCCACCCAGTGAGTGCTAGGAGTGGAAAGGAAGGCTGGTCAAACATTCTTGCACACACAGTAGGCAGGAAGGGATTGCCTCAACACTTGGAAGTGTCACTGCTAATACCTATGTTGGGCAGAGAGCACCTTCAGTACTCTGTGCCTCATCTCTTCACCAAGTCCTCTTCCAGCTAGTGCTCCCCCCCCCACCCCAATTCCCAGCTGCGTCTGGAAAACCTCTGGATTCGGTCTCTCCTGGAACACCTGTTCCTGTTGCAGACCCTGCTTTCTGGACCCCCTTTCTCACCTCTTCCCATTCCTGGTACATACTGTTATTTTTTTTTAAGATTTTATTTTATTTATTCACAAGAGACAGAGAGGCAGAGACATAGATAGGTAGAGAGAGAAGCAGGCTCCCTGCCAGGAGCCTAATATGGGACTCATCTCTGAACCGGGATCACACCCTGAGACGCTCAACCACTGAGCCATACTGTTAAATACCAAAAAGTCAACTGAGTACATTTGAAGATTTAATTGGCTTTATTAAATGATAATGGGGCAGCATCCCATCTAGCAAGTTGAAAGGAGCTCCATCAAGTTGCAGAAAAGGAAAGTTTTTAAAGGCAGAGCAGGAGCAGTGAAAAGGAAATTATTAGGAAAGTGCATTGTTTTAGGCAAGGTTGCCCTGCTAAGGCAGAATGGATGGGGTCTAGCAGTAAATTTCCTAGTGCTCACCAGGAAATTCCATATTGACTAGTTAAAGGTTACATTCCTCAGGGAGGTTGAAACTACAATTAGATTAGGTATTAAGGCCCAGTTTGGTGACGCAACCTAGCATAAGTGACTTCATTCTGAGCCTATGGTTTTCTTTGTAACAATACCCATTCCAGTCCTTACTGGCCTACAGGTATTTTCCACCTATTCTTTCTTTATTTATTTATTTAAATTCATTTTGCCAACATATAGTATAACTCCCAGGGCTCATCCCATCATATGCCCTTCCTTAGTGCCTATCACCTAGTTACCCCATCCTCCCACCCACCTCCCCTTCTGCAACCCTTTGTTTCCCAGAGTTAGGAGTCTCTCATGGTTTGTCTCCCTAATTGTCCACCTATTCTTCACACCTCACTAGGGGACTGGGATTTAGGGTTCCCTTTACTTCCTCCTCCGTCTTCAGCCTTGGGCAGTTTATCCATTCCTACATCGGCCTAGCTCCAGAGACTTCAGCCCAGCCAGGGCTTGATCCCTATCCCTCCCTGCTCCCCATTCTCTGTCTAGGGGAGGTGAAACACAGTAGGTGATACAGGGGTAGAACTAAGCCTGGTGAGGCTAACCTGCCACTTTTGTTCATATCACCTTTTTTCTGCTGGAGGAAAATGAAAATGAAAATGAATGCAGACTTACAACAAGTAGTATTCTTAAAATTGTTAATAAAAAGTCACAACATTTATGGGGGAAGGAAATTTAATCATATTCTCTTCACAGTTATCTCATTTTATAGTTCAAGAAACCAGATGAGTTGAGTAATTTTTCTATGGTCACATTTTCTGATACAGAATCTAATATTCCACCTGACATAATTTCACACACAGAGTTCAAGTAAATCTGTAACAATTTGTCCTCGAGAATAGAAACTTTGACTCATTCTAATATTATGGATTACATTTACATTTCACACTGTACTGATACGTATTTATAGGAATTATAGTACTTTTCTTTTTAATCCAGATTTAGGTCGATCTCGAGAACTACAATACGTGTACGTGGATAACAACATTCACCTGAAAGGCTTGCCGTCCTATCTGTATAATAAAGTCATCGGGTGCAGTGGGTAAGGCTGATTTCATGTTTTGTACTATAGCTGAACTCTGCCACATTTATTTCAATTTCACTTTTTGATCCTGATGTAACTCAGAAATTGGTAGACTGCCTTGGATCAGATGCCTGTTCAATTCTGTCTTTGGCCTTAATATGCTAAACCAAATACTAGAAGCTAAGAATATTGAGCAAGCAATTTACCGTATTATACTTTGAGTTCAGTCAGTAAGCAAGTTGTTTATTATTTTCTGGTCAAAAATGAATCCATGTATACCTTCATAAACTCCATAGTATCAGTCCCTGAAAGTGGAGGAATCACCATGAACTTAAAAGCTTTCTTTTCTCTACCCTCCACGGCAGTGACAGTTTTACTACAGGAATAGCTCTAGGACCTAGAACTTGACCATTTCAAAATATTTAGAATGCAACATGTGACATAGTCTCTTAATACAAATCATGATCCTAGCAACCAAAACAGATGTTTCCGTTCAAAGGATATGATAGACTTTTATTTTCAGAGCAGCAATAGTCTTTTCTTCTCAGTCCGGTTTGGAAAAGTGGTTTCAGCCTCTCCTTCTAGAATGTTGGGACGGAACCACCTTAAAGTGTTTCCCAGAGTGGTGTGAGATTAATATAGGACCACTCAGCTACTAGAGCCTGTTTAAACGGGCCTGCCTTCCCTCACAGAAACAGCCAAAGGATACTTGGGATACCTTCAAGGCTACTTAGCCAGCATATTTGACTCTGTACTTGTGATTCCAGCACCCTGCGTAACCTGGCTCATACTATATGTAGTTCTGGCAAGAATAGAGATGACAACAAACTTGTGCATAGAAGACAGCCACTCCCCTGTTGGCCTGCCTCCAGGGGATAGGCACTGAGCAGCAATTGCTCCAGAGAGGGCATTCCTAGGACTAGTGGCCTTCCCTTAGGAAAAATTATACCATTGTTATCTTGGAAGAGCCTTCGATGACGCTTCAAAGTGCCCATATAGGCTGATGAAATACAACCCCAGAGATGTATTTCAGAACCTTCTGTGAAGCGGAGATAATAGAATGTGCGGTAGGGTTTTAGCTCAGTGATTTTTCGACAGCTGATTATATGACAGCTGTTAATACTACTCAGTCATTAATCCTAATGAGTTCTTAAAGGATCTGTAACATAGCCTAATTCTTCCAAGTGGTAAGTAAAATACCTTCCATCACCAAGATACGTGGAATGATGCAAGAGTGCTCCAAGGCTGAAGGCAGTTCTTCCCACACCTAAGCCTTCAGAGACTGCACTGAATTAGGAATTCAGACTGCACACAATTAAGGAATAGCTTTTACTTAAGATAAAGAGCCTTCTACTTTGTCATGTATTTGTTGTGTTAGTGACTGCCAGAAAGTTTTACATATGCTGAGTAGAGAGACATTTTTTAATCCTTTACTTGGTATTTGGTAGCAGGAGTATTGAACTTTATAGTTAATTTTCTTTGAGAAATATGCAAATTATTAAGTAGTAGTCTACATTTATTATTATTAACATCTTCCTTTGGAAGTAGCAATAAAAAATAAAACAGTTATTCAAAGGATAGTATAAAATAATTGAGTTTGTAATATTAGTAGTTTTTGGAATAGAGGCAGCTCCACTTACAAATGAACTGTGATCCAAAAAGCATTTTTAGTCTGTTGGTGTAAGTCAGTGCACTTGTTAGAAGCAACTCTGGTGGTTATATTCCTGGCCAACTCATTAAAAGGTCATTTAACAAAAAATAAAATAAAATAAAAAATAAAAGGTCATTTAACCCATTTTGCACCCCCCAAAATTATATGATATTTTATGGCAAAATGTACTCCAAATTCTAATAGATGATGGCTCTGAAGGTTTGGCAACAGAATTAAGGGTCCTTCTTCTTTTTTATCTCTTTTATCTCTCTTGTTGAATATATGCAAAGGGCTTTCCCCGTTCCAAGTCAAAACGGGGCTGCATTGGGAGAAGGAAGGACAAGGAGTAGAACAAGATTCTGAGGTAAACCTGATATATAGAGCAAAAGGGCACTTGAGGCCTAGAAAGTGTGCTTCTTGATTCTGAACAAGAATCTTGGTTCACTTAGCTCATTCAGTTAATATTTATTGAGCAACTACTCTGGTCACTGTGTTAGACAATGGCCATACAGTGATGAGTAATGCAATTTTTAATATCTGTCCTTGTGGACCATATAATCTATCCAGGAATCTAAATAAACAATAAATAATTGATCAAGCTTAGTGATAGTTCTCTTTAAGGAGAGGATATTTAAGCTGAGAAACTAAGAATCAATATACTTGGTTCTCCACCGCTTTCACCTATGCTTCTTCAGTGTAGGCCTGGAGTATAAGAACACACTAGCTTCTGTTGTACTGTACCATCTCTGAAACAACTACATTACTTCCTTCTTTCTTTCTTTCTTTTTTTTTTTTAGATTTTATTTATTTATTCATAAGAGACACAGAGAGAGAGGCAGAGACATAAGTAGAGGGAGAAGCAGACTCCCTATGGTAAGCCTGATGCAGGACTTGATCCCAGGACCCTGGGATCATGACCTGAGCCAAAGGCAGACACTCAACCCCTGAGCCACCCAGATGTCTCTACATTACCTCTTCTGATGAAGAGTCTAAGAGAGGGCAGCCCAGGTGGCTCAGCGATTTAGTGCCGCCTTCATCCCAGGGTGTGATCCTGGAGACCCGGGATCAAGTCCCATGTCCAGCTCCCTGAATGGAGCCTGCTTCTTCCTCTGCCTGTGTCTCTGCCTCTCTCTCTCTCTGTATCTCTCATGAATAAATAAATAAAATCTTAAAAAAAAGTCTAAGAGAATTAGAGCAACAGAGCAAAATGAACACAGCATTTTAGGGACATGTGGCACAATATGAAAAAGTCTGCTATATGTATAACTCACATCTGAGAATAAAATACAGAATCAGATATAAAACTATAAAGCATAAATATAGCAAATAATGTACAGTTTTAAGAAATCTTAGAAATCTTATACGACTTATTTGTCATATAATTATTGAGCATTAACTAGCAAGTCAGCACTGTGCTAAGAATTGTGGAAAAGACAAAGATAACTTAGATGTTTATCCTAATATATAAAAATAAGTGTTAATACAAAAAATAAATAGCTTAAGAGAGGTAGAGTGATAGAAATTTAGAGCATGGGACTATCTTTTATGACCTGGCCTTGAAGTTATACACTGTCATTTCTGTTATATCCTGTTGATTACACAGGTCAGTCCTATCTATTGCAGCAGGAGACTACTTAAGGGAGTGAGTACTAGGAGGGGAGACTCATGGGCGCCATCTTGGAAACTGGGCTGTCACAGCTTCCGTGCATTCAATGCTCTTTGCCAGCTTCATGGAAAAGTATGATTTTTATTTTGTCTGGGTCTTTCTTACTGTTACTGTAGGAGTAAATGTCTTTAGTTCTTCTGTATTTTACCCAGAAAGAGAAGTCCATCCTATTAGAATTGTAGAGAATGGTAATTGGCATATTTGCTTACTTAGGAAAACATAATGGTAAAAGTGATCCTATACCGGTTCTTCTTTCAGTTGTCTGATTATATGCAGAAAACTGAGCCATTGCTTTGCTTTTCCTTATGTAAATAAGCAATTACAGCTTGACTTGATACAAATTTGGTTTAATGACTTGATTAAATGGTTTGTTAATATAACTACTCAAGGTAACAGAGTTGTTTATGTGAGAAATGCATTCTGAGTTCTGAGTTAAACCAGCAGTCTCTAAAAATAGCCTTGGGGCACCTGGGTGGCTCAGTTGGTTGCGTGTTGGACTCTTGGATTGGCTGAGGTCATAATCTTGGGCTCAGTGCCCAACACAGAGTCTGCTTGAGATTCTCTCCTTCTCCCTCTGCCTTCCCCTCAAATAAATAAATAAAATCTTTTAAAAAATTAACAAGTTAAATAAATAAATAAATAAATAGGCTTGGGACACCTAGGTGGCTCAGTGGTTGAGGGTCTGTCTTTGGCTCAGGGTATGATCTTGGAGTCACAAGATCAAGTCCCACATTGGACTCCTTGCAGGAGCCTACTTCTCTCTCTGCCTGTGTCTCTGCCCGTCTCTCTCTCTCTCTTTCTCTCTCTCTCTCTCATGAATAAATAAATGAAATCCTTAAAAATAAATAAATAAAATCTTTAAAAATAAATAAATAGACTTTATGTCACAGTCTCTTTTTATGTGGGGGCTGCCCTCCAGCCAATAAGAAGCAATATTAGATACCTGAACCACTCCTTGTGGGGCAAGCACAAAGTAGTATGGCTAGAGATAAATTGACAGATTGAACCGTCAATCAAGAGAGTTTGAAGTTTGATTCCAACAAAGTAATTAATTGTTTATTTAAACAAAAATATTAATACTCCTTTTAAGTTTTAGAGGAATGTAACAGAATCCAGCATCTTCACAGTATAAATACATCTTTCACAGTATCCAGGATACAACCCACAATTACATAACATGAATAATAAGGAAAATGTGACCCATTCTCAAGGAAAAGACAATTAGCAGAGACCAACCCAAGAGGACCCAAACTGTTGGAATTGATAGATGGGGATTTTAAAACAACTATTCTCAATGACATAAAGAAAAATAAGTTTGTAGTGAATGAAAAGACCAGGGTAAGAAAGGGAATTATAGGAAAGAAACAAATGGAAATCCTAGAGTTGAAATACAATATCTGAAATAAAGATTTTTCTTATTGGGCTTAACAACCAAATGGGTATAACAGAGGAAAAGTCAGTGAGCTCGGAGGTAGATCAATAGAAATTAATCAGTGTGAAGAACACAGAGAAAAAAGATTGAAAACAAAAATGAACCCAGCATCAGGAATCTGCCAGATTATATTAAAAAAAAAAAGCCTGATAGAGGTATAATTGGTGTCCCAGAAGGAACAGATTTTTCCTAATTTTTCTCTTGCCTAAGAGAAATGCGGCAAAAAATGTTTGAAGAATTAACATCAAAATTTCCCAAATATCAGACTTAAATTTACATTGAAGCTCAGCAAACCCTAAGCAGTACAAATTATGAAGAAAATGATGCCTAAGCAAAGCTGCTGAAAACCAAAGATAAAAAGAAAATCTCAAAAGATGCCAGAGAAAAATGACAAATTACAAATAAAGAAAAATTCAAAAGACTGTTGTTACCTTCTCATCAGAGACTGTGAAGGCAAGAAAACAGTGAAACAACTTTTTTAAGGTGTGAAACAAACAAAAAAATACAATCAACCTAGCATCCAGCAAAAACACTTTTCAAGAATGCCTTACTCTTGTCTTTGGTCTCGATTCACTTCTGTATGTTTGAGCCCCTCTGCTTGTTCCTGGAGAGCAGAGACGGAAAATACCTTTCTCACTCCTGCATCATTTCAGGTAATAGGGATGGATATTTCATCTCTGATGAGGTCAAGGGAGGTTGACCATGCACAGCAGATAACTCATGTGAATTCCTCCTTTACAGCCCGCATTCCTCATAGCTGTGGCTCTTCTCCACCATGAAGCAGAGAAGGCAGTTAATAGATGTATCCTAAAATGAATTTAATTAGCCCTTTATATCCTGTGGTGAAGAGTAGGAACTTGTCAAAGGGAAATTAGACATTATATAAAACAGAGAATCCGCTTACTTGTTAATGGGAGCCTTTTCAGTGGTTTCACTGAGACACCTGTCTTTTTAATTATGGAAGATGAAGAAAGCATTAGGAAAAATCTGACTTTCAGTTTTCTAAACCTTTTTTTGTTACTCTATATTGTTAAATTCTTTGGGAAGTGTCCACATACAGTTCATGCGTGATTGTATAAAGAAGCAGCAGCTGTTAAGGCAATAACACTATGAAGTATTTCACAAATAACTGGCTTGTTTTTTATTCTGCTTTTTCCTTGTTTTATCGTTTTGCTCAGGGTTCTCATGCTACAGTGTGGCTATAAAGTTTGGAAACAAGTAATATTATTTTACCACATATATTAGTCAGGGTTCTCCACAGCAACAGAACCAATAGGATGTGTGTGGGGGTGAGGGGAAAAGGGAGGTTGATTTATTTTGAGGAATTGGCTGCTGAGTCTGAAATCCGCAGGGCTGGCTAGATACCCAGGGAAGAGTTGATGTGGCAGCTTGAGTATGAAGGCAGTTTGGAAGTGGGTCTCACTCAGTCTTTTTCTCTGAAGGCCTTCTGAGGCCCACCCACATTATAGAGAGTAGTCAGCTTTATTCAATCTACCAATTTAAATGTTGATCTCATCCATAAAAATATCTTCACAGAAACATCTAGTCTGGTGTTGGACCAAATATCTGGCTACTGTGACCAAGCCAACTTAATACAAAAATTTAATCATCACACCATGTGTTGTAGTAGATCATCAAAAGAATAATTTATTGTGTGTTTACCTATGCTTCCGGACTTCATGGCCACACTGCATAGTAGCATTTTGGATATGATTTTCTCATCTTAATTTTCTTTGTACTAGGAAAGAGACAATCATTATAAAGTAAACTTGAGATTCATTTCTTCATCTTCACAGAATGGTTCATAAAGGTGATCTTTCCAATCCATGGAAATATTCATACCAAGCTGCAGGTGTGTTACTACAGACTCTCATGCTTATGTGATCACACAGGGTGAACAGAGGTTCTGAGAGCAAGAGGCAAAGGCAAAGTAAATACCAAAGGCAAAAATTGCAAAAGTTTTCACATAAACCTTGACATTATTTGACAGGCCAATGTGTAGCTGGTTTGCACTAGTGTACCCATTGCAGCTGTTAAGTTATTGATAGTATTAAAGTATTTCTACCCAAGCTAGTGAATAACTCTTGGGCGAAGTCACCTGAGCTCCCCAACTCCCATGTCTGCCTCTCCCCTAAGGTCCACAACAAAGGGTTAATGACTAATAGAGCAGAAGGCTCCAGGACCTGCCTTAGAAGCATGATACTGTTTGGGCTTTTTTGTTTGTTCTAATAATGTACAAGCATGTACAATTCATGCTTTTTAGCATACATTTCTGTGAATTTTGACAAATATATAGAGTCATAAAGCCAAACTATAATCAAGATACAAAATAGTTCATCTACTCCAAAAATGACCTCTGTGTCCCTTTGATTTTTTTTTTATTTTTTTTTTTAATATTTATTTATTTATTTATTTATGATAGTCACAGAGAGAGAGAGAGAGAGAGAGAGGCAGAGACAGAAGCAGGCTCCATGCACCGGGAGCCCGATGTGGGATTGGATCCCGGGTCTCCAGGATCGCGCCCTGGGCCAAAGGCAGGCGCCAAACCGCTGCGCCACCCAGGGATCCCCTCCGTGTCCCTTTGAAATGAACTCTCCCCTCCCGTTCTAGCCCCTGGAAATAATGGTCTGTTTTGTGTCCCTATATTTGCCCTTTCTATAATGTCATACAAAGTGTACTGATACAAGCTGCTATACACATTCATATATGGGGTTTTGTGTGAACATAAATTTTCATTTCACCTGGATAGAATACCTAAGAATGTAGTTGCTGGGTCATATGGTAAGTGTTATGCATAGCTTCATAAAAAACTGCTGGTCTATTTTCCAATTTGGCTATGCTATTTCTTATTTCTGTCAGCAACTTATGAGAGTTCTTATCAGATTCTTTTTCTTTCAGACATCTGATAAATGAGTAGTGATATCTTATGGTTTTAATTTGCTTTGCATTTCTCTAATGACTACTGACGTTGGACCTCTTTTCACATACTTATTTGCCCTCCATATATCTTCTTTGGCCAAGTGTGTTCCAATCTTTCACTCACTTTTTACAAATGGGATTGTTTTAAGTTATTGACTCTTGAGAGTTCTTTATATATTCTGAATACATGTCTTTCATCAAGTATGTGATTTGCACATATTTTCTCCCAGTCTGTGGCTTGTCTGTCATTTTTACAGACTTAGCAGGTATGTATTGTGACACTTCATAGCACCTGCCCACCCTAATACACACACACACACACGACTCAAGATATATTTAATTTAATCCATAAATAAGACATTTTCCAAAATCCTGTTTGACAGATTACTGTCATTTTTCCTATATAATCATGTCCTTAAACATGCGATCTTGTAATATAACCAAATACAGATATTTGTAATGCTTATGAGGTCGCTAGCACATCTCCTGGTCCTGAGACTTCTAATGGACCCCTTTGAGTACCCCCAAATTATCTCCTTTTTGGCAATAGTATGGATGACTCAGTATTCTTTTTCCCATTTCTTTCTTATCTTTTCTCTTTCAGGCTTCTTTAACTATGTCTGTGTTTGGAACTGCTTAGCTATCAATATGGAAACTACTAGATAAAAGAGAAAATTGAACTCAGATGAGTTAACAGCAGCAGAACACCTGTAATACAGTTAGAAATATGTGATAGAAACTTAAAACGTGGTAGATCATTGGTAAGAGAGGATTATCAGGGACGACTTTATAAAGGAATTAGATTTGGGGACAAGTAAGATTTATATTTGGGATGACCAGATATGGAAATTTTCAGGCCAATTTGGCCTGTAGGCTGGAGTGGCCATGGTGCATTTTAATAAAGACAGTATTGCCTAGAGCAAGGCTTATAATTCAGAATCCACAAGGAAATGGTAAGGTCACAGGCCCCCATAGGCACCTTTCTTCTTACATTGTCCTCTTTTTGCATCAACTAAGGTAAGAGGGTCACATTTCTTAAAAGTTGGCTAGAAGGCTTCCATATTTTGACCCTGCACATCAATGTAAATTTCATTAGTTTACCACAAGAACATTACCAATATTTTTGAAGCTCCTATGTGCATCTCTCCAATTGTACGCTCTTCCCCAAGGTTAACCACTATCCTGAATTTTATATTGATCATTCATTTATACTCAGTTTTGATTTTGATATACGTAAATACCTCCCCAGGTAGTATATTGTCAGGTTTTGTATCTTTGTGTAAATGGCACATGCTGTATGTATGCCCCTGTGACTTACTTTTTTTTCATGTAACATTTTGTTCTTATTCTCCACTTTCTTCCTAATTTTTCTGTTCCTCTTCGGAGGAAAACTTTTTGAAAGAGATGCCTATACTTCCTGACACCACTTCCTTCCATTCTCTCATCCACCCACACCAATTGGGCTTTGATAACACAATTCTACACCAAAGCCAGCATTTTCAGTGTCACTAGTTACTTCCACATTGCCAAATTCACTTCTCAGTTCTAATCTTTTGACCTGTCCAACACTTGATCAGTTTCTACTTCTTGAAACACCTTCACTACCTGGCTTTCAGAATACCATCTCTCTGGTTCCCCTCTTCTGCCACTGTCCACCCCTTCTCAGCCTTCTCTAGTGCTTCATCCTCATTCCCCTGTTCACAACATACTGAGATCAGGACTCAAAACTCTTCTCCGTCTCTACCAATTCTTTTTTTTTTTTTTTAATTTTATTTATTTATTTATGATAGTCACACAGAGAGAGAGAAAGAGAGGCAGAGACACAGGCAGAGGGAGAAGCAGGTTCCATGCACCGGGAGCCTGATGTGGGATTCGATCCCGGGTCTCCAGGATCGCGCCCTGGGCCAAAGACAGGCGCTAAACCGCTGCGCCACCCAGGGATCCCTGTCTCTACCAATTCTGATTGGTCACTGATTGGTCTGATTGGTCACTGATTCCCAAGCAAGAATAGCAGTTCTCCACTCCAGGGCATTTGGAAATGTGTGTAAGTTGGGGAGGGAGTAGGCTTTAAGACTGGGATTTCTACTGACATTTGGTGAGATGCTAAATATCTTGCACACAAAAGTTCTAAACAATTAAGAATATGTGCCCCCCTGAAATGCTGACAGCATCCCTGATGAGAAACTTTGCTAGGTTATTTCATGCGATCACAATTATGCTTTAAATATTACTCATGCATGACTCCCAAATATAGAACTTCAGCCTAGACCACTTGCCTGACCTCCAGACTCCTACATCCAACAGCATCTAATTGGCATTTCCAGATGGATATGTACAATTAAATGTTAACATATCCATAATCAAACTCCTAATTCCTTGCCCCCCCAACTCAGTCTTCTATAATCTGCTACATCTCAGTTGATGGAAATTCCATTCTTCCAGTTACTCTGCTCCTAAGCTCGGGGGGATCTTCTTTAATTTCTCTTTTTCCCACAACCAACCCATCACATAGCCTGTTGGCTGTACATTCAAAAACATATTCAGTCTCTTGCAACTTCTGTGTAATATCACCTTGACCTAAGTTACCATCATCTTTCACCTGGATGATAATAAAGGTCTTCCTCTTTCTGTCTCAACCACCCTGAGTCTGTTCTCTACATGGTGTCTGGTGATCCTAGCAATGTCATAACTCAGATCCAGTTACTCTTTACTCAGCCATCACCCTTGGTATTCCATATACTTAGCATAAAAGCCAGAGCCCTTGCAGTGACCTGTGGGCCTCTACATGACTTGTCTTCTAGGTCATACCTTTGAATTCCCCTACCACTCTCTCCCTTCCTACCTCCACTTTGGCCATATTTACCTCCTCCCTTCTTGAGCACACCAGACTCCTGCCTCTTTGCACCTATTTCTCCTCTATCTGGAATACTACTATTCTCCTAGATTTCTTCAGTCTTAACACCACATGTGTTATAGCTTCTTCCATCAAAATTCTCAATATTAGAGCTTATTAGACATATTAAGAATGGTTATTATAAAGTTTGTATCAGGGATGCCTGGGTGGCTTAGTGGTTGAGCATCTGCCTTTGGTTCAGGGCATGATTCCAGGGTCCTGAGATCAAGGACTCCATGTGAGGAGCCTGCTTCTCCCTCTATGTCTCTGCCTCTCTCTGTGTGTGTCTCTCATAGATAAATAAAATCTCTTAAAAAAATAAATAAATAAAAGTAAATAATTTTTTTAAATTTATTTTTTATTGGTGTTCAATTTACCAACATACAGAATAACCCCCAGTGCCCGTCACCCATTCACTCCCATCCCCCGCCCTCCTCCCCTTCTACCACCCCTAGTTTGTTTCCCAGAGTTAGGAGTCTTTATGTTCTGTCTCCCTTTCTGATATTTCCCACACATTTCTTCTCCCTTCCCTTATATTCCCTTTCACTATTATTTATATTCCCCAAATGAATGAGAACATATAATGTTTGTCCTTCTCCGATTGACTTACTTCACTCAGCATAATACCCTCCAGTTCCATCCACGTTGAAGCAAATGGTGGGTATTTGTTGTTTCTAATGGCTGAGTAATATTCCATTGTATACATAAACCACATCTTCTTTATCCACTCATCTTTCGATGGACACCGAGGCTCCTTCCACAGTTTGGCTATTGTGGACATTGCTGCTAGAAACATCGGGGTGCAGGTGTCCCGGCGTTTCATTGCATCTTTGGGGTAAATCCCCAACAGTGCAATTGCTGGGTCGTAGGGCAGGTCTATTTTTAACTCTTTGAGGAACCTCCACACAGTTTTCCAGAGTGGCTGCACCAGTTCACATTCCCACCAACAGTGTAAGAGGGTTCCCTTTTCTCCGCATCCTCTCCAACATTTGTGGTTTCCTGCCTTGTTAATTTTCTCCATTCTCACTGGTGTGAAGTGGTATCTCATTGTGGTTTTTGATTTGTATTTCCCTGATGACAAGTGATGCAGAACATTTTCTCATGTGCATGTTGGCCATGTCTATGTCTTCCTCTGTGAGATTTCTCTTCATGTCTTTTGCCCATTTCATGATTGGATTGTTTGTTTCTTTGGTGTTGAGTTTAAGAAGTTCTTTATAGACCTTGGAAGCTAGCCCTTTATCTGTTAGGTCATTTGCAAATATCTTCTCCCATTCTGTAGGTTGTCTTTTAGTTTTGTTGACTGTATCCTTTGCTGTGCAAAAGCTTCTTATCTTGATGAAGTCCCAATAGTTCATTTTTGCTTTTGTTTCTTTTGCCTTCGTGGATGTATCTTGCAAGAAGTTACTGTGGCCGAGTTCAAAACGGGTGTTGCCTGTGTTCTCCTCTACGATTTTGATGGAATCTTGTCTCACATTTAGATCTTTCATCCATTTTGAGTTAATCTTTGTGTATGGTGAAAGAGAGTGGTCTAGTTTCATTCTTCTGCATGTGGATGTCCATTTTCCCAGCACCATTTATTGAAGAGACTGTCTTTCTTCCAATGGATAGTCTTTCCTCCTTTATCGAATATTAGTTGACCATAAAGTTGAGGGTCCACTTCTGGATTCTCTATTCTGTTCCATTGATCTATGTGTCTGTTTTTGTGCCAGTACCACACTGTCTTGATGACCACAGCTTTGTAGTACAACCTGAAATCTGGCATTGTGATGCCCCCAGATATGGTTTTCTTTTTTAAAATTCCCCTGGCTATTCAGGGTCTTTTCTGATTCCACACAAATCTTAAAATAATTTGTTCTAACTCTCGGAAGAAAGTCCATGGTATTTTGATAGGGATTGCATTGAATGTGTCAATTGCCCTGGGCAGCATTGACATTTTCACAATATTAATTCTGCCAATCCATGAGCATGGAATATTTTTCCATCTCTTTGTGTCTTCCTCAATTTCTTTCAGAAGTGTTCTATAGTTTTTAGGGTATAGATCCTTTACCTCTTTGGTTAGGTTTATTCCTAGATATTTCATGCTTTTCGGTGCAATTGTCAATGGGATTGACTCCTTAATTTCTCTTTCTTCAGCCTCATTGTTAGTGTATAGAAATGCCACTGATTTCTGGGCATTGATTTTGTATCCTGCCACGCTACCAAATTGCTGTATGAGTTCTAGCAATCTTGGGGTGGAGACTTTTGGGTTTTCTATGTAGAGTATCATGTCATCGGCGAAGAGGGAGAGTTTGACTTCTTTGCCAATTTGAATGCCTTTAATGTCTTTTTGTTGCCTGATTGCTGAGGCTAGGACTTCCAGTACTATGTTGAATAGCAGTGGTGAGAGTGGACATCCCTGTCTTGTTCCTGATCTTAGGGGAAAGGCTCCCAGTTTTTCCCCATCGAGAATGACATTTGCTGGGGGCTTTTCGTAGATGGCTTTTAAGATGTCGAGGAATGTTCCCTCAATCCCTACACTCTGAAGAGTTTTGATCAGGAATGGACGCTGAATTTTGTCAAATGCTTTCTCTGCATCTAATGAGAGGATCATATGGTTCTTGGTTTTTCTCTTGCTGATACGATGAATCACATTGATTGTTTTACGAGTGTTGAACCAGCCTTGTGTCCCAGGGATAAATCCTACTTGGTCATGGTGAATAATTTTCTTAATGTACTGTTGGATCCTATTGGCTAGTATCTTGTTGAGAATTTTTGCATCCATGTTCATCAGGGATATTGGTCTGTAATTCTCCTTTTTGGTGGGGTCTTTGTCTGGTTTTGGAATTAAGGTGATGCTGGCCTCATAGAACGAATTTGGAAGTACTCCATCTCTTTCTATCTTTCCAAACAGCTTTAGGAGAATAGGTATGGTTTCTTCTTTAAACGTTTGATAGAATTCCCCAGGGAAGCCATCTGGCCCTGGACTCATGTGTCTTGGGAGGTTTTTGCTGACTGCTTCAATTTCCTCCCTGGTTATTGGCCTGTTCAGGTTTTCTATTTCTTCCTGTTCCAGTTTTGGTAGTTTGTGGCTTTCCAGGAATGCGTCCATTTCTTCTAGATTGCCTAATTTATTGGCGTATAGCTGTTCATAATATGTTTTTAAAATCGTTTGTATTTCCTTGGTGTTGGTAGTGATCTCTCCTTTCTCATTCATGATTTTATTAATTTGAGTCTTCTCTCTCTTCTTTTTAATAAGGCTGGCTAATGGTTTATCTATCTTATTAATTCTTTCAAAGAACCAACTCCTGGTTCTGTTGATCTGTTCCACAGTTCTTCTGGTCTCGATTTCGTTGAGTTCTGCTCGAATCTTTATTAACTCTCTTCTTCTCCTGGGTGTAGGATCTATTTGCTGTTTTTTCTCTAGCTCCTTTATGTGTAAGGTTAGCTTTTGTATTTGAGTTCTTTCCAGTTTTTGAATGGATGCTTGTATTGCGATGTATTTCCCCCTTAGGACTGCTTTTGCTGCATCCCAAAGATTTTGAACAGTTGTATCTTTATTCTCATTAGTTTCCATGAATCTTTTTAATTCCTCCTTAATTTCCTGGTTGACCCTTTCATCTTTTAGCAGGATGGTCCTTAACCTCCACGTGTTTGTGGTCCTTCCAAACTTCTTGTTGTGATTTAGTTCTAATTTCAAGGCATTATGGTCTGAGAATATGCAGGGGACGATCCCAATCTTTTGGTATCGGTTCAGACCCGATTTGTGACCCAGTATGTGGTCTATTCTGGAGAAAGTTCCATGTGCACTTGAGAAGAATGTGTATTCAGTTGAGTTTGGATGTAAAGTTCTGTAGATATCTATGAAATCCATCTGGTCCAGTGTATCATTTTAAAACTCTCATTTCTTTGGAGATGTTGTGCTTAGAAGACCTATCAAGTATAGAAAGAGCTAGATTGAAGTCACCAAGTATAAGTGTATTATTATCTAAGTATTTCTTCACTTTGGTTATTAATTGATTTATATATTTGGCAGCTCCCACATTCGGGGCATATATAGTGAGGATTGTTAAGTCCTCTTGTTGGATAGATCCTTTAATTATGATATAGTGTCCCTCTTCATCTCTCACTACAGTCTTCGGGGTAAATTTTAGTTTATCTGATATAAGGATGGCTACCCCTGCTTTCTTTTGAGGACCATTTGAATGGTAAATGGTTCTCCAACCTTTTATTTTTAGGCTGTAGGTGTCCTTCTGTCTAAAATGAGTCTCTTGTAGACAGCAAATAGATGGGTCCTGGTTTTTTATCCAGTCTGAAACCCTGCACCTTTTGATGGGGTCATTAAGCCCGTTCACGTTCAGAGTTACTATTGAGAGATATGAGTTTAGTGTCACCATGATATCTATCCAGTCCTTGTTTTTGTGGATTGTTCCACTGAACTTCTTCTTAAAGGGGAATTTTAAGAGTCCCCCTTAAAATTTCTTGCAGAGCTGGTTTGGAGGTCACATATTCTTTTAGTTCCTGCCTGTCTTGAAAGCTCTTTATCTCTCCTTCCATTTTGAATGAGAGCCTTGCTGGATAAAGTATTCTTGGTTGCATGCTCTTCTCATTTAGGACCCTGAATATATCCTGCCAGCCCTCACTCACTGGTTCTTCTACCTCGTTAACCCTCGTCGTTAGGACTTCTAGTTTGGATTCCATCTCAATCAATTGATTTTTAATTTCTGCCTGATTGGATCTAAATTCTGCAGTCATGAAGTCTCTTGAGTCCTTTATGCTTTTTTCTAGAACCACCAGTAGCTGTATAATAGTGCTTCTGAATTGGCTTTCTGACATTGAATTGTAATCCAGATTTTGTAACTCTGTGGGAGAGAGGACTGTTTCTGATTCTTTCTTTTGAGGTGAGGTTTTCCTTCTAGTCATTTTGCTCAGTGCAGAGTGGCCAAAAGCAAGGTGTATTGAGAAAAGGAGAAAAAGAGAGGAGAGAAAGAAGGAAAGAAGAGAGAAAAAGAAAAAAGATAAAAGGAAGCAAAAAAAAAAAAAGAAAGAAAAAGAAAGAAAGGAAAAAAAGGTGGGGTAAGGAAACAAATCAAAAAGCAAAAAACAAAACAACAACAACAACAAAAAAAACCATGGGGGCGGAGGGGGGGAGTATCTTCTGATTCTGTATACTTTAAGTCCCTTGACTTCCCCTGGAACTTGTCCGTCTAGCTGGTCTTCTGGGGGAGGGGCCTGTTGTGCTGATTTTCAGGTGTTAGCACTTGGGGGAGCTGCTCTGCCCCCTGCCTGGTGCAGGGCTCAGTGGGGGTTGTTTACCCCGTGAGGCCCCAGGAGGAACAACCGCTCTCCGCCTGCAGGGCCTGGAGGCTCCGGGGCAGGGCCGCTGATCTGCTCAGCTCGGGGCAGGAGTGTCCTTGTGGTCCTGGGCCTCCCGGCCAAAAATAAATAATTTAAAAAATAAATTTGTATCAGATAATTCCATCATTGTGAATCTTTTTAAAAATCTTTTTTTTAATCATTTTTTTCTCTTTATTTTCTTTTAGGCCGTTTTATCTACCATTGTACCTGGTTAATTTTGATTGCCTGCCAGATGTGGTATATAAAGAACTGTTATATTATCATATGCCTCAAATTATATTATCTCCCTATAGAGAGGAGTCAAGTATATGTGTCTTTTATCAATCTATTGCTTCTATTGCTCCAAACCGACTTTTTTCCCTGGAACTGGCTCCTAGAGAACTTTCTCCTTTGTCATCTGGATTAATATAAGTCTTCTTCAATAGAAGGCCATAGAGGGGGATCCCTGGGTGGCGCAGCGGTTTGGCGCCTGCCTTTGGTCGGGGTGCGATCCTGGAGACCCGGGATCGAGTCCCGCGTCGGGCTCCCGGTGCGTGGAGCCTGCTTCTCCCTCTGTGTCTCTGCCTCTCTCTCTCTCTCTCTCTCTCTGTGACTATCATAAATAAATAAATAAATAATTAATTAAAAAAAAAAATGAAGGCCATACAGGGGGGGATCCCTGGGTGGCTCAGTGGTTTAGCGCCTGCCTTCAGCCTGGGCTGTGATCCCGGAGTCCTGGGATCAAGTCCCACATCAGGCTCCCTGCGTGGAGCCTGCTTCTCCCTCTGTCTGTGTCTCTGCCTCTCTCTCTCTCTCTGTCTCTGTCTCTCTCTGTGTGTCTCTCAATGAATGAATGAATGAATGAATGACTAAATAAATAAATAAATAAATAAATAGAAAGCCATAGAGGGATACTTCAAGGTCAAAACAGGAGGAAGGCATTTCCCTTCATGCATCTAGGCTGCTGTTTTCTGCCCTGCAGCTAGCAAAGGGAGACCCAGAACAGTCCAGCAGAAACCCATACTCTGCAGCAAATTTCTCTGTTCCTTGGCAGACCACTCTTGCAGACCACCTGGTGATCTGCCACCCAGGAGCTGATTCTGTGAACCAGCTAGACCCTCCAGCATGTTTTCTAGCCCCTAGCAGCAGGTCAGACTCTCCAGCAAGTTTCTGAGGTACCTGACAGACTGTATCTGTGAACTGGCTGCAGCGTGCACCCCGTAGCACGTTTCTTCTCCATAGCACTGCATGCTCCTGTGGTGGCCATGCCCTTCCCGAATAGGTCTAGAGGGGGAGGCATTCTAAGCCTCTAAGTAACTTTCTTGTTCATGCTTCCTAGTTTCTAGAGGCTTCTTTCTGATTAACAATTCTTATAATTCTCCCTCTTCAAATTCCTAGCGTGGTTGTACATTGTTAAATAAAGGTAGTGAGAGCAGACATGTTTGTCTTACTGAACTTATTGGGAAAACAGTCTTTCACCAAGTATAAACTGTTGTCTTGTCATAGTTAGCTTTATTCAGATGAATAAATTCCCATCTTTTCAAATTTGTTAAGTTTTTTTTAATGAGTGTTGAATTTTGTTAGACAACTTTTTTAATCTATTGAAATTATCTATGGTTTTTCCTTTATTAAGTTTTAGTATAGTGAATAACATTGATTTTTCTAATGTTAATAAAGTCTTGATTGGTAGAATAAACCTCATTTGGCCCTAATGACTTGATATATTGTTGAATTCAGTTTGCTAAAATCTTGTTTAGACTTTTCCCAACTATGTTCTAGCTGCTTTGGACTCCCTGAGTTCTTCATTTCCTGTCCTCCATTTAACATGCCTGTCATCCTGTGATGGAATTCCTCTTCCCTGATTCAACTGTACTCTTCAGTCGGGTCTCTGCTCAGGTGTCAGCTCCTCAGAAAAGACTTCCTTTGATTAATTCAGCTCTCACTCCCCTCTCACTCTGTTTTATTTTATATTTACCTTTTCACCATCTGTCTCTCCTTACTGTAATAAATAAGCCTGTTCTGATCTTACATATGTACCTAACAGAAGTGTATGCTCATCTGCATCAAATAATACAAAAATGTTCACGATAGCCCAACGCTGGAAACAGTCTATCAGCTACTACAGAGCAGTGAAAATGAGTAAACTATAGTACATGCAGCAACATAGATGAATCCCAGAAACTGGGTACAGAATATGAGATGCTGTTGAAAAAGGCAAAATCAAACTATAATGTTCAAATTTGAAGCAGTGGGTCTCTTTTGGATATGGGTTTTGCTCAGGAAGGTGTCTCAGAGTGACCTTCTGAGGTTCTTTCTTTTCAGCTGGGTGGAGAAATTGGTTGAGTGATGTCAGTTGAGTCAGATATTGTCTCCTCTAGGAAATCTTTAATTCCCTGGACAATCAGTCACTTTATCTTCTCTGACCCAACTTTAGAACAATTATATTGTAACTGTTACATTTTCCGAAGGAAAGTCATCTTGTTTGGATTTGCTTTTCTTTTGTTTTGTTGTTATACTCTTTAAGTCTCTTTAACTGGGTGGCATAGAGCTGATGCTCTGATTTTTCTGGTAAAAGGAATTAGCTGCCAGCTTCTGCAGCCCAAGCCCATGCCCTCTCCCTCATTGCCTGTCTCTGGTTGAGGACAGAGAGCTTACCTCAGATTGTATCTGGAGAACCAAGGTTGGTTCGCACCTGTTTGTCATTAGAGAAGTTAAGTCTTGAGACTTTTAGGTAATCTGGTGGTCCCAGACGAGAGATAGGATGAAGTTGGATTCCATAGTTTTGGCAGTTGTAGAAACAAGGCTCCTCTACCTCCTTTATAGTTATGAGTGGCTGTGGGGGATAGGACATAACTTAGTGTAGTCAATAGGCTTTGTCATGAATAATTTCCGTACAAGTTTGTGGAGGGATCCAATAAAGCTATCTTCTACCATTAAAAATCAATTTGCTTTATGGGGCTGCTTCCCCCACCACAAAAATTTGGTTAAAACAAAATGCTGTAACTTAACAGAGCACTGTTTTTTTTCCTTTTAATTTTGAAAATTTCAGTAGACATGAACTTGGAAAGGGTAATGCAGTGAGGATCAATGGCTCTTCCAGCACAAATTGTGTCAGTCTCACAAAGGAAAGTTCCTTCAAAGTTTGTCCTTACTGGAAGTAACTGTGCTATAGCTGAGTTCCAATTGATGAGTGTACATTTCTGTGCCAGGTTTTATTAAAGAACCCAGGCTAGCATCTGTTCACTTTGAAAGGAATTCTGGCAATTCGGCAGTGTCTTAAAATTTTAAATGTATATTTTGATTAACACATTTTTATTGGCACGTATATTCTTTGCCTTATTTTTTTTTTTTTTTTTTTTTTTTGCTAATAATACTGTGAATGTGTCTTTCTGCAGCTGTGGGGCTCCCATTCAAGTTTCCGAGGTAAAGCTGCTTTCTTTCTCATCGGGGCAGCTAACTGTTTTCCTGCCTGCCGAGGTGAAGGCCATAGGGACAGAGAATGACCATGTTCTGCCTCTGCAAGAGCTGGCCATGAGGAGTCTCCATCACACCTACCACACTTTTCTTAAAGGTACACAGGACTTTCTGCCTCTTAACCGGTGAACTTAGAAATTATATTTCATGCTGTGCCTATTATGGTGTCCATTTCTTACATAACGTAAAATTTACTTTAACCAGTTTTAAGTGCTCAGTTAGTGGCATTAAGTACATTCACATTGTTGTACAATGGGGCCTTTTTTTAATTAAAAGAAATAATAAACCACAGTTTTAGTATTTTATCAACACTGCTCCCTTCGGCACCCCCTGCAGACACAGAGGACCGTTCACTCAAATACAGTCTTCAGTCATAAAGGACGGAGGTTAAAAGTTAAACCATGTGGTTTAAATGAAGGAAATTGGTGTTTGGGAACATATCTGGTGGAAGTGAGAATGCTGGCAGACGTACTTCCTTGAGTTGGGGGAAAAAATGCCAAAAGCTTATCCTGAAAGCAAAATGGGGGACCTCCCAGCAGAAGCAGGTTTCAGCCAGCAGCCTCCTCGCATCTGAGAAATTTCATACCTAAAGGGAAAGAAATATCAGGAGTCCCTGGCAGTATTACCATAGCACGTTAACTCTTGGTTTGGAGAGGATTTGGCGGTACATAGATTTTATGGGTATTGTGATATGTGTCTCAGAGATGCTTTAAGAAAGCAGGAGGCAATTTTAATAAGATACATTCCAAGTGCTTTTAAAACTGCTAAATGTTTTGTCTTTACTTTAGAAAAAAATAAAGATCCATCCAAAAACATCTCACATTAACCCTCTAGGAATGTCTCATACAATGTTATTTTTTTAATACTAAAAAGACAACTGTAATTATTCACCTAGGGGTAAATTCTGTTTTTATAAATGGTTATTGATAAAGTTCAAATAGATATAAAGGATGAGAAGATAATTTGTGTTTCCTTCCCAAAGATGAGTCAGTAATTTGTAGTGTGACCATTTCCCTCTCTGTCTCTTGGATGTTTCCCGTCCATGGCAATCCAGAGTGCTACACTTGTGTTCAGGATTCCTGGGCCATGGGGATGTTTTGCTTTCAGTGTTTCTTTTGTAGAGCTCCAGCTAGACTGATAAGGAGACACCCTCTCTATAAATGACAGCTTGCGGGAATGAAACACGGAAGAGCTTGTTTCGTTCTTTTTCTTTTCTTTGATTTCTTTGTTTCCCATTTTCATTCTTTTCAGTAAATATAGTTCAACTTGAGTAATGCTAGATATCCAGTTGACTTAGGAAGAATTTAATGAAAGTCAGTGTTGGTCTTTGGTGCCAGTTCTTTTTCAGTCTCAAGTCTGCCATAGAAAGTTTTTACGACCCTTCTCTGGGTAAATTAATGCCTTTTTTATCTTTGTTCTTCAAGAATATTTGGTCTTATTCTTTTCTTGCTTCTACCTCAAGACAGCTTCTATTTGCTGTTAAAAGAGTAGATTTTGGTTTTTCTCCTAGTATCAAAGAGGTTAAAAAATCTTTCATTTCCAAATAATTCTGTGCCTATCAGATAATAGTATTTTCAACATGCGATACTTTTTAACTCACTGAACTGACTTAGTAACAAAGAAACATGTCTTAAATCTAGCTTAAGGAAATCTGATTTTTTAAATTCATGCATGATTTTCTCTTGTGTTCCAGATTTGAACTTTCTGTCTCCAGTCTCGTTACCCAGAAGTCTCCTGGAGCTGCTGCACTGCCCCCTGGGGCACTGTCACCGGTGTAGTGAGCCCATGTTTACGATTGTCTACCCCAAGCTCTTTCCCTTGAGAGAGACGCCGATGGCAGGGCTGCACCAGGGGTAATCATGCCTAAGTGGGCACCAGGGCTTACACCTGGGCAAGGGGTGGAGGCCATGCGTGGAAGTATTGTTAAGTCATCAGCTCTAAAGGTGCATAGAGTGCTTCCTGAGATACAGCTGAATGAAACAAAAGCACATTTTCAGCATCACAAGAAAACTGGACTTCCCTTTATTACTTTTTTGGTTGTATACAGAACAGTTTTATTGTATGTATTATTTAGAGTAGCTTATTCTTTGTAGGAGCGTTTTCCTGCTATTCCCTATTCACAATGGTCTTTAGGCAATAAGGAATGTAAGAACAAAATATTTGTTATATAATGGGACCAGCCCAGCCCTTCTATTTAATTGGCACTGCTAACTGAAAGTGCATGGCTCAACATCGTGCACACACATTTGTGTGTATGTGCATGTATATGTGTGTTTCTGTCTTGAATTTCTAACACTTCCAAATGCCATTCTCTTGCCACTCTCTATTTCTTGGCACAGTGCCTTGAATTTGCTAAGAATGTTCACCAAGTAAAAACCCCTATCCTGGTAGTTTAAAAAAAAAAAACTAGACAATTAAAATTAGGACATCAAATGAAAAATCCCCATTAGCACAACCTCAGCATATAGATATTCTACATTTAGGATTTTCTAAGTTCACATTTTTCAAAGTTAAAAAAAAAAAAAACACAACAAACTCTGTAACACCTCACTTATTCATCAAATGATATTTTGGGTTAGTAACTTTTTCAGATAACTTGTTATTCCTATTTAGTGCCAAGAGCGTTTCCTTTATAAGCATTTTTATAGAATGAGAAGGGAG